>NW_027527387.1:1693897-1696397 GCF_008692635.1 Crocuta crocuta
TATATGTATACCTGCCATGTATATACTTTATATACATGTACATATATGCATATATATACATATGTATACATATATAAAGTATATATATATATAAAGTGTATATATATAAAGTATATATGTAAAGTATACATATATATACATATATATATATATACATATGTGTATATATCTCACATCTTTTTTTTCTCCTCAGATCTAGGACTAGGGTTCAGTCTAGGGCCAGAATAAAGGTTAGGGTTAGGGATAGTATTAGGGTATATGCCTATTATCATGCAGTTCAGAGACCTCTCCAGAAAGATAACTTTAGGACTAGGGAGGTAGGTGGGGATATGGGTAAAATTGGTGATGGGATTAAGGAGTGCACTTGTGATAAGCACCGGGTGGTGTCTGGAAGTATGGGATCACTATATCATACACCAGAACGTCATATCACACTGTATATTAACTGACTGGAATTAAAATAAAAACTTAAAAAGTCCTGTATGTTCAAATTACTTAACACATCTCAACTTCTCTTCCTCTTCATTCTACTTAAGTAATCTAAAATGTCTGCAACAGCCTCCTAACTAGCATTATTGCCATGGATATTCCCAAAATTTAAATCTGTTGATAGAATTTTTCTTCAGTCCTTCAGGATGTCCATGTTTCTTTACTCTCTACTCAAGCAGTTCTTGGAGAAGAAATGTTTAACTTCTGAATCTAGTAGCCATGGATCTCTCACAACCTGGCTCCTACCTCTGTGTGTTATATGTACCCCATACTCATACCCCAGTCACAAGGAATGACTTGCCATTGCCCAAAAGAGTCTTGCTAATGCCTCACTTCTGCCTAGAAAAGCCTTTTCACATTCTTAATCCCTATTCATTCATTAGAACTCAACTTAAGCATCTCCTTCTCTTGAAAGCCCTTTCTCATTATGCCATGCTAATATCCATCCTATTTCTTCCTTGCATCCATCTGTCATAATCCTTGCCAGACTGAACTCTAATTATGCAGTTATTTATCTTCCACTCCACCACCAGAAGTTAGCAAACTTTGGTTGGCATAAATGACTACAGGAGGGCTTATTCTTCAAGAAGTTAACTAGCAAGTTGAAACTGTGATAAGAATGTAGAGCCAGAGTAGGAGAAGGATAAAACCTAGATAGCAAAACAAAGCCTGGATTACTAGTACAAAGCCAGAAACAAGAAATGAAAAGTAAGGCGCAAGGAGTCTTGTGAGAAGGAGTTAAAACTGAAACATTTAGAAACCAAACAATGGGTACCAGTAAAGCCTATTGCAAGGTAGCCCTATTGGGCTTAGGGGACTATGAGGCTGGGTTGGGATTAGAGAGAGACATGTTTGCTCAGACAAAGCTTTCCTGCTGCACAAGAAACAAAACCAAAACTTTTTATTTGGCATATACTTTGTATCAGAATAATGTTTTTAAATAAATAGTAAAATGCATAAATGTATGCACAGAACACTGTTAACAGATTCTATATAAACCCTTCAGGATTCAGTGTAGATTGTGTAATCCCAACTTTTTAATAGTTTTAGATATTAAGTCTGAGTAGAGACTACAGGTGAGACTGGCTCTCTCACAATTCTGGTTGTGATAGACTGAGGCAAATTATTGTGTATTATTAAGTCTCAGAAGGAGTTGATCTAGGTAAAGAGGGAAGGAGGAAAGGAAGATCATTTGAGAGGTTACTATGTGTTACATGTGTACATGTCCTATCACAATGAATCCTCAGAATAGCCCAGTGAAATGGATGTTCTTACCTGTACTTTACTGACAGAGGACAGAATCTCAGAGACATTAACTAGCTTGACCAAAAGGACAAAGCAAAGAAGTGAGAGGCCCACTATTCAACTTGAATTTTTCTGGGCTCAAAGTCTGACACTGCAACCAGGCTTTTTGTTGCTATTTCCATCTTCATTAGTATTGTTTTCATCATCATTCATAAGAAGAAATATTTGTATTGTCATGATCTGATTGACCCTCTGGTGGGATATAATGGTATGAAAAAAGAAAGGGCCACCTGTCAAAAGAAACTGAATTTTGCTTGTATTATATTTACTAATCATTAAAGAGCTATTTGTGAAACTCCAAACGAGGGTCATATTTTCAATCAGTGGGTCCAGTATTACCACTTAGATTTCATCTATAAAGAGTAATCATTTTTAATGCATCTTCTAAGTAGGATTTCTTTAACTGTGTTTTCATGGTACTGCAACAGTTTATATTGGATTTGAAACATGTGTTCTGATTCCAGGAATTTAAATCTGCATTAGGTATAATAGAGAATAAAGAAACAGTAATTTATAACAAATAAGCTTCACTGAGAATTGACTATGATGCTATTTCAAGAAATGTTATTAGGCTTTTTTTATTTATGAAAATTTATTAGGCCATTGTGGCTTAAAAATTGCAGTAGTGGAATTTGTATATCCATTTTTTTAAAGAAATTGTATCATCCTCTGGGTGAAATTATTCTTTCGAGATTTCTATCCACTT
>NW_027527387.1:1701397-1726397 GCF_008692635.1 Crocuta crocuta
TGGTATAACTGGAAAACCAGTTTTGCATTTATTATACAAATAGTTAATCCTAATAGAGTTACTTCCCCCTCCCCTTAAATACCACAGCCTAGCGGTCAGGACTTCCTTTGTCTTCAGATTTTAAGCAAAGAATGAAGGGATCTATGAACCAATAGTTAGCAGATCCTGTTAACAAGGAAATAATGTTTTTTCACGGTAAACCTCACCTATAGTCTGTGACTGGTTTTTTTTTTTTCCCCTTATTCACATTTAGCAAAGAAAGAATTAGACTGATACTATGCTAAGAACTGTTCTAATCACCCACATATACTTGGGATGTTTAATTAGGTGGCGTGCTTACTATGCAAACCCAGCATATTCAGAAATGCTGCAATTGAATCATACTGTAAAAAGTCACTGGGCTTACTCTAGTGAATAAAACTTCAGGGCCATTTTCATAACTCTTACAATAACTCTTTAGATTTCATTTGAAGTGAGGCGTGATCTTTGCACTTGTCTCGATAACTTTTTGACTCCTTTCAATAAGGTATATTCAGAAGTTTAATATAAACACATTTATAACTTTTTAATCTAAAGTCATCATCTACCTGTTCTAGGATAATACATAAATACTTTTGACTTTTTACCATTTTGACTTATTTCGGGACAGTTTCAGAATTTTTTCTCTCTCTTTCAGAATATATAACATTATATCCATTTACCCAGTACTTCTTGGCACACAGAGCAACACACCAGATGTGTGCTTAATTCATTTATGAGAGAATAAATAAGAGCAAAGGAAACCCTTATTTGGTCCATCACTGTGGGGAATTTTAGATCTGTCAGTATAGTAAATACCAAGAGAGAAAAAATAAATCTCCCAACCAAAGTTGACTCCATTCCCTTCCTTTGCTTTTGAAAATTTTAATGGATAGACTACAGTTTTCCTAGGACACCCTTTCAGAACCAGCTATTTCTCCCATTTGGTGGCTGTATAATGTTTCATGTTTTCTTAGACCCTACCAGACTTTTATTTGCCTTCTCACCAGCTGAGGTAAGCTCCCCCTCCCCTCCTCCATGACCCATGACATATCTAAATTTTTGTCCCTCATTCAAATATTTGCATGAACAAAATTATATATCCAGTGGAGAATATTTTCTTAAGCCTCACACTGAACTTACGAAGGTATGTATATTTCAGAAAGTTATCCATATATTTTCAAACATGATGCTGGTTTTACCTGTTTTACCTGATAAAGTAGGATAATCTCCCCCCCAAAATTTTATATACTTAGTTAATCTCTATCCATCTTTGTCAGCGAATTCTTCCAGTAGTTTGAATAGCAAAGAAATTCAATGAGATTGTAACAAAAGTGATATAGGAGGAGCAAAGGAAATGTGTTACTTAAAATGAATTGCTTAAAATGGAGGCTTTGCATTTTGAAAATTACTAATTTCTGAACAAGGCAAGTGGAGTTGTCTACATGGAACATATAATACATATAACTGACGTTTGTGGTAGGAATATCAGTTTTAAGTACCTATCTTATTTATGGAAATAGAGTATTCAATTCTTTATGTGTTAGTTTGCTTGTCTTTTTACCTGTCTTTATGCCTGTATATTGTCAGTTTTAGATGGCAGTTTTCTAGAGGGTAAGATAGAATATGATTAAAATTTGCAGAACAACATATCATATATATATGATACATACGATTCGAGGAGGAGGAGGATGTGATGGTTAGTTTTATGTCATAAACTTTTCATTAAAAGGGAAATACAAACCATTTTAAAAGTAAAAAATAACCAGGTGCTTGAATGCCTCAGTCTTTAAGCATCTGATTTCGGCTTAGGTCATGATCTCACAGTTTGTGAGTTCGAGTCCCATATCAGGTGAGCTGAAGCCCCCTTTCAAGTAAAAACATGAGCCTCAGGCCAGTCCCACTTCTCTCTGTCTCTCTCTCTCTGTCTCTCTCTCTCTCTCTCTCTCATTCTCTCTCTGCCCCTGCCTCACTTGTGCCCTCTTTCTCTCTAAAAAAAGGAAGTAAAAATGTAAAAAATAACCTAGCCATAGCAAAAAGCTAATGAACTCTAAAATGCAAAGATAGATGGCGCCTGGGTGGCTCAGTTGGTTAAGCTTCCAACTTCGGCACAGGTCATGATCTCACAGTTCCTGGGTCAGGTCCCTGTGTCAAGCTCTGTGCTGACAGTTCAGAGTCAGAGCCTGGAGCCTGCTTCAGATTCTGTGTCTCCCTTTCTCTCTGCCCCTTCTCCACTCATGCTCTGTCTCTCTCTGTCTCTCAAAAATAAATAAATAAAAATTGAAAAAAAAATTTACAAGCAAAAATAAAATAAAATGCAAAGGTAGAAAGTTGCTTAAATTTGCTTGTACACCATGAGTCACAGTTGCAACAAGCTATAGAATCATGTCATTTTCTGTACATATTATATGATATATTTACTTACTTTTAATAAAGTTTGTGTTCTTTTATTTTTATATATATGTATTTTAATGCTTATTTATTTATTTTGAGAGAGAGAGAGAGAGAGAGAGTAGGGGAGGGGCAGAGAAAGAGGGAGAAAGAATCCCAAGCAGGCTCCACACTGTCAGCATGGAGGCTGAAGGGGGCTCAGACCCACAAACCATGAGATCATGACCTCAGCCAAAACCAAGAGTCAGATGCTTAACCAACTGAACCACCCAGGTGCCCCAAATTGTGTATGTGTGTGTGTGTGTGTGTGTGGTTTAAAGGGTCCTATAATTTGTATAAGTTGAAATCTAACTGTAAACTTGCAATGTATTATGACAGGCCTTCATTTATAAAACTTTTCTCAAAAAGTGCATTTGTTATCAGTCACATATGAAGTACTTTTCCTTATAGATATAGAGATAATTTTTTAGGCTTATTTATTTTTTGAGAGAGAGAGAGACAGGAAGAGACGAGAGAGAGAATCCCAAGCAGCATCTGTGCTGTCAGTGCAGAGACTGATGTGGGGCTCAATTCCCATGAATCGTGAGATCACAACCTGAGCTGAAATCAAGAATAAGACATTCAACTGACTGAACCACCCAGAGAGATAATTAAGTGAAAGCTCTGCATATGCTAAAAAGTGATACAGGGCTTAGATGAAAGAAGTGTGGCAAGTTTCAGTCACATGATTGACATTATAGAAGGTATATATCTATGTGTATGTGTATCTATATGTATGTATTTGTCCATTTACATATACATCATATCTATCTACATACTTGTGGTATCTGTCTGTATGTCCGTATATATATGTATATATATATAGTATCTGTCTGTCTTTTTGTCCATCTGGATTGGCAGCCTTTTTAAAGCTTAACATTTCTGTCTTACCCTGGCTCTTAATTTTGGTTTGGTTCCTTGCTACTTAGAGATAGTATAAGGTAAATAATTGGTGGGAAAAAAGGCATCTTTGTGGTAGATTTTTTTAAACTACTTATCTAACCATTCTATTTGCTTATTGAAGAACAAACATTTAAGTAAACTGACCACTCAAGTTTTAAACAACTAAACACTTGGGCAACCCATTGGGTCAATTAATTTTCTAGCAGACATTTCAGCATGCCTTTTATTATGATAAATTCAAATATAGTAACCTATAACATGTATGTTCGAAAAGAGTCCAGAAATATTTGTGATAATCACTGAGGTTTTTTTTTTCCATCATAACGTGCTTCTTTTTTGTCATAAAGCTAGATCTAACCATGTTTTGAGATATCAGCATGGGATAGGCAAGACAAAGTTACTTCTTAAAATTAAATGTGGAGTGTTTGTGTTTGGAGTAGGGACCTTATCTACCCTGGGTTTCTTTTATTTTTTTCTCTCCTCACTTCTTTTTCATTCTTAATTTCTTCTTTCTTTATAACATGAAGTGCCAGAAAAGTTTGAACTGTGTTAAAATGATTATTAAAATAGGGAACCATGTCTATTAGTCTTTTTCTGTTTTCCTTTTTTTTTTTTAATGTTTTATTTACTTCTGAAAGAGAAGAGAGAGAGCGTGAGCAGGGGAGGGTCAGAGAGAGAGGGAGACACAGAATCTGAAACAGACTCCAGGCTCTGAGCTGGCTGTCAGCACAGAGCCTGACGTGGGGCTCAAACCCACGAACCGTGATATCATGACCTGAGCTGAAGTCAGACACTTAACCGACTGAGCCACCCAGGTGCTGCTAATCTTTTTCTGTTTACAAAGACTCATTGTTGTCCCATGAATTTGTTCTAAAGCAGTATTTATGTAAATACATGCTTTTATTTACAGTAAAAGTGGATTGTTCTTTCTAGGAAAGAAAGTGATTGCTTTTTCAAAGGTTGCAAACAGGGCACGTTGTCAAGTTGTTTGATTCCGTGCTGGTTGATACAAGCAGTGCCCCCCAACAGTGTGACTGGGGCCAGGCTGACCATCTACCACAGGCTTTCATACAAGGTTCTGTCCCGCTCACCTCCTTCCATTCTCTTTCTCTAGGACTTCCTCCCTAGCTTTTTCTCATTCTGCATTTTCCTTGCCTCCCCTTTCTCCTATTTCTTCTCTGCCTCCTTATTTGCTTTTCCTTTCAACTCCATATTTCTCAGAACCTTGAAAAGAAAGAAAAGAAAATTTTAAGTCAAAATGCTTTTTTTTTCAGTTTAATGAGTAATCTTTTTTTTTTTTATTTCTAGGAGAGAGAGAGAGAGAGACAGCGCGAGCAGGGGAGGGTCAGAGAGAGAGGGAGTCACAGACTGAAACAGGCTCCAGGCTCTGAGCTGGCAGTCAGCACAGAGCCCGACGCGGGGCTCGAACCCGCGAACCGCGAGATCATGACCTAAGCGACAGTCGGATGCTTAACCGACTAAGCCACCCAGGCGCCCCAAATGAGTAATCTTTGAATAATCTTTAGATTTCCAGACCCCCTGGTGTAAGTTTAGCTAGCTTGAAATAAGAAAATCTTTAGAGAAGAATACTTGGCTTATGATTCTTTCTTTGAGAAGACCTGTCTAACTTGCTATTTTCTGGAAACATGTGTGTATGTACATCCTATATGATTTGAGCCATGTACTCATGAAGTGATATGTATTACTATACGTATTTTTCTAATACTTATATATTCAACATACATATAGCCATAACATTTTGAAGATGGTGATTATGTTTTATGCGTAAGTACATTCTATATACATTCTTTTTACTAGCTTTGATAACAGATATGTATATGCATATTTTTCAAATTGCTTACTCTTTATTGTTTATCATAATCATACCTTTAAACCATTGCCAAAAGCTTTCCGTTCATAGTACTGTGGCATCGGTGAGATGATCAATTATGAAGTAGCAAGAACCCTGACACTTAATTATTTTTCACGATGCTAGTCAAAGCTCCAACATCTTAGCATAATACATATGAGGTAAATAAGGAATGTAAAGAGAGCATCTGATGAAATCTGATGCCTCTGGAAGACCCGTGTCTACATGCTGTGGCACTTTTAAAGTATCATCCAGGAGTTAAGTAATATGACAGATATTGTATAAAAATTGTCAGCCATCATTTCTAAAGGACTTACAAGTGGTGACCTATAGCTGTGAAGCAGGTTAGCAGACATTGGGTTATGACCACCCCCTTCCCTTCCTCTCCTTGCCCAGGTGCCTGTGTCGGTGGCCATGATGACTCCCCAGGTGATCACCCCTCAGCAAATGCAGCAGATTCTTCAGCAGCAAGTCCTGTCCCCTCAGCAGCTCCAAGCCCTTCTCCAGCAGCAGCAGGCAGTCATGCTGCAGCAGGTAATGTGGCTTACCTGCTGTGGTGTCCTAGCGTGGCACAGGCATGCGCCTCCGTTAACAGGGCCGTGGGCATGTTTGCCAGTCACTCTCCACCTGCAGGGACAGCTGGTCAGCAGGCGAGAATATACATGTAGCATTGTAACTGCAGAACTACATCAGAAAATTTAGATCCCTTAGTCTTTTTAAATTCCTCAAAGTCTACAATAAGAGCAGAGAGAGGTGGAACTTCAACATGAAATAAATTAATAGTTTAGTATCCGGATGCTTAGGTACATTTGATTTGTAGACTTGCCAACAAAAGTGCAAAGTGACTTGTAGACAATTCTTGCTTTTAAAACTCCTTAAGACTTCAGTGCTCCTTTTTGTTCATGGGAGTAGGAAATTTAAACTGGTCATTTGGTTGCAATGGGGAAGGTAACATCCTACATTTTCCTTCCCAAAATATACTTGGTGTTTCAGCATAGGGAATATCTACGTACAAAAACAAAGTTAAGCAGCTAAGCCACTAATCCATGAAAGTTATCTTTTTTTAGTGACAAGACTAGCATTCCTAATGTGAACCTTATTGGGCCTCGAGTGTGTATAAAGTGGACTTTATATTGTAGACTTACTTAACATAGAGAAAATAATGTGCTTTACTTAAATTCTTATCGATATAATCACTTTGCTGTCTTCTGTGGATGATGGCCACAGGCCATTTGCTTCTGTTTCTAAGTCTGACATTCTTCTGTACATCTGATGGATTAAAATATTTTCCCGATAAGAATTGAGCAACCTGATTTTATATAGCCATATATTTGGTTCTTATAAATTGTATAGAGTATGCAACCTATTTTAATATCCCATTGGGACTTCCAATGAATCATTTAGGGTATTCATTTGGTTCTGGCCCATTAGAATACAAGTTTTCTATGCCCTCTTGTTTAGGAGTTTTTTGGATTCTGGATTGGAAAATTTCAGAGCTGCCTTGGAAAAAAAAATGTATGTAGATTTGTCTGCTTGCATCCATTGCATATTTTTTGTTGTTCTTGGGAGGTGCACCTTAATGGTTACTCTACCATATGCCAGTCTAGAAGAGTTTAGGAGATTTATAATACATGAAACTTTTGCCTTTATTTATTAAAGTCAAAATGGTTTATTCAGCAACAACTACAAGAGTTTTACAAGAAACAGCAAGAGCAGTTACATCTTCAGCTTTTGCAGCAGCAGCAACAGCAGCAGCAGCAGCAGCAGCAGCAACAGCAGCAGCAGCAGCCGCCGCCGCCGCCGCCACAGCATCCTGGCAAGCAGGCGAAAGAGGTAGGAGCCACCTGCCGTCGGGGCACAGCGGTGCCAGGTGGGGACGGGGCGCCGCGAGGCCAGGGCGGCCTGAGATCTTCCTAGCACAAGGCTCTCCTGTCAAAGATGCATTATGGTACATTTTTACCCAGCTTAATAACAGTGACAGTAGAACTCTCCTGCTCTCCTTTTTTGTAGCATGGGACTTGAGAGTTACAATCCAATGCTGCTGTCTGTCGTCTAATGTTCACTAATGAATCACAGTGTACAAAGAGCAAGCTCTGTGGTGGACAAAGTACTGATTATCTTGTATTCACCGAGAATCTAAGTTGGTGAGGGAACCTTATTTTTCTCAGTGGTGCAGCTCAGAGAACATGCATGCAAATGTAGCCCGTGGTTGGGGGGGTTGTGGGGGGCTAAGGGAGAAACCAGTGGAACACAGATTTCAAAGTCACGGGCCCCTGATTAATGAACTGCTACTGTAGGTTTGGAGTGGCGAGTAGAAAGTTACAGTTTGATATGCTCATAAATCAAACTGACAAGCTGGCTTCTCAGGCCTAGCTTGCACTTGTCAGCAAACTGCATCAAATATAAACATAATACAAACAAAACATGTTGAAGTAGTTAAATTGATCAGCAGGTATCAGAGCCGTTGTCTTCAAGCTGCCCATTATGCAAACGTACAGGAAACAGTTTTGACCTCCTGAGGCTTTGTTTCTGTTTGGATTTGTGAATAGAATTTCAGACAGCCATCAACTACAGAATAGAAATTGCTCCCTTATTTCTCCGGAGGCTCTGGGCAATCCACATGACTTGCTCCATTATGCAGTCTGTTTTCCAGTGAGCGCATCAGAAGTTTCTCTTTTCCCCAAACTAAAAAGGAAAGGTCTTCCCCAGCAGCTTGTCTGTCTCTGAAGTGTGACTGCCTCCTCATACCCTTCCAAGTCCAGAGAACTCTGGTTTGTCTTGTAATGCCTCACAAAATTGGAAGTTATACTTTTCCTTATAATAAGGGCACTATTTTTTTTGCCCTGAACATAATTCTGCCTTTAATGTATTCCAACAAGCGAGGAGAGGAAGAGAGAGAGCTAACAGGCCTGTCCTACGAAGGCTACATCCAGTTTACTAATAGATCACCAGAGACCATATTCATGGGCCTCTGCAGATCAAACTTACTCAATTGGAAAAAAAGAGAAGAGTGTTGTTGAAGTTGACTGTCACTACAAAGTGTTATTTTTTTAGTATAGATAAACTTATTATCATCATCTGCAATAAGCCAATTTTTCAAAAAAGTCTGAGACTTTGTGTAACATACTTTTTCTAAAGCTCGTTCCATACTCTTTCATGCAAGTTCCTTGGTTCTCTGCTGCTGTGTAATATTTGAAAGAAAGGCAACTGAAAACCTAGAACTTGCTCCCATTCTGCTTTCGAACGTTGACCATGGGATGCCCATTCAGAAACTCACCGGGGCAATGAAAGGCGTGTGCATTTCTCTGTATGAGAGCTGTGTGTGCAGACCATGTGTTCCCTGCTGTTTACTGGGCCGGGTTTTCTGCACCAGCAGCAGCAGCAGCAGCAGCAGTTGGCCGCCCAGCAGCTTGTCTTCCAGCAGCAGCTTCTCCAGATGCAACAACTCCAGCAGCAGCAGCATCTGCTCAGCCTTCAGCGTCAGGGACTCATCTCCATCCCACCTGGCCAGGCGGCACTTCCTGTCCAGTCGCTGCCTCAAGGTACACACAAAACATGCACACTTCATTCCTCGTATGGCACTTTCTACCATTTCATGCCCTGTCTGCATTATACCTTGAGAAATTTTGTTTTTATGACCTTCAGATTTATTATTAAAACATGATCGTTAACATGGCTGCATGGGCCATGTTCTTGAGACTCAGATTTTACTACACACAGAGTTCAGGTGTGTAGTAAAACCGCTTTCAAATGTTTTGTTAGATATTAAATGCGTATTTATTAGTCTTACGGCAGAAAATAATTTATAAGGGCACACAATTTAAGCACTATCAAATGTATTCTGAAGACCTGCAGAGAAGTAGATTAGTGGGAAGGCTAACAACATTCCATTTAACAAAGGTGAGCTAATAGGAGTTTTGGTGGAGAACTGATTAAAAAAAAAAAAAAGATAGGGTGCACCTGGGGTGGTTCAGTGGGTTGAAGGCCAGGCTTTTGATTTCGGCTCAGGTTCTGATCCCAGGGTTGTGGGATCAAGCTCTGTATTGGACTACATGCTGCGCATGGAGCCTGCTTGGGATTCTCTCTCTCTTTCCCCACCCTCTCTTCCCCCTCATGCACTCTCTCTCTCTAAAATAAAAATAAATAACAAGATAGAAGTTCCTAAAAGTTTCTAATCTTCATGCTTAAACTCTTACATGTAAAAAAGAGCCTTTATTTCTACAGAGAGCTTCTGTATTTCTACAGAACATATTCCATTCCAAGCTATGCTATGTAGAATCCCATCTAAATCATGGAACCATTTTGATCTTATTTTCTCTAAAATGATATTGCCGGTGCATATATTGTAAATTATAGCTTCAAAAAGCTATCAATTGTATTCTTATTCCTGTTTTTCCTTTTCAATTTTTAAATTTTATCTATCATCTATCTATCTATCTATCTATCTATCTATCTATCTATCTATCTATCTATTTTTGAGAAACAGAGGGAGACAAAGCACAAGCAGGGGAGGGGCAGAGAGAGGGAGACACAGAATCTGAAGCAGGCTCCAGGCTCTGAGCTGTCAGCACAGAACCTAATATGGGCTCAAACCCACAAATGTGGGATCATGACCTGAGCCAAAGTTGGATGCTCAACCAAATGAGCCACTCAGGCACCCCTTATTTTTCTGATAAGAAAACTTTGGATGTACTTTGATGATACAATAATATAGTACCATAACACAATACTATAAATCATACAATTGTGTATATTCATCATTTCACTCAACTTTTGGGAAATGGAAACCATTCTTAGTACAAAAAATGATGGTAAACAAAATGACTTCTTGTGTGCTAAAATTATTGATACAGGCAAAAGTCATATATCATTAAACTTCATAAAGGCATATTCTAATCTGAATTTGGATTTTGTTAGAACAGACTTTAAACCAAATGGACTAATTATATTTGTTACAGAGGAGCTCCCATTGTAGTATTTTATATTCATCTTTCTGACTCAATAGGATATTCTGAATAAAATCAAGAACAATTAAATAGAAAAAAATTAGGCAAATAAAAGTCTTTAAAATGCACATAATCTTGTTTCTAGCACATGAAATTTAAAATATTGTAGGGGCACCAGGGTGGATCAGCCTGTTGAACATCCGACTCTTGATTTCAGCTCAGGTCATGATCAGAGTTTGTGAGTTCAAGCCCCGCATCAGACTCTGCACTGGAGCCTACTTGGGATTCTCTCTGCCACCCTCTCTATGACCTTCCCCCACTCTCATTCTCTCTCTCACTTTCTCTCTCTCTCTCTCAAAATAAATAAACTTTAAAAATAAAATGAAATAATTATAGTAAATGTTTTTCACTTATTTTATCAAATTACTGTCACTTTGGTAGGTTTATCCCAGAATCCCCTCTTTCCCTTGATTTCAGATCTTCTGATTCATTTGATTGAATCACTCCTAGGAAATCAGGAAAGATAAAGGTTAAGCAGTGGAAGAAAAACAAGGCAATAAACTCACTTTTCTGGACCATTCCAAAGAGAATTGTAATAAACCATGGTGTCATTTTACCAATGAATTCTATTCACAAACTATCATCCTTTGAAAAAATATAGTTTGAGGACAAATGAAGAAATAAGGTTTAAAAAAAAGAAAGGTGTGTATAAATTAATTCAATATAAACATGAATTTCTTTAGTAGAAACTACACTAAAACCGAAGCAATAAATGTATACGATCAATTTTTTTCAGTAAAATTAACATAAAATCTATGTTTAGGATCTAATCATATAAGATTCCTCTCAATAGAGAGAAGCGAGATCTACCAGGATTTTGAGTAACACCATTGAAACAATCATTTCAAGAAAGTTTAAAATAGCTGTTCACAGAGGAATACCTGGGTGGCTCAGTCAGTTAAGTGTCTTACTTCAGTTCAGGTCATGATCTCGTGGTCCGTGAGTTCAAGCCCTGCATTGGGCACTGTGCTGACAGCTCAGAGCCTGGAGCCTGCTTCAGATTCTGTGTCTCCCTCTCTCTCTGCTCCTCACCTGCTGGCACCCAGTCTCAGACATTCACAGAAGTAAAATATAATTTATGTGCAATATATTTGTTAAAATACATTCTTCCAAAACATACACATACCTTGCTGAAAAAGGAAATTTATTATAATATACTGATTTTCAAATGAAAATACACTCTAATTTCTGAGCTTTTTTTAAATAGAATTATCATTTTTCCCTTTTCTTCTATGTGTACTCTCCATTAAATGTATGAGAGATTAAACACACGAGATAGAGAACGTTGAAGGAAATGAAATAAATCTGAAACCACATCTAGGTTTGAGCAGAATATTTATATTTTAAACAAAATACATGCAAGTCATCATTGTGTTTTTTAGCACTTAGAGGAGGAAGTGTGAAAAGTGCCACTATCTAGAGACTCAGCAGCCAAACACAGGCAGAATGTGTCAGATAAACCAGCTACACAGCAGAGGGACAGAACTTCACGGGGTGGTGCTGGAATCCCAAAATTGAATGAAAGAAAGTAAAAAAAGTAATTATTACATAATGGAAGCCTTGAATTACTTCTGCCTTAGCCTCTGGTTATTTCAGATATTTTTATATCTGAAACATATAAACAGTTTCCCAGTTCACTTTGCACCACATTTTGGGTTGGCTGGTGGACTATCCCTGAATGATAACCACAGGAACACCAAGTAGGATTTATACATAATGATAATCTTTAAAAATATGCCATATTTGAAATATGTGTCCCCATGATTTAACACAGATTCCTCAGGCTGCTTTTTAAAGTTCCAACTTCTTTCAACCAAATATAAAATAAGTGTATAAGAATGAGAAAGAAGTAACAAAATTATAATAGTCTTGGTAAGAGTGGGAGATGTATATTTTCTCTATAATGCAAAATGATATAATGCATCACTTTAAAGTACATTACTTTAAATATTAAGTTTTTAGAGTCATCATGAATATTACTATAATGTTGGATTTTGATGTAAATTAGGCAATTAAGTTATCATCTCTAAAATCATACATAAGGATGCCTGGGTGGCTCAGTTGGTTAAGCATCCAACTTTGGCTCAGATCACGATCTCACGGTTCATGTGTTTGAGGCCTGCATCAGGCTCTGCACTGACAGCTGGGAGCCTGAACCCTGCTTCAGATACTGTCTCCCTCTCTCTCTCTGCTCCTCCCCTGTTCTCTTTCTTGAAAATATATAAATAAACATTTAAAACTAAATAAATAAAAATATAGAGAGTGATTGTAGGTATATAGAATCAAATAAAAAAAGGATAGATTTGCAAATCAATATCAAATAAAATACTGATTATGAAGCTATTTACTCCATAGATAGTACAGTTTATATGTCAGCTAGTAATTATTTAGGGACACATTTTCATGACCCAGTACCATTGTCTCCAGATTAGAAAATAGGAAATTATTGTGCACACATTTCAAACTTTGATGTTTTTGACATGAGATAGCAGTCAGTGTGTTGCAACACACAGTATATTCACAGGCTTACTATGACTGTAGAGACTAAAATATATGTGGCAAAAACTTCATTTCATTCCAACTTTCTACATGTTTTTGAATTTATAAAAGCTATTTAAAAATATAACACTTTTGTTACCAATCTCAAAGACCAAACAGAGAATGCTAGATCTAGCCAGCACTATTTTGAAGTAACACCTTCTAGAACTAGATGAGCTTAGAATGAGAGAACTGTTGGATAATAAACAAAGTGAAATCTTTCTAAGTAAAGTATAATAATGTCCTTTATACTTATTTAGGAATGTGCTGTCTTTAGGATGAGTATTCAGTCAAAATCAGTTATTTGGCTTTGACTCATTTTCTGATTATGGAAACCTAAATAGTCAAATGCCAGGATGTAGGGGTGGCTCAGTTGGTTGAGTATCCTGCTTTTCATTTTGGCTCAGGTCATGATCCCAGGTTATGGGATCGAGCCCCATGTTGGGCTCATGCTCAACATGGAGCCTGCTTAAGATTCTCTCTCTCTCTCTCTCTCTCTCTCTTTCTCTCCCTCTCCTCTGCTCGCATTCTATATAAAATAAATAAATAGTCAAATGCATACTTCAACATCACTTCTGGCATCCTTATTTTTTTTGCCTAACCTGTAGTCATGTGCTTGCATAGATCACCTTTGTATCTAATAAGGGTAACAGCACCAGCAATATGGACAACACATGTGGTGCAGAATTATTGTTACCATCTTAGTATTTCCTTTTAAATACCAGTCAGTCTCCAATTTGTAACTTGGAGGGAAACTCTCCTTTGGGGTTTTACACGCTAAGCTCCATCAGTAAGCTGAAGTTTAGATGTTTAGATTTATTACTACAGAAATAAAACTTTGCAAAGTTAACCATGAATGCTATTAATTTTATGTATAAAAAGTAACTCACAAAAAGTTAAATACATAGGGAAATATTGAGCATGTTGAGTTAGTTTTTGAGGAAATGTAAGCAGATAGAAAGATGAATATTAAATTAAATCGTAATTCTAATTGTCACAGAATTGTATCGTGTGCCAGCATGCATGCATTAAAATGAATTTATTTCCATTTAGGCCATACGTCTTTTTAAAGTTCTTTTAGTCAGTTCTTTATATCTTAAGGGAATACTCAAACACAGAATGTCAACTTTGACCCATTAAAGTTCCATGATGAGGGCAGCTGAGAAATTATTGTTTTGTAAAAAATGCCATCTATGAAAATTTTAATAGGATTTTATAAAATCCTACCATGCTTTCACTATTTCACTGTAGTGGTATGTATATAATATGATGTATTCTAGTATCCCAGAAGTTCCTTCTTCATTGGAGATATGTGCCTGCTCTCAGTTTTAGCCAAATAGCTATTTTGCTCCTTGTAATTCAGCTTTTGAGCAAAATATGTATTCAGTACACCTCTCACTAAACATACATTTTAAAGATAGGCACTATACCTACAGGTTAAATAGGCCCCCGGTCAAATATAAATCAATAATATGTTAGGTCTGGCAAATTATAAATGAGCACAGATCTCTGAAGGATAGACTAGAAACCAGAAGAACGGTTGCCTGCAGAGAGAACTAGGAACCACGAGGTCAGATCTGGTTTGGGAAATTCAGTTAGTCTTCTCTATGATTCAGTGACTTTGGCCATGAGCCTATACTAGTTTTTTTAATGAAAAATTTAAGATGAAAACTATTACATGATAATAGTTCAATAATTCAAATTATTCAATATCAAATTGGTTCAATAAAATATGTGGATGATATAAATACTACTACAAAATTTGCTTTTATTACTTTTAATTATAAGTAACTCTAGAAAATAAGCAGTGATATTAAATAAGATAAGTTAATTTAAAAAATCACAGTAGACTTACTTTACATTATAATGCATAAGGTTATTTATTTAATATTAAAAATTAATTATTAGACATAAAAAATGAAAAGACACTGAAAGGATCTTTTATTTTTGTGTGAAAAAGCTGCTAATGTAATTTTTACCAGTAAGTAAAATATTGGAAATTTTAAACCTTTTGTGCTCCAAGAATGTATAGTCTAGATGTGAATTATCAAATTTTAATTAATTTTTAGTGCAGCACTTGTCACCCAATAGATACTCCACAAACTCTGAATCTGGGATTAAGGAATTATTATTTAATTGCTGTACCTGTGGTATTACGTGCCATTTGATTAGGAATTCGTCCTTTTATTCATTCAACTCCTAGAAAAACAAACCTTTGGATGCTTATTTGTGGTACTAGCAGTGAACGAGAGCAGGTCCAAGTCATCATCCCAAAGCCATCATCCATCATCATTTCTTGATTTTTTTGTGGTCATGGAATTTTAAAATCACATAATCATGCAACTTTTTGGCACTAGTATTGTTATGTGTGTATCCTTGAAATAAGTTACTAAGAAAACTGAATAATCTTTACTTAGGATTTTAAGTTGACTATTATTCTATGATGGTCTAGTCCATTGACTCCCAGATCATGCACCACTACTGTTCTGGTCTTTGAACAACTCTTTTAAGTAATACACATTGAGCTTTCACTCACTATACGCACTCCTGTAGGAAATGGGGACAAAGCAGTCGTAGGACAGGCAGAAATCCATGCCGTCACAAAACTTAGATTTCAAATTAAGTGAAATATATAGTGGTAAGTGCTATGGGAAAAAATTAAATCAGGGTAGGAAAAAAGAAAAAAACCTTAGAAATGGTAGGGGTTGAACTTGTAGACAGGGTGGCCAGGGAGGGAGTCCTGAAAAAAGGTGATGTGAGCAGTGGCCAAAAATGTGGAGCTCTGCCATGCATTAGCTCTAGAGCTAGTTACTCAACTTTTCTGTTCCTCAGTGACCTCATCTCTAAAATGGGGAGAATAATAGTAGCTCAGGGTATTAGATTAGCACTAAAGCATGGAGAAAAGTGACTAGTATATCAGAAGTACCCTGTAAATTACCAACAAAACAGAAACAAAGGAACCTACTGGAGCAGTGAGCTGGGTTCCATGGGGCTGCATAAATAGAAGCTTAGTTTTGAACTAAGCTAATTTTGGAAAAAGTCCATTAAGTTTATAAACAGGCAGCCTGCAGTTCATGGGAGGGGCTGGAGAGCACCTGATGAATCCTAAGGCCACCTTCATTATTTAAAACTGAAACAAATCAATGCAATTGTAAAAAGAGTTTGTCAGTTGTTTTCTTTTTATCCTCAAATGGATTGTAAAACACTGAGGTGAAGAAGAGACTCGAGGTTTTTTTGGTCCTAGACATCACAGAACTGATGTACATGTTAACATTAATCAGGTGTCTCCAAGATAGAGACCACAGACCTCTTAGATCTCTCAGATTAGGAGTGTTTAGAAGACTACTGTCCCACACAACACAGTTTAGGAAATACTGAACGTGTTACATTACTGCCCAAAAGTAAATTAATTTTCGCAAGCCTCAAAACTTCAAAACTCATGAAACTTTCAAAATTGTATAAAACTGTTTGGCTGTTTGTTTCATATTCATAGTTTTGTATCCATAGAAAAGAGCTAAGTAAATTGCAGATGTGAAAAATTTGTTTCATAAGCAATGTGATAGTTTACTTTTAAAAATTTTCCTCCAAAATTGTCTGCACATTGTAATCATCTGTGGAGCCTCAGAAACAGACTGATACCTGTGTCCTACCTTCAGAAATTGTGATTTAATTGGTTGGTGCTATGGTCAGGGCACTGGATGTTTTAAAATGTCCCCAAGTGAGTCTAATATGCAGACGCTTTGGGGAACCACTTCTACTAACAGGAATCTCTTTTTGACATCATCTATTCTCTGCCCCTTATCTGTAATATTTAAAAACCATTTCCTTCGTCACTTAATTAAGAATCATTATTTGGATAGTGAACAGGTTAGTTATTCATCAAATATCTGTGTGCTTAGTATTTGTTGCCATGTCATTGTGATACCATGCTGATACCACTAATTTTCCATACAAATGAATAGTATAATAGAAGTCTGCTTTTAAAAGGTAAGTGGATACTTAGGTTAACTAAATTATTAATAAGATTCAAAAACTAAATTATTAATAACATCTCTAACTGATATAGTCTCTGAAAACATCTAAGAGTCTTTAGCCAAGATATAAAATTTTATTAGCCACTCAGTCTTTAGGATCAACTAGTTTATACTTCTTTAGACATTGGCTTTACAGAATAGCAGTACTCATAACTAGTATACCCTGCAAGAGCCACAGAACTTCCCTGCGGAAACCAAAATGCCTTAAAGAACTCCATGAATCTGTTATAATCAATTAAATCAACTACTATTTATTGAACACATACCAGGCTCTGTTCTAGGCACTGAGGATAGATGAGTAAAATAAGAAATCCCTACTCTTAACATTTTAAGTTTAAATTGTAGTAGAGGGAGACTGATGATAACAAGTAAAACAAATAATATAGTTTCAGAGACTGATAAGTGCTCTTAAGAAAAATGAAGCAGAGTGAGGTGATAGAGAATATTAGAAGGCAAGGTAGAGAGAGGCAGTAGTTGAGAGTGTGGTCAAAGACCTCTCAGAGGAGGTGACCCATAAATCATCTGAATGAAGGAAGTGAGGAACCAAAATCGCCTGTGCTGTGGGAACAGCCAGAGTGAAAACTGGAAGGGGAGCAAATATTTGATGCCTTTAAGATGCAGAAGAAATTTAGCATAGCAGAGTGAAATGCAGAGAGAGAGAGCAATAGATGAGGTCAGAGAAGCAGGCGAGGCCCAGGTAATAAATGATACCTGGGCCATAGTAGGGTTTTTTGTTGTTTTGTGCTCCCTTTCTTTTCTTGTGTATTTTTTTTTCCTAAGTGTTCTGTAAAGCAATTGGAGGCTTTGTCTGGAAAATGCCTTTGCCTAGTTTACATTTAAAGAGAGAGATTTTGGCTGATAAATGACAAGAAGTAAATGATAGCAAGGCAAGGGGAAAGCAGGAAGACAGGAAAGGATAGGCATGGTCCAGGCAAGAGTGGACATTGGGGCAGAGAGGCAGAGTGAGGTGGTGAGGGCTCCCATGCAGAAAGACATGTAGAAGCTGTTACGTAAAAGGATTTGCTAATGGAGTTCAGTCAGCTAAGTTTCAGAATCGTGGGTTAAAGCAGTAATTAATAATGTTTATATAGAAATTATTTCCTGTCTAACAGAGGAATACCTTAGTTTATTAAGCCATCCTCTTTTATGTAGAAAAAAATTGTTTTAAATAACTGGAAACCTAAGTTATTCAGTCTTTTCTTCAGTCTTAGGCTGTTTTAAAATCTTCAGGAGCCAGAATCACCAAAATGATAGTTTTCAGTAAAACTGTCTGTAAGAAATTGTGATAGGCATAGCAATTTAAGGTTACCACTGTGATGAATAATTTGACCAGAAGTTATGTTTGGAGCAGTGAGAATTCTTCTGTCACTTTGGGCTACTTACTACTGTGTTCATATTGATGGATTTTCTAGTTGCAGGGGTAGGGGTGAGAGGGCTCACTCTCCTATACATCATGTTCTGTTATCTTCCCCTAGTCTCCCCCGCCTGTTCGATCCTGCTCCACTCTCACACACCTCTTGATTGATCGGTATCCCTTGTATCTGATGTAGACATGTGTTGGGTTGTGGGGGTACAGATATCAAATTAGTACTTCCATCCTTGTATTAGATGTCGTAGATGCACATAATAATGAAGAACCTAGATTTTGGAGCAACAAAATCAAATTAGGTTTGAATTCTGTCCACTAGTTGTGAGCGTAGTGATTTGGTAACTTTTAATCTTTCCAAACCTCCATGCCATGCCCTCATCTGTAAAGTGGAATAATTCCTAACTTCAAGTGAAGTCAATTGAGATTATTAATGTAAAGCATCAGACTACAGCAAGTGGTCAGTAAGTGATAGTAATCATAATTACAACTGCATTTCCCCCTGTATGTCTTTATTCAGTAGTTTCCATATTTTTAAAGTAATATTTTAAGAGAAAAGACATTCAGATCAAACTTCCTGGATTTAAATCAAAGCTTTACCACATAGAAGCTTTGTGACCTTGGATACATTTTGAACCTCTCTCTCACACTGCTTCCTTATCCATGAACTGATTAAAATACAGTTATCAACTCTATTGGATTTAGTGAGGATTAAGGAGCACAAGATATAGAGAGAATACATGAATGCATAGTACTTGGCACATATAAGTACTATTATGTAAGTCAAATACTATAAGCAGTAATCTCTCAATTCCTTATTTCAGAATTATAGGTAAAAGCTAAAAGATTGTGCCTTGATTTTCTGTTTTCATTCTTCATAGATCTGGTAAATTTCCATGATCTGAAACAGGGTGTTGTTTAAAATGAGTAGTTCATTTATTCTATTGGCCATAAAATGAAGTTTTCATACTATCTACTTAATTGATCCATGTAAATAAGAATAGTGGCTTATTTAGGACCCCCAAATGAAGCTCAATTATTTTCTTTGTTGTTCTGAGAAAGAACAAAGTAACTTTGTCAAAGTTAATTGTCAAATGTGTCTTTTTTCTGAGTTGAATGTTTACTGTTTTTCCCTGACATTTTTATTTACCCTCCTTTTTTTTTTCTTTTCATTTCTTTCAACATATCTCATTTAAAAATCTATTTCTTTTTCAGTTTCTCACTGATTAAAAACTTAATACTAGCAATAAGTAAAAGCTGCAGTTGAAAGTTAAATAGTTTAGCTTTCAAATAGAACTTGCTGGGTTTTTCCAATAATCCTTGATATTAGTTCCAATACTATTATTCCCAGTACTATTCCCAAATTGGTAGTCTTTAGCAAATAACTGATTATTCATGAGAAAGGCTATGGTGCTGATGGTATAAAGTGATTTATTATTGTATATTAATTATGCTGGTAACATCACTTTTGTTGTTGGCATTAATCCAGTAATAACACTAAGCTCATTATATGAACTTTACCTTCTTATATTAGTGGGGCTTTCTTTCATTTTATAGCTGGCTTAAGTCCTGCTGAGATTCAGCAGTTATGGAAAGAAGTGACTGGAGTGCACAGTATGGAAGACAATGGCATTAAACATGGAGGGCTAGACCTCACTACTAACAATTCCTCCTCGACTACCTCCTCCACCACTTCCAAAGCATCACCACCAATAACCCATCATTCCATAGTGAATGGACAGTCTTCAGTTCTAAGTGCAAGGCGGGACAGGTAAATCTCATGAGATTTATTCTGTATTTGTCTGTCACCAACTTTTACTTTCACCGTTCATGAAATTGAGGATTATGATCTGACTTAACAGGGGCAAAATGTATAGAACAAATTAAATAAAAACTTTTAGATTATTTACCTTATATGTTATTTTCATTACAGAAAGTAGCTCAAATACCAGGAATTTGATGGAAACGGTGGGGAATTGTCCTGAAAAAAGTTATTTTTTAATACATGCATGTGGAATTCCTGTGTCGACATATTTTTATGGCTAATATGTTGTGATTAGCTGGATTGCTGAAATGAGAACATTTTTCCATTTTTAAACTTAAGAACCCCTTTCAAATATCTAAAGATGTATATATATTCCCCTTAGTATATGTTGAAAAATGTGTACTTAACATATGTTTAAGAACATGTCTATAGGTATCAGAGAATCAGTATAAATATGGTACAAACAAAGGTATAATAAACCAGAAGATAAAATATCTGGTTTACCTTTATTTTATTATTGGAGCATGAGGGACTTAATAGTTATATAAATAACAAACTTATGATGGTAACTCTGAGTGAATTTGACTCAAAATTCATAGGGAAAAATTACTTGATTTCAGTTACCAACATTGAATACATTATGTTAGATAATTTTCGACTCCTTGTTTTATTTTAGTTGTGTAAAAATGGCCTCTGTAAAAGGAGCACCCATGTACTTTTGTCCATTTACTTCCACCTATTCAAGCATGTAGCCATATCTAATCAAGTCCTTTAAAGTAATTTTCATAAGATATATAAGCTAAAATATTGCTTAACATAAAAATTACTTTTAAAGGATGAAACATAAGCGCAGGATTTCTTAACAGATTGACTTACGTTCCTATGGTATTTTGCTCTAAACTTCATATTTGAGTGTAGTGGATTCATAGTATTCTGTTAATATAATATGAGTGTCTGCCTAGCTGTGACAGATTCTCACAAAGAATTTTTTTAAAGAAACCGATATTTAATTACAGTAAATTTTAAAATAGAATGCTGTAATTTGGTGGTGTTTCTGGTCTTCATTTGAGTATTATGAAAAATTTTTCTTGTTGGTATTCATCTTTTAAAAATGGTATGTTTCTGAATGCTTTCATGCTGTTGTTTTAATTGAGATAATTTGATGATTATATACTGCAGAAGTTGGTTGATTTTTCTAGGATCACTCCATGTGATGTAATACTCACTTATCAAAAGTCTTTCATAATTATAGAAGGAAGTAACTAATGAATATTGTTCCCAAGTAGAATTTTTTTCAATCAGCAGTAACTAGTGGAAATATATATGGCTCAAACATAAATATTAAACAATTTAAATGATCCTGACGGTCCATATCTTCTTTAAAAAGAGCATTTCAAAAATCTTACGGTGGATGTCCTATTACCTTCTTAAAAACACAGGCTTATTTCACTTGACCACATATGAATATATATTTTTTTATTTAGAGGTAAATGTTACATTAAGGTCATATGGCAAGATTAGCATATGATATTATACAGTCCCCTTAGTTTTTCATCCTTTATTAACAGTCATCTTTGGCTCTATTTCTCCTCTAATTGGAACATCATCTAGCCTTGGCAGTTGAACTATTCAATAGAACGATTAAATTTTTCTGACTGCTCTGAGCTGAATTGACCTGTTTTGACCTGTTTGTCACTGATCGTAACCTGACAGGCGCTAGCAGCCTGCAACGATTATGGCTTTTTGAGATGACTCTGACGCCGTGTTCTTTTGCTACAGCTCGTCACACGAGGAGACTGGGGCTTCTCACACTCTGTACGGCCATGGAGTTTGCAAATGGCCGGGCTGTGAAAGCATTTGTGAAGATTTTGGACAGTTTTTAAAGTAGGTTTCGTACCTTTTTTAGGGAGGGGGTGGGTTTGGGGGAGTATTAAGTGCATTGTTGTAAATAAACAAGAGAAAGCTGAAAGGGGGAAGTAAAGGTCCATCATAAGCACTCTCTGAGTTTTCTGTGTGTTCCAACAAGTGCATGACCAAAGTCAGGCTAAGAAGGCAACTGTCTGTCTTTACCTTTTCATCAAAATATTTTACAAGTCATTCAATAGGGGTTTTTGAAAGAATGAAAAATACTAGCATACTGTAATAGTGCCATTAACAATTGGGATATGTGTGCAGGATTCACTTAAATTTCAAGTTTTTAATAAAAATTTTAAGTAAAATCACAGGAGGCATCCTGTAATATATCCATTTTAAATGGACATATTTTACAAGTTTATTTTTTTCATCGCAAACTTGATATTACTTCCTTTAAATAATGATATTTAACATATATTGAGATTGAATGAAAAGATGAAAGTTAATAGGAGCCAAAATTTTAACAATTGTATTTCATCTACCTTTGTTACTTGTTGCCCTCAGGATCACAAAAGCGATCACACATGACCGTCTAGTTGTATGATAAATCATACAGCTTCTCTAGCTTAAAATAAAAACTTTGTGTATCCTTAATTTCTTCATTTGGTGATAATTTTTTTTTAATTTTAAGAGGTTCCTTTTCAAATAAGAATATGCATCTTCTATGAAACATTTTCCATGCACAATTCTGCCATACAAGAGATCTAAACAGAGAGCTACAGATAGGTTTATGGAGATGAGTAACTTCACAGGCTCAGACTCTTATGTTGTCATGGAGCAGCTAACAGGGTGAATGAACTGTTTCATGCTTCATCAACAATTAAGTTAATTAGCTCATTTGAAATTGCACTGCTTTGTTGCCAGGATGTTGGCAGAAACATCAAAAAGATGTGTTTACAAATGGTAGACTACAGGGTATAGAGTAAAAGCACCTTAACAACAAGGCACAAGTACTTGGCATCATAATAACTTCATAACGGAATTACAGTAAGACTTCCACAAGTATTTTCTTTTAAACTCTTTCTTATTTCTGACCAATTAAAAGAAAATCTACTTCCTGTATTACTATGGCTTTTATAAAAGGCCTTAAATAAAAATTTGCATGGCTGTTATACCAAAACAGTAGTGAACTACCATTTTGTTGGACGTGAAACTGATACAGCTAATTTCATATTTCTTCATTTGAATACATTCATTCTTATCAATATATCATGTTATTCCTTATCATTAGGATTATTTAGAGGACTATTGCTACTATTTTGTAATATGGTCACTTAAGTCATAGAACTAGCCCAGTCACCGTTTAATTCCTCCAACTTGTTCTTTCTGACAAAACTAAAAATAAATTTTTAAGAAAATATACATACATATCTTCCCTTCAATTTCCTTTATAGCACATGGAAAGGAACATTTTTATCCATCTCAAATATTTATATTTTTATTACTAACAAACAGATTAATATGAACCCTCATTTTACCCTCCATGGTTCTTTTTCACATTCATGCTGGCATTTTTTAAAAACTAAAGAAATCACAGGGGTACAGAGGAGTGGGGGAAGAAATTACAATTAAAAATGCATTTCCTTTCAATTAAATATCAACTTTGGTTCCAAAGGCTGACCATTTTTCCAACCCATTAACTTTATAGAGATGACAGAACAAATGACAGTAGATTGTAAGGTCTTTCTTTTAGTCCATTTTTGTTATGATCTGTTTTAGATTCTCTTACTCAAAGATAAATTCTGTCAATAGACATAATACCAGTATACTGTACTGAAAAATATATTTATTAGATACATTTACATACTGGTATTATCTTTTTCTTAAAGTGTATGGGAATTTAAAAAGAAATAATATATTTTATGAAATTAAGTTCAGTTATTCATAAAACGGTTTAGTGTCTGTGTGGAAAGTGAAATAAAGAAGGCATCACAACTAATACAAATTTTCTTGGAAAGAAGATTCTGCTTTTCTTTTGTAATTATGGAGGAGAGTTGAGACTTAGGGAAAAAAAAGTCAGACAAGCCAAAAAGCTGTGAAAGGTTTTCAGCTCTCAGTTTTTGTGTTTACTACTCTCCAGAAATTTTATATCCAGTGTTTATTATAAAAGTTTTTGGAGAAAATACTGTTGTGGTATTTTTATTCTGGAATGCACTGAAAATAAACGTATAGCTTGAGCTTTACTTTGGCATTAGACAACTTACCTATCATAAAAAGGATCAATTTCTTATTACTATTTAGCCTACATATGTTAAATAATAAAGGATAGTAGAAAATACAACAAGAATCCCAAATTCCCTTTCTCACCCTATATCCCAAACAAACTAGTAGAATCCCTCTGTTTTTGCCCAGCACCAAATGAAAAGCCAGTAGAGGACAGTTGCTTATGTATGTATATACTATTAGTCTTATGTGTATTCTTTAATAGTCAATGAAGTATTTTTTTTCTGTTGAATTAAGATTAAGTTTGAAACTGTTATTTGTAGCAGCAAAGATAAAGGCAAGGAAACTAAAATACAAAGAAGAAAGCCTAGGCTAAAAAGGTGATTAGGAAAATTTCTGAATAAAGTAGGTGTTGACAGAAGCTAACCATTTTTCTGACCACTAATTGAGGATCTCACTAGATCACTAAAAGCATTTCATACTACTTCTTCATTACTGTCTTATAAATGTCAAAGTGTAATAACATCTGACAAAACTTTAGCGTAGTTTGTCTGCAAAATTAATTATCATTCCATTGGACCTAAGTCAGCTTGAATGTAGATGGATTGACTTTTAGAGCTTAAACCAGAAGGTTTACAATATAGCTTTCCAGTTAGCAGACTAGTGTTCTTGAGTCTGTGTGCATAGGTGCCAGCAAATAAAACATGATCTGAGATTCAGAGGTGGAAATATTCTCTGTGAAGAAAAGCAGAATGAGTAGTGTCCACAAAAATATCAATCTATTCAGGAGTCATTAGTTGATGAAGGTCAGTGTATTAGGTTTATTACAAAGCCTAGTTGTTTTTAAAGCTTGGCACTGTATATAGAGCCCTAGAAAAGGGAGTGATATAGAAGAGTTTATTTAATGGAAATTTGTTGTCTTTTTTCTCATGGAGCTGACTACTCTAAAAATTATGCTCTTACTTAGTGTGTATTGTCTATTTCTTTGTCTTT
>NW_027527387.1:1728897-1731397 GCF_008692635.1 Crocuta crocuta
GAATGGAGCTAAGCTTAGAGCAGACAGGTGTAGGGAAGGGCCTCTCCTGCACTCTGACCACATAGCCCAAACTTGACCTTATATACCTTGCTATTTTAGTCCACAGTTTCTTTTCAACCAAGAATGACAACTGTACCAAGATACATGGAGGTTTTGTTGTTATGATCAGTGAGGAGGTTTTGAAAGAAACTGATTTAATTTATCCAAGGATGGGGCAGAATGGAACAAAGGTTTCTCATCGGGGGACCTAGATCTGCTAAAAAATAAAACTGCGTACTTATAAATTAGTTCTTTCTGAGAAACACCATTTTAATTCTTCTTCATATGTGTTATATATATGTCTGTCTATATATTTGTTCTGCTTCATTACTAATTTTAAGAAATACTGGTAAATAATTTGAATGGATGCAAAAATATCTTTGTTGAATTCAGTACACTTAGGGCTGTCCTAAACTTTTTAGACTATTATACCATTCTAAATGGTACTTGAACCCAGATAGAAAAATGTATAAATTCTTGTTTAATTTTGTGAAGAATTTGTTCAGTATTTCACTTACCTGTATTGATGAGAACATCTCTTAAGTTGCTGCCTTAGTTTGTTCATTGGTGAAATAGACCCACCAAAGATCCAAATTACATGAAGATTTTTTTTAATTTTAGGAAGCTGCAAATAAATTATATAATACAAATAGCAAAGTACATATTATTGAATATTTTCATGTTCATTGGAGATGCGGCTTCCCTAAATTACTTTTGGCGTATAGCCATAACACTCATTAAAGAGATCATTTTAAACACCATTCCGTAATAATAATCATAACAACAGACTAATACATAATCAAGATTAGAGTAAGATAAAGAGAATGTCTTATCTTTCATCACTTTTGTGTAAAAGCAGGATAAGTGTCTCCCAAATAGGACACTGGACCTGAGGTGTCAGTCTTATGCTTCTGCTTACCAGAATCTTCAATGTATCTTATTTATTAGTGACAGCAAAGGATTATTCTTCCTAAGTATTGATGTTTCCATGGGATGATAATTTGCCATCTTTACATAATTCGCACCAGTCCTAGTGAAATAAGATATCACTCACTAAATAACATCATAGGAACCACAGATTGTTTTAACAGAAATGGAATAGAGAATTGCCTTTGTTCTCTTCAGAATTACTTTTGGTTCATGTATTTATAAGGTGCCCTTTTTTAAAAAAAAAAAAATGGTATGAGTATGTGAAATATACCTAGTGATTTCTACTCTTATTCTGTAAATGGTTTGGGGAAATATTTTTTTTGTAATAACTCATAAGCTTAGAGACAATGCCATTTTCTGCCATTTAAGGGGTCTCTGTTTATTACATACATAATTTTCACTAAACACATAAGCATAGTTAACTTTTCTTTGTACAGTTTCAAGGTGTCTCTTTTTCCCACTGTGGAGAAAACTATGGCTTCAGGGTTGTGTTTTTAAGAGGAGCGTATGCCACTAACATAGATGTTGTTTAACATTGTGTTCTGTGTTTCGTGTGTCTTTAGGCACCTTAACAATGAACATGCTCTGGACGACCGAAGCACTGCCCAGTGTCGAGTGCAAATGCAGGTGGTCCAACAGTTAGAAATACAGGTTTGTTGGGTGCTCTCTTAACGGACCCCTTTCTTAGGTTTCTGGCATGTAAATTGAGTAATGGGCAGATCCTGAGTCTTTTAACACGATGACTAATAGAAATACATGGAATTTTCATTTTGTTTGTAATGATGGCAAGGATTGAAGACTCAGGGTTGGTTGCTATAGTTTAACATACTTGTCACTTAAACCTGTATAACCTTTAGACTGCATCATAGGTACTTGGATCTCCCTAAGGAGTCATATCTAAGTTTTCCCTAATAGAAGTTAGACTAAACCCTGCAATTGGTGATTTTATCAGAGACAGTTTTCACATGAGCCAATCTTGATTTGTTCCACAAGACTTTATGATGTAGCAAAAAGTCTTTACAAAAATCATACCTGTAAGATAATACCCTAAAAACCCTTTTTTTCCCTTTCTATCACTAGTGCTTTTTTTTTTTAATTAAAGAACTTGCAAAAATTCCCAAGACTTACCTTTACTAGAATAATGACAGATCACTTGTAATATCATGGATAGTAATATATGTGTTGTTTCAGATGCTGCTAATTTAAGTTAAAAAACACTGCTTTTAATATTGAAACAGAATTTGGTCAAAAATAAACAGAGCTCGTAAACCTGATCAGAAAGCAAAAGAGATATCTCTGTCATTTTATTTAAAGCTTTCTCTAATATTTCATCTTAAAGATTTTTTTCTCAATCAAGCCAATACGTACTTCCATTTAATTAAACATACAGTCTCTTTATCTAAACACTTTACTACGTCTTAAACTATTTTAAATTCATCACGTCACTGCTTTTTTCGAGAGAGCTACTAAAAATATTTTATTTTGACTTGGAAAATGATCAAGAACACATTAAAAGCATTGTCACTGCTGT
>NW_027527387.1:1741397-1766397 GCF_008692635.1 Crocuta crocuta
ATTGGTAATTGTGTTGTATATTTACATTTTTAAAATTTTATATGAATGTTGTTCTTCTTGGAAACGAAACCTTCACAGAGCCAGACACAGGGTTAGGGGATCCTCAAGGTCACGCCCCACTTTGATGGTACATCATAGTCTAAAGTTTCTATACCCCTGGACCATGTTGATATACAATATGTAGAGAATTACATATCAGAAATCTATCACCTAGTTTCTGTGGCCTTTCACTGTGGACGAGTAGTGTGAGGCAACAGTCCAGAACATACCTTTTTAGCTAGAATTATTGATATCCACATATTTTCTATCTTGACTTAGAAATCATCTTTATATGTTTTCTTCCAGAAGCCCAACCTTAGTAAAAAATATACCTACCAGTTTAGGCTACGGAGCAGCTCTTAATGCCAGTTTGCAGGTAAGAGCATCAAATGCACTTTTCCTTTATCCTTGCATTTGAATATTTTGCCTTTGTTTGTTTGCTTCTTTTGCATGCTTTGTATTTAGATGGGATTGTGATTGTTCTTAAGAGTTGGTTTATCATCCAAGTAAGTTGTAGAACCTAGTACTGTAGAAAGCACTGGTTCTAATTCAAGCTACTTTTGATGTGAAGAAGCAAGAAGGACACCCTGTGGCAAAATCTGGAACACTCGGTTTTCCTGCAAATGCTAGATTGATAGAAGCTTTTGCAAATGCATGTGGCTATGCATTAATATTTATCCAGGCTGTCATAAATGATTTCACATCATAGTGTTGGGGAACATGGTGCTTGTGGCAAAAACTTTAAAGTTTAATTTTAATATATAATTTTTATGCAGAGGAGGCAAATGTCAGGACTTCTTTATTTTGAGCTAAGTCCTGGTCATTTTTAAAAAGCAGAGCAACTGCTTATATGTTGAGGTTTTTCACGACATGTGAGAATACAGTATTTCATTATGTGGAAGGCTGAAACATGAGTGAAAAAGTTTGCTGGGTGAGCTTCTGTTTACATTTTTGCATCACACTTAATTTTCTTGATATCTCTGCCACAAGTGGCCAGTTAGGAGTCTTTGTCCTTCCCACGCGTTTTATTTAAATACTTCTAAAACCCCGCATCAGGATCCGAACCCATTAAAAAAAGATACATGTTTAAAAAAATATTTTAAAGGGCAGTTCCAAAGTTGTATTACACCTTCTTTGTTTCACTAGGCTGCCTTGGCAGAGAGCAGTTTGCCTTTGCTTAGTAACCCGGGACTGATCAATAACGCATCCAGTGGCCTTCTGCAGGCCGTCCATGAAGACCTCAATGGCTCCCTGGATCACATTGACAGCAACGGGAACAGCAGTCCAGGCTGCTCGCCGCAGCCGCACATGTAAGTGGGTTAGCAGACCCCGCTAGGTGATGGCCTGTTCGTGCGTGCTTCTAGATTCAGTAGTCTTCCGAAGTTGCTGGTGGTATATAAGTACAAAATACAATTGTAAGTAGAGTTCAATTGCCCCATGTTCATGATATGAAAAAGTGTATCGAAATCAGTTTTAATGCATCTTTTAGATTCTCTCCAATGTCCCATAATTATTATACTAGCAGTCCTCTGCAAATTTTTAGCACTACGAGCATTCTCTTGGGGGTACAGCAGAGTCTAAGACGAGTCTACGTCTTATGGGTCATTATCACAGTTTGGTTTGTATGGGGCAATAAAAATATTCATGATGGAATAAGTTGTCGTAATTTTTACTACTATTACAGGTCTCTAAACCATTTATGAACTGTAGTCAAGATATTGCCCGTTTTTATAAACCGTAAAATGCAAAGTTTAACTGTTAGCCACAGTTTACATAGAAGCTAGTAAAGTGTAACTTTTTGCCTGTCTTATAAATCAGTGTAATTACATATTCAACTTTAATTACTGGTGCGTCTGTATTGGCAAGGTTTATATGTTATATTTTATGCAAGACTACGATTCCTATTAATATTTAGCAGCTAACTATATCATTAATTACTCTAAAATCTTTCCCCTACCATCTTTTTAATGGAGCTAAGAGAGTAGATGTATTAAAAATTGATGTATTGTGGATTTCAGAAATGTGTATGACACTTTAAAAAATGCCTGGCCTTATTCAATAGGCCAAGCATATCAGTTTCTTATTTACTAAAAAGTATTGACCTTGGTAGAACTTAGAATTCAGGGATAAAAATTATAATCTGAATAATGAAGTGTATATACCATCCAGTTGTTAGGATGAGCCAACACTTACGTCCATACTTCCAGGAGTTAAACATCATATACTTCTAAATTTCCAGTTATTGAGGTAAGAATAGTACTTTCTCTCATTTTCATATTTTCTTCCCCATTTCTGCATTAAATATCTAGTCAAAGACCCAAATGAGAAATGTGGCCTTTATAAATGCCTATATCCGTTTGATGTTTCCTAGGATATTATTTTTGTTGACTTTTTAAACATCTTATTCTACTTGACATATTAATGTCTTTAAGATCATGAGCTTAATTGCTTTATAGCACTTTTACTCTATCACCTTTGCAAAAAGCACACTGTGAACATTAATGTGTTTTATCAGGTTCCAAACCATTACTTTTTCAAAATGGAAAAATTTGTCTTTTCGAAGTGTCTTTAGATGTATTAAATAATACAAAAGAAGTAATAAAACTTGAAGTAGAAAGAACATGAATATATGCTCTTGAGAGTAAGAGTACTCTAAAACAAGGAAAGTGAGCCATCAGACAAAAGTTCCCATACCTCTGCTTTATCCTATCAGCCAGGCAGAGGGTAGCTGGAGGCCTTTTACTTTTAGTAGTTCTCCTGAGTATGCTGGTGCTCGTTCTCTGTATAAAATGCTAAAACATTAAAACTTTAAAGAGCAAACAAGAGTTAGATCCTGTTTTTCCCCTTTTAAAAAAGACCGATTTCAGAGAAATGAAAGACGTTTATAATGAAAGTGTTTAAGCTGCTGATATAACTCCCCGTGTTAATATGTAGTGGGTAGTGGTGGCCCGTGTACCATACAGAAAGGATATGTAAAGAAGTGTTTTCTTAAGTGTAAACGTCCAGTGATAAGAATAATAAGATAAAAATTAATGATTCAGTCAAATAGTTGGGTAAACATTTTATTTTAAAACCTGAAATAGTAATTGGGCTTAGCTGTGGCATTGCTAGGTTAGTTGTATTTTTTTCTTTTGGCAATTGCTATTTTAGACTCTTCATTTTATTTAGTTCAGTTTAATTGTGAAATATCTCAGCAAAAAAATAGGATTTATAAAATAATATATACAACTTATAGATTTAATGTCTGATGTACTGCCCCTATGGGTATATAAACCTAAAATGACCATAGTGAATTTAGTGTATGCTTTCTGCCAATATGAATTAGTGCATGTGAAAAATACTTAGGTGTGTTTTCCATAGAAGGATTTAAGGAAAGCTTCTCTTGCCCGTTGGAAGTAGATTTCAGAAAAGAAAAAATCTGAAGAAGACCAAATCTGATCTTTTCCTAATTTCTATAAATTATAATCAAAATTTTAACTATCTTGCAAAAAATACTGAACTGTCATTCACTCTTTGACTCTGTTTCTTTTATCATTAACTGTTTGTATATTGGACGTCAAATATTATTGATGGCATGTCACTTCAGTGTTCTATATCTTCATCTTTTTAGAGTTTTAATATGATTGTACTTAAGGAATGCTAAGCATTTTATGTACACTATGGGGCAAAGGAAAAATATTACCTGATTCTCTCAATCAAAAGTTGACTACATATAACTAAAGTACTTTTTGAAAATTTAACAGAAATGAAAGAATCATTAGAGAATATTTCCGTTGCTTACTTCTGCACCCTGAAGTGAAGCCATGGTACTTGTTGTTATTTTGGAAGGGAGTAGTTATACTGATGAAATTGTGAATAAGAAGCAGAAGGGCCTGCTGCTTTCAGTATATGGGCTCTAGTGACAGATCGTAGGGGTTCCAGGCCCAGATTTAGCATTTAATACCTGAGTAGAATTCATTTCTTTCCTCAATTTTCTCACTGAAAAAGTAACTAATAATAATACCTAACTCATAGGATCCTTTCAATTGAAATGAGTGCCTAGAAGATAATAATTCCTCCCCATATACTCCACACAGTTACTAGCTTATATTACATCTTGTAATACCTTATTGTTACTCTAAATGACATTAAAGATGATATTAAGATATTTCACATTTTAATGCATTTTTAAGGTAGTCCATACATGTGTGTTTAGTTTCCTTGACCATCCCTTTCCTTTCCCTCTTACCCCCTCTTATAATTCATGAAGTAAGCCAATCCAAAAAGGAAACAATAAGAGAAAGAACTTTATGGTAGTGAGCAGGTTACTCAGAATCAGCAGGATAAGAGATTTTTGAGAAAAAAAGAAAAGATGTTATTTGAGGTTATAGATAATGAACAGTTCAGATGAATAATACTGACCCATAAAGGAACTCATGATATATGCCTAGAAAACTTTGACTATTAGGTTTGACAGGAATTTAACGTACAAAAAGGAAAACAGAATTTAGAATATATGAAGTGGTGGTTAGTAGACTATTGAGTGTCGTAAATATCAAGCTGTGGTCTTTGTTTGAGTCAGTATGGAGGCTATTCACGTCATGAGCTTGAGTTTCACACTCAGAGCTGTGCTTTAGGAAGAGTAATCTGGAAGTGTGCTGAAGGAAACTCACACATGGTAGGATGTTCTGGAGTTGGGAGAGACTGAGAGCAGAAGATTAATTCATGTCGTAGGTAATACCTGACTTAAATGCCAGCCTTAGAGTGGAGAGCAAGGAATCAATACAAAAAGTATTGAGAGGAAAAAACACCAAATACAACAACCCACTGAATGCTGGGGACAAAGAGGAAAATTAGGAAAAGTCATAACAACTTTGGAAGCTCACAAGGAAAACTAGAGGTTATAAAGAGGACAGGCTCAAGAGGGAAAATGATGTGTTCAGTGTTTTACTTGTTGAATCCAAGAACCCAAGTGTCCTTCTATTCAGGAAACTGAACCTTTATTGTTTGTTTTGTCCAAAATGGTAAAATCAAAATCCCAATGGTAACACAGTAGAATATAGAATAGAAGTATTCTCCTGGGATTTGTAGAGATGTTTTGAAGCTTTAGAATAGAGGAATAGTTATAGGTTACTACTTCTTATATTATTTTAAGAGAACAGGAGATGTCAAATTATCATCTACATGCTGCTGCTTTTTTTTTTTTTTAATATTTTATTTCTAGGAGAGAGAGAGAGAGAGACAGCGTGAGCAGGGGAGGGTCAGAGAGAGAGAGGGAGATATAGACTCTGAAATAGGCTCCAGGCTCTGAGCTGGCAGTCAGCACACAGCCCGACGCGGGGCTCGAACCCACGAACCGCAAGATCATGACCTAAGTGAAAGTCAGACGCTTAACCGACTAAGCCACCCAGGCACCCCTATACTCTGCAGTTTGATGCTCCATATTTAATACTTTCTCTTCATTCCAAGGTTTACTCTTAGAATGCCCTGAATGAAGGCTTTTGCCAATTTAGTGCATTCATTTTGCATTGACTACTTGAATTCACTACTTTCTGCCTTTTCCTTTTTTGGTTCTTCATCCTCTTTCCCTTAACCTAAATTCTGCCATCTCTTAAGAGCCTAGTCCTATTTTACCAGGACATTTTCCTGAGTAAAGGTGCTGTCAGGACCTACACTTTGCTCCACACTCTTGAAGAGCTTACTCCACATACCATTTTCTGTACTAACAGAGCCTGTGTGTGAACATGTGCACATTCAAGCCTACCGCGTGCTCACCTTGCAGATAGCCTCAGCTGAAGGACAGATACTATGTTGGGGATGTATTGTACTGTATGAAACCTCTGACAGGCTAAACCATACAAAGTAAGCATTTGGTAATTGTATGATGATGATTTTGAAGAATCACATGGACGACACGTTTAGGTGAAATGGTTTGACTTAACAATGTAATCCCTACAAGAGGAAAAGCCAGGATTCTCTTAGAACCCTGAGGACAAAGGAAGAACAAGGGATTTTTAGGAAGGAGGAAGGATAACTAAATATAACGTTTGTCTTTATGAGGGCGTTCGGACATTTTTCTAAATATTGGTAGAGTATGCTCGTGAAGTTTTATTTTTAATTTTAATTATTTAGTTTATATGTATTTTATAACTGTTCAAATTTATCTGAATAGTAAGTAGCAGGCCCCTTCACCTCATTCGTGATTATCCTCTCAGATCTTGTTAAATTTTATTTATCTTGTTGAAGGTGAATTAAAAAAGAAAAAAGTACTGAAATTAATGCATTATTAATCAGATCGAATGTTCAAGGGGATTTTAGCAAAAAGTAGGAAAGGTTAAAGCCAGGTAGAATAATATAGATCCTACATAATAAGTTTTTAAATTTTATTTGACTATTTTCAGTCAAATAGATGTTTAAAATCTGTATTTTCTACTGCTGTCATCAGAGTTTTAGAGTCATCATGATCTGAACAAATGTAAAGAATACTTTCCTGGGGCTCCTGAGTGGCTCAGTCAGTTAAGCTTCCAACTTTGGCACAGGTCATGATCTTATAATTCGGTTCATGAGTTTGAGCCCCCCATCAGGCTCTGTTCTGACATCTCAGAGTCTGGAGTCTGCTTCAGATTCTGTGTCTCCCTCTCTCTCTGCACCTCTCTGTCTCATGCTCTGTCTCTCTCTGTCTCTCAAAAATAAACGTTAAAAAAAAAAAAAAAGAATACTTCCCCTAAGAGTCTAGCTGTGTATCATTACAATTTTAGAATACTCTTCCCTTATGCACCTCATGCCAGTATTTTCCGCTTACTGACTTCTCAGAGTTCTATAGAATATGGATAAAATTAATTTAGATTCTTGTTTTATATCAATGTTTCCCTCTTAAAAAGGCTACTTACAGAGGATTGATGCTGTGTTCAAGTGGAAATAATTTGAACTTACTCACTTCTCCCATGAGTTAGACATAACTGAATGAAAAGATCAGAAAACATTTGGAGCAGAGCTGGAAGGTAAACTCATACTGGTAGAATCAATCCATTCCTGTCTCCTTCCAAACTTGAAGCAAAAAGTGAAGTTTATTGATATACCTACCATATTTAGTTCAACTTGGTTCTTTTTCTTTAAAACTAATCAGTTGTTTCTTCTCGCTCTCAATAAGTTGGTTCAGCTTTGGTTTTTTTCTCTTTCGAAACATGTTAAATGAGATTCCTATTTTTATATTTTCAAATTTTGTTTCTAGAGATCAAAATCAGTGTTCTTCCTGGACTGGTTTAGTATTGAGGCCTTTACACACAAAGCCTTCCATTGTCATGGCGTTCCCCTTTCTGATTATTAGAGCCTCCTACTGTTGAGTTTTCAGATCATTTCTTACATGTCATTCCTGAATCCTCTTAGCCTCTATGTCATTTCAAAGTTCTCCTTGCTAATATTCTACACTAGTTGCAGGTGATTATTATTTTCTCCCTCTTATTAAAGCAAATATTTGAAGTTTGAGAGTTAATGATCTTCCATATAGAGTCAGAATGTTAATATGGTTCATATAAGACTAGAAAATATATGTACTGTCCTTAGAAGCCAAAACTTTAGAGTAATGAAATCAAAGGCTGAGGCATCACATAAAAGGAGTCATGTAGTAGTATTTCAGGACTGCAATAGGGATCACATTAACCTTTTTGATTTACATGTTGAACACATATTCTATATGCCTCAGAACTTTCTATACAACATTCTCTGCTTCTTGAGAACCTCACTTCTTGTATCATTCCAAAGATAAACTTCAGCCTCTCCTAGAAATTATATCTTGCAACCAAAGAGCACTAAAAAGGACCTCAGGACTTCCATTTTGTGAAACAGTATTGAAAATCTAATATAAATCATGAGTTGTCATGGAATATTATAAAGATATTCATGTATATAATATTGCCTTGCTTCCTTCTATGCCAGTTGGCTGCCTTAAAATTTAAATTGCACTTTGTAGGTACATGCAGAATTTGCAGACCCTACACCTTTAGTTGGTGACATTTTATATAAAATCCCTAAAGACCTTAGATCTCTCTATGGGCAAAAGCATTTAAAATTAAAGTGGCTCCATATTTCAGAGAAAAGCAGCTGAAAGGGACTGACAAGTTGAGCAAGTAGAATGCTCCCTCTCATTGTTTTCATGCCTGTTAAGCCCATGCTATTTTTGCTGATATTTTGGATCATTAAGAGCATTTTGAAGCTCTAAACATAAAAGCTTTTTATTTCTTTTTTTGCTTTACATATGTTTTTGCAGATTTTCTAATTCACAACTTTCAGTCACCTTTAATTTTTTTTTTTTTTTTTGGGTCCTAACATTTCTGAGCCTCATAATTTTCATTCTGACTTAATTCCATTTTTATTTAATCTCTAAACTTTTCATTAACTTTGCTAGTTAGCTTTGAGATCTCTTTCCAAAGTGATTGTACAGAACTTATGATTATTCCAGCTCTTTATCATCTCATCTTTTTTTTTTTTAAGTGCTACAAGTGTGGCTCAGTGGCTGCTGTTCCTTTTTACATTATTCCAGTCCCCATATGTGGCACTTACAACTCATTCTAGTTCCTCTTAATAAAAAGATCCTCCCAGAGGTACAGAGCCTTCAGCTAAAAGGTGTTGTCTCCCTACCGTGCCAATTGTGGGAATTTGTGGGTTCCTATAGGGTTTTGAAGGATTTTTATAGAACTATACAGATGATATCTGACATCCATGGCTTGAATCCCCACCATTTAGGCAAAGTGTGTCGGAAAACTTTTAGCTGACAGTATTGTAGCTTACTGCTTCTATTTCATATCTAAAGAAGATACCTTGTTAGAAGGAACATCTTCATTTGCACTAACACTAGTTGAGCCTTAGAAATTTCCTTTCTCTAAGGGTCAAAATGTCATTGACTGCATTGTTAGAAAAGGAATATTGCTATGCTGTATTAATTTCTTCCTGCTTCTACTACCAGGGTAAAATGAAGGTTTTAATATACCTGTATGGTATTTTAATAACTTCAGCTTTTGACATAGGGTTTGGAAAGTGGATGTATATTTGGTGACTATGGGTATTTTATGACCAAAGATATTTATTACATAAAGTCAGCTGTCATTTCAGAATTACTTAATGTGAAGTCACTTTCCATGATGAAAAATTATATTTTAATATATGTTAAATTTATATGTAGTTTAACTACCTTATCAGAATTTAAAATTGATTATTAACATAAGTACCACAATATACTAAAATATTTTGGCACCAAAAACTACAGTTTAAAACTTTATCTCAGGATTTCTATATTCCATAAGCAGTTCCCATCATTAGGACAGAATTAAATAATTCGTGTAAGCAATAGATGATCAAATAGTTTAATATAACTAGTGGAAACTAAGGTTATTTTGTTTTTTCAACATTATCTTAATCTTTGAAGACTAAAAATGGAGTAATATCATCAAAACATTTAAAAGTCAGAAGTAACAGTGGTCATTGCTCATGCTATGTTACCTTACTATAGAAAAATTTGCATTTGCAACATTAAATTTAAGATCCCTTTCATTGGGACACCTGGTGGCTCAGCCTGTTGAGCTTCCAACTCTTGATTTCAGCTCAGGTCATGGTCTCACAGTTCATGAGACTGAGCCTCATGTTGGGCTCCACACTGTCAGCACAGAGCCTGCTTGGGATTCTCTCTCTCTCTGTCCATCCTTTGCCTGTTCTCTCTCTCTCTCTCTTCCAAAAATAAATAAATGAACATTAAAAAAAGATTCCTTTTGTTAATTAGCAGATCAAAAAAGGACATAATATACTAGATTTAGAGTAAGAGGTAAATATTCCCTATTTTTATCTCATGTTTGGAACTAACAGAGCATAACTTAGCATAGTCCAGGAGAAAACTGAGCACTGAGTCAGCACTACAATTTAATTTGAGCAAAGGAATAGTTTTAGCAGAGCAGCCAGTCTCACAGATTAGAGAGACCTAATGACATGAACTATATGTAATCCTGGTAGACAGCAATCTCTGTAGAGATAACCAGGAGAGAGCTTCAAGAGCCAGCAGTGGATGGACAGCATCCCATCAGGCAATGTGGCGAAAGGAAATAGACTGTAGTCCAGAAAAAAATGGGTGAGCCACGTCGGCGGGTGGGGGAAGGGGGGCAGCAGAGGAGGGAATAGCCACAGCCACAGGGCCCAATTATAGGACTTTGAGGGCAAAGTACTCAAGTCTTCCAGAACCCAAGTTATCAAAGAGGGAATTAGAGAGGAACAGGCATATACATTTTGTGTACCCTTATTCCCATCCTGACATTTTTCATTGAAACTCCATCCAAGAAACAAGGCAAACACATTTCTTGGATGAATGGTTCAAAGGAGCTCTGGAGCAGCCTGAAAGCTCACTTAATGGCTGAGTATCAAGATGTAATTTAGACTTTCTTTAATTTCACTGGCCAACAGATCAGAAATATAAAGATTCTTAGATCCATAGCTGGATGTTTGTTGAAGGCTTCCATTTATGAGACACAAAATTGAATAGACCAATTATATCTCAACATGCAACTAGTTTTAATTCTGAGATTGGGCAAAATCTATCTGTACTTATCAAGGATCAAAGTAATTACAACTGTATTTTCATATTATTGCAGCTGTTTGGGTCACATCTATTACTTTTATAAATCAAATAGAATGATAAATCATAATGAATTTTGTTGTTATGTTTTTTTTTTTTAAGAGCACTGCAGCAAAACTATCTGAAATCATTTGGGAGTGAGCCTTCAAATCATATAAAATCCAATTCCTTTAAACAATGTTGCATAAATTTAAATAAATTTCAATATAATACTGAAGGTAAGGGCAAGAAATCTTAGATAAATTTTGATATACATATATATGCATATAATTTATAAAATTATGTTTTATTAACCTTAATCCACCTTTTTGTTATATTTCTTAGAACTTCTATTGACTTTAAATGGAACTTTGGAACTCCATCTTGGGGTCAGATCCACTGGGATGTAGGATAGAATTATCAACTCCACCCTTAAGTCCGGCAGTGTGTCTTAGAAAAGAAACTTACTACAGTCATCTGGAAACAATATTCCGTTGCAATCAAACAATGGATGGCTGTGATTTTTAAATGACAGATTAAAGGAGATATAAGATTCAGTAACTATATTAGGATTAAAGTTGTATTCTGACCTTAAAATGAAAAGTTAAAACTAATTTGTCAGCTTATTTTTAGCCAAGGCAAAAAAAGGTATAGGAAATTTAGCAGGGCATTTTCTAATTATATTCTGAATAACACAAATAATATATAGTATATATGGAATGAGGAATCATTTGTTCACTCCAGTTGTTCTGTCTCACTCTTAATGGTTGCACTTCCTCTTCTGGGAGGAAGAATATTTTTCTTTTCATCAAGAGACATTATCTGTTGAAATGGGATAATAACGGGAATAGTAGTTCCAAGTACTGTTCTAATGGCAGCTATGTGCAAACTCATTCAAATCAAAACAAAGATAACTCAGACAATAGTGATAAATGCTATTTTAATTTACAGAAGAGAAAATCTTGAAAAATGATAAACTGGAAAAAATTGAACTATACTAGTAAATATCTCTTTTATAATTTCTCTAATAAATTAATAGCTAATTTATCAGGTCTAGAGGCTTTAAATATATGGTCTTCTTATTGACTTTTGTAAATAGGAGAATTAAATATTTCTCTAATGTGTGTTTAATTTAGAAAATAAAATTCATATTTTGGCAGAAGGAGGATTATTATATCAAAAGAATAAAACTTAAGTAAAATTAAATAATTTCTTAGTGACAATGTAATAACTTTAGTTGTTCACTCACATTAGCCTAAGATCATCTCTCATTTTAAAAAATACTAAGAAGGGCACCTGTGCGGCTCAGTCAGTTAAACATCCAGCTCTTGATTTGGGCTCAGGTCCTGATCTCATGGTTTGTGGGTTCTGTGAGCTGACAGTACAGGGCCTGCTTGGGGTCCTCTCTCTTCCCTCTCTCCCTCTGCCCCTCCCTCACTTGCTCTCTTTCTCAAAATAAATAAATAAAGTACTAAGAAAATATTTCCTTTTAAAATCAAACTTTTCCTTTTAAAACTTTAGTTTCATTTATTAACTTATTTCTTTGATATTGTTAAACTAAAATACTTCCTACACTACATATTACTCTAAAAGTTACAAATGTCTAAGAAACACAAATTGTTTCTCATTTCAACCTGACTTTATACAAATGGAAATAAACTTGCAACTTTTATAAATCTACCCTTAAATTCCAAATATAATTATATCATTTATACTAGAAGGAAATGAGTAAAATTGAATTTCTATAATCTCCATTTTTCATATGCTTTCTAAATGTACATAAATTATTTCACTAGTTTTCCTGTAAAACTTTCTTCTTTGGGGAAAAGAGGACTTTTTAAAAATTATTTGATGTGATTGCAACTTCTAAGATTTCAGTTGATAGAAGTTAGCTACTGAAAAATAACAAACAAAACCAAATATTGAGTCTCATGAAACTAAATCTCTGCATCTTAATAAAGGATTGTGTTTATGTTTTGGAATTTATTTTACATCTTTAAAACAACAATATTTATATAGCAAGCATGAAGGTCACACAATTAGCAAATTAGAACTAATTGAATCAATTTTTTAAAATATATAAAATTGAGAGTTAAAGTGCTAATCTTATACTTTGAACTTTTTATATAATGCTTACATACTAGTAGTTATCATTATTTGTCCTACAGTTCTTTTTTTTAATTATTTTTACAAATAGTTTATTGTCAAGTTTATTGTCAACTTTCCATTTCCATATAATACCCAGTGCTCATCCCCACAAGTGCCTCCTCCATGCCCATCTCCCCCTCCCCAATTGTTCTACGGTTCTAGGCCGAGAACTAAATATAGACATTGTAGAGAATTAACAGAAAATCCCATCTTATCCAGATATTTCCTTTCATATTGAAATATTTTGATTTTGGGGCACCTAGATGTCTTGGTTGGTTGAGCATCCAGCTCTTGATTTTGGCTCAGGTCATGGTCTTACCATCATGAGATTGAGCCCCGCATCAAGCTCTGCACTGGGCATGGAGCCTGCTTAAGATTTTCTCTCTCCCACTCGCTCTGCCCCTGCCCTTGCTAGCATGTGCTGTGCACTCTCTCTCTTTAAAAAAAAAAAAAAAAAAAAAAAAAAAAAAAAAAAAAGAAGACAAAAGAAAAATTTTGATTATTTTTTGAAAGAGTGAAAACCTTTACAAATCAATAGACAGTATGTTAGCCGATAGCAATACCAGTGTACTCTGCTATTTTTTAATGTTGTTAATCAACAATTAGGACATAATGATAAATAAGAGATAAAGAATTTGTATGACTATATATATTTTCTGTTGGAGTTAACCAGTGTATACCATAAGTTAAAGGTATCCAAACTAAATAAGTTAAGTAGAAGCAATGCATGGTTTAAGAACTATACATATTTTAATATATGCAGTATGTTTCTCAAAGTACTGGAAATATAAGTTAATTTTACTGGATAAATATTGCTATATTGGGTCAAATAAAATCAACTTACATAGTAAAATTGAAGGATTAGGGCCCTGACACTATTTCTGAGAGTAGTTTTTGAAGATTATCTCAGGAGTAACATTTTTTTTTTTGTAGTAATGACTCAAAGTTACTGATAGACGCATGTTTTATCCTTCATGCTAAGATAGGAGGAAAGGTTAAAAATATTCTTACTGGATTTTTAAAAGATGTATTATACCTCTTCACATAAAAGGTTCATTATTCTTTTCAATAGGTACACTGTATGAAATATATTATAATTCTTCTGAAATAACTAGGATTATCTGAAGAAAGGGTACAAAGAAATCTCCTATAATCATTAAACACAAAAACAATTTTAATCTAGTACTACATTTAGTTCTGACTTACAAATGTGTGATAAAAGTAACTTTCCATTTCCTAAAGTTGCCCATTTTGTAGATATTAGCCATTAACTGTAATTTTTTCAAAGCATTTGTTGACATCTACCATAATACTTAAGACTTAAAATTTTCCCAACAAGTGCCTCCCCTTAGGATGGACACTGGGTTCTACTTCTGAAGTCAAGACTACATTGTATGTTAAGTAACTTGAGAATCAAAAAGAAAGAAAGAAAGCGAGAAAGCAAGCAAGCAAGAAAGAGAGATAGAAAATAAGCTAAAAAAATATATAGAAAACAACTAATGATGCATGCTGTTAACAAATAACTAGAATTCCCTTTACATGATCAGATAACCTGGTTTTAGATCAGCCTTGAAAATTCCTGATTTTTTGATTGAATGACCAACAATTTATCAAATACTACCATATGTTTGGTCCAAAAATAAATAAATAAAAAGGGACTTAATATATTATCATTAGCTTCCTGGTTTTAGTAAATATTGTATTTCTAAAAGACTCAATCAAATTTACATTGTGCCACTGAGTTTCTTATAAATAATGACACTATATAAATACTTTAATCATTACATTTGATATAATTGTTAAATAAGGACACACTGTTGTGATTATACAGTCTAACATCTGTTGACTTAAGTATATTTGAAACGTTTCAGTTAAAGAGAACTTTATTCACAGTACATTCTTTTTCTTAAAAACAAACAAATGAACAACAACAAAAAAAAAACATGACCAGTTTTTCAGACCTTTTACTTAGTCTTGAATAAGAAGAAAATAAAAACAATTTACATTCCTCTAGGGAATATACCACATGACCACGATCTAAAACGATAAACCTCCCTCATTATTATAGGCCAACTCTAACATTTCTTCTGCCTTTCCTTGGTGCCTTGATTACTTATAAATTTCACAACTAAAGAAGCAACACATTTGTTTAGGCAGTGAATTATTCTGTTAATGTAGTTCGGCCTCTGTTTGTGTTTTGGTATATACCATTATTGAGGATGGTCTGTAAAACCAAGTGAAATTAGAGTATAAAAATCAACTGCTACTTGACATTTCCTTCTAGTGGAGGCTTGACAGGTTGAACATCACAGAGATAAGTTTCATTCATTTGATTGAATAAACATTGAATGAGCAACTATCATGTGCAACACACTGTGCTGGATACTGGCAGATGATGTATATATACAAAGAGCTAAAACTCTGATAAAGGGATGGATACATGCATAGATAGTGAGAGAGACCAAGTAAAAGAATGAAGACAGGTACCAGCCTAATTGTAAATTCAAAGACTTAAATGTAGGCACATAGAATCAGAAAAAGCTTTGTAGGAGCTGTAGCTTTGAGTTAGGCTTAACGTGAAGTAAATTTTTAGGGTGAACTTTATGAAATTATTGCTATTTGAAAGATTTTGCTTACAAAAATAGCAGTCATAATTTTCAACCTAATATTAAGCAGAGACGAGGTAAGAGAAGATAGGTGCAAAGACTTTAAGGATGACAACAAAGGGGACTATCCTTCAGAGAAAGGTAATAATACCTTTGCCTTGTTAGGCGATCAGCCTAGAGAAGAATGGCTGCAGAGTGGGATTGGAGAGATTGGGAACCCTATTTTAGAGTTCATTAACCTCCAAGCTGATGATAGGGTTGGGGGGCATTTTAAAAATTCACCAATTGTTTGGAGATTCTTAGCAAGACCCTCATGGTTATATGTTACCTACTTTTATTTAATTTTTTAATTTATTTCTGAGAGAGAGACACCATGAGCAGAGGAGTGTCAGAGAGAGAGGGAGATACAGAATCTGAAACAGCCTCTAGGCTCTGAGCTGGCTGTCAGCACAGAGCCCAACGCAGGGCTCGAACCCATGGACCATGAGATCATGACCTGAGCCGAAGTCGGACACTTAACTGACTGAGCCACCCAGGCGCCCCTGTTCCCTACTTTTAAAAAGGCTTACCTTTTTTCTTTTTTTGTTACTCATCTCCAGAAATACTAGATTTTTTGGATTTAAGAAAGTTGCCACACTTTATGCACTTTCCCTTCGATATTCAGTTTTAAAATACATGTGTAAAGTTTTATTTAAATTCAACACAGTTACTATACAGTGTAATATTAGTTTCAGGTGTATAATTTAGTGATTTGGCACTTCCATTCAATACCCGGTGCTCATATCGAGTGCTCTCCTTAATCCCTGTCACCCATCCCCCTCACCCACTTCCCTGCTGATAAACCTCAGTTCTCTGTAGTTAAGACTCTTGGTTTCTTGATTTGCCTCTCTTTCTCTCTCTTTTCCCCTTTGTTCATTTGTTTTGTTTCTTAAACTCCACATACAAGTGAAATCATATGGTACTTGTCTTTGACTGACTTATTTCACTTAGCATAATACTCTCTAGCTCCATCCAGGTCCTTGCAAATGTCAAGGTTTCATTCTTTTTGATGGCTGAGTAAAATTTCATTGTACATATATACCACTTCTTCATCCATTCACCTGTTGATGGACACTTGGGCTGTTTCCATAATTTGGCTATTGTAGATAATACTGCTTATAAACATCTGGTGCATGTATCCTTTCAAGTCTATATTTTTGTGTCCTTTGGGTAAATACCTGGTAGTGCAGTTGCTGGATCTTAGGATAGTTCTATTTTTCACTTTCTGAGGAACCTCCATACTGTTTTCTAGAGTGGTTACACCAGTTTGCATTCCCACCAAGAAAGCAAGAGGGTTCCCCTTCCTCCACATCCTCGCCAACACCTGTTGTTTCTTGTGTTGTTAATTTTAGCCATTCTGACAGATGTGAGGGTGATATCACATTGTAGTTTTGATTTTTATTTCCCTGATGATCAGTGATGATGAGCATCTTTTCATGAGTCTCTTGGCTAGCTGGGTGTCTTCTTTGGAAAAATGTCTATTCATGTCTTCTGCCCATTTTTAAATTGGATTATTCATTTTTTTGGGTGTTGAGGTTTGTAAGTTCTTTATATATTTTGGATACTAACCTTTTATCATATATGTCATTTGCAAATATCTTCTACCTTTCTGAAGATTGCCTTTTAGTTTTGTTGATTATTTCCTTCCCTGTGAAGAAGCTTTTTATTTTAGGTCTTTAAAATAACATAAAAAGGGACACCTGGGTGGCTTAGCCACTAGGGTGGCTCACAGTTCCTGAGTTCAGAGCATGGAGCCTGCTTCACATTCTGTGCCTCTCTCTTTTGGCCTCTTTCCCGCTTGTGCTGTCTCTCTCTCTCTCTCTCTCTCTCTCTCTCTCTCAAAATTAAATAAATTAAATAAATAAATAAATATGCATACATTAAAATATACATAAAATGACATAAGAACACAGAGTAAAGATTAAAAATAAATAAAATGTCTAGATATTGAGTATCAGTAGCCTTTATGAGTTTTTGTGGTCATTGCTGCTACTGACTGGCATCTTAGTCACAAAGAGGACTATGGAGATTCATTTGCAATATTTTCCTACCTCCCCTTTCTAATATATCCAAGCTTTCTGGGATGCACCTCTCCTCTTCCTTGAGCAATTAAAACAGCAAATATAAAGATTCATCAAAATTATATATGGGTTATAAACAGTCATCACCTCTTTAACTTCTAGAATTTTCTTTTAAACTTGAGATAGCGAGCACACACATGCTGGGGAGGGGCAGAGAGAGAGAGGAAGAGAGAGAATCCCAAGCAGATTCCATCCACACTGACAGTGGGGAGCCTGATCCAGGGCTCCAGGTCACGAACCGTGAGATCATGACCTGAGCCAAAGTCAGACACTTAACCGACTGAGCCACCCAGGTGCCCCAAACATTTAGAATTTTGGACATAGATTTAGGTCTTTCTAGCTCCATGGTAGAGCATATGAGGAAACTATTTCACAAACATATAAATTTAGGAGCAATGGATGCAATATCTTTTTACTCCATGGCCTACATCCTAAATTTTTCACTTCTATCCACTGTTCCTAATACCTCCACCTTAGTCCTAGTCATCATTACCTTGTTACACTGTTTTAGTGGTCTTCTATCTGCTAACTTTCCCTCCAGTGTCCTACACTCAGTGTAAACTTTGCAAGTTAATCCTCCAAAACTCTTCTATCTTTTCACTGCCGGGCTCAGAAACCATCAATAGTCCTTCAGCTGGCAGAGAATAAATTTTAAACTCCATAAAATGCAACTCAAGGGCCCTTCACCATCTGACCTTGCTCTGCTTTCTAACATATTTCTTTATTACCAACCCTCCTTTCTCCATGGCCTCTGCACACTCTCAGGTTTCCCACAACACATTTAAGGTTATTCATTTTCCCCATTTCCACTCAGAAGGCCCTTTCCATCGTCCCTCCATTATGAACATTTTCACATATTTCAGAGCCTACCTGAAGTGACACCTCCTTCTCTCATAAAGTACTCACTGATTGCTTTGCCAGGATTTACCTCCCCTCTTTCCTAACACTTTGTCAACTGTGATATTGATCACCTTCTGCCTGGAATCAGAGTTACTTTTGTATACATCATACTTCCTACTACATTGGAGACTATGAAAACAGGAACCACTGTTCATATCAGCATCTAGCCCAGTGATTTGCACATAAAGTCTATTGAATTTTTTTTCACTTTTAACAAGAAGTAACTTTTATCCTTCTAGGAGTACTTCCATTTCATTTACAGACTTTGTACCTCTCTGTCAGGGAATAATAGCAGATTTTATATCTCTCAATCACTAAATACTTTCTCTCCATTTATCCGAAGAAATTCCAAATAGCATTCTAATTCTCCCAAATACAAGTTATATTAAATTAGGATGTGGGTATGCCTTCTTTAAACGTAAATCACTGCTTTTCTCTAGGAAATAGGAGGCAGTGGATAAACAGAATAGCTGAATTTGGAATCTTCTATTTGGGGGCATCTGGGTGGCTCAGTTGGTTAAGCATTTGACTTTGGCTCAGGTCATGATCTCTCAGTTCATGGGTTCGATCCCAGTGTCGAATTCTGTGCTGACATCTCAGAGCCTGGAGCCTGCTTTGGATTCTGTGTCTCCCTTTCTCTCTGCCTATCCCTCACTCACACTCTGTCTCTTCCTCAAAAATAAATAAACATTAAAAAAAGAAATCTTCTGTTTGGGGGCGCCTGGGTGGCTCAGTCGAGCCCAGTGTTGGGCTTGACACTGACAGTGCGGAGCTTGCTGGGTACTCTCTCCTTCCCTCTCTCTCTTCCCCTCCCCCACTCACTCTGTCTCAAAAATAAATAAAAACATGTTTTTAAAAAAGAAACTATTTCATGGAAAGAAAAGTTTTGGCCCCTGGGTGGCTCAGTTGTTTAAGTGTCCAATTTCGGTTCAGGTCATAATCTCACAGTTTGTGGGTTCAAGCCCCACATTGGGCTCTGTGCTGACAACTAGCTCAGAGCCTGGAGCCTACTTTGGATTCTGTGTCTCCCTCTCTCTCTGATCCTCCCCTATTCACGCTGTCTCTCTCTCTCAGAAATAAATAAAAAAACATTAATTTTTTTTTAAAAAAGAAAAGTTTTTAAACCATTCACGATGAATTTGTGGATTCTAGTTTCAAAGAATATCCCTTATTTACCAAATGGATCATTTGTTTTGAAATCAAAGATGAACTTGCTTCCAAATCCACCTAAAGAAATATACCGTATTTATCAGGTTAAGAACTACTACAGTGACTGTCAAATGTGTTTACCTTCTATCTGTGTCCTCCTGTGCCCAAGGTTTGTACTCTTACGTCTGTAGTAATACAGATGCCTGGCTTGAGTTAGGTGCCCACTAAATAAATAAATGGCTGGCAAAATCATCCAATCCAGACTTCGTAGACTCCTGCCTTAAGATATGTTAAAAATAATTATCCTTTATTCAAGTTTTCAGACAATAAAAAATCAGTGACTCTACCAGTTTTAGTCTTTCTTTCATTATGTCCGTAAGTTTAAAAAAAAAAAAAAAAGCTAAGTGTTTGATGTTTCAAATGTATATCATCTGTTTTGTTCCTGGAAACAACTGATTTTATTTGTTTGAAGTAGCTTCTGCTTTACTTATTATTAAAGACTCTGTTAAGAACTGCAGTTTAATCTGTACGATACCTCAAATCATCCCTGAAGGAAGCAGTGCATAAATTTCAAATCAGTGGGAGAAAATAATAGCATGATGAATATCCAAACCATCCTCAAACCCAGAAATAATTATCACCAGGACAGTCAAGGATTTCTCCCTTTTGCCCATGTGAACTTCTTCTTACTTTATTGTCTTAAAAGAATTCCATTAAGAGTATACATGCATTGAGAATCTTCTTAGAGGCAAATAATCTTTCCCAGCGGTGAACCCCTCCCATCTCACTTAATCGTTCCTTCTCTTAGAACACTTATGGCGAGCAGTCTTGTAGTTATTTGAGTACATATTTCTTCCATCTTAGACTGCAGATTCTTTGATCGATATTTAAAGCCCCCACAGTCCCTTATATATAGGAAGTGCTCAATAAACTTTTGTTAAATTAATTATTGGCACTAAGAGTTAATAGTTATATGTTATTGGCTTTTCTTATCAAAGTGAGATTGATGTTCTTTATATCATTACAGATACAGGGGACTTGGCATAAAACCCACCATAAAGTACTTTTTGGCAGAAAGAAATTTCCCTAACAAGGATATGTTTACTGCTATATCTCTGAAAATTTCTACTTTTCAGTCAACTTTGAGTTAATCTATTTAAGGTTTCTTTAGCTAAACATGTACTATCAGACTCTATAAGCCTTAATGCACACAGCAAATGTGAGGAAGGCCTGGACCATTCAATGCATGCATGTTAATGATTTTAATGGCAAGCTGATGATGAGGCCTGGGATGGATGGCTGAGGAGAATAAGTGTAGGAGGTCTGTGTACAGAGCCTTTCAATGATGGCCTCTCTGCTTTGAGATTTGCTTTCCTCCACTGATCTAAAATGATCTGAGATCTGACCTGGGCTTCTGGTTTAGTGTCTCAGTGTTCAGGAAATTATTAGTAAATAATTCTTTGGAATAATTACATTAATATGTTGTGTTGTTTTGTTCCCTTGATTTTATTACCTCAAATGTACTTTTAAGGAAAGGCAGCTGTTATTAGGATTACTTTCAAAACCCAAATGCCTGGCATCTGGTATGTGGGACACATATATCATTTTTTTATGACTTTTCTGATATAGTAATAAAAATCTCACATTGGGAGAAGGGCTAAAATATTTTTGGAGCTAATTAAGCTCATACTGTATTTAAAATTAAGTCATGTATTTATACTGTATCTTCTCCCAAAAAAATATTTAAGGTTGTAATTATATCATGATTGTATCTAACATTCATTGATCACTTATAGCCCAGGCACTGTTCCGAGTGGTTCATATATATAAAAAAAATCATTTAATCCTCCTAGCAACTGTATAAAGTGGGTACTTTATTACTCCTCCTTTATGAGTAAAGAAAAGGAGCTATAGAGTAACTTCCCAGTCACACAGCTAGGACATAAGGAGCCAGGATTCAAACCCAAACATTTTATCCTCAGAGCCCACTATATTATTAACCACTTAACTATTGCTTCATGACCAAAGATTATAAATGAGGTGCCTAAACTATTTGGTATTACTTTATACTCTACTTATAAGTTAATCAAAATATCAAGTACATATCATTTATTGTATTAAATTACACCCTAGTAATTAAAGCCTGTAAAATAATTTCACTGGAGAAGAGGATACAGAAGGGAGAATTGGTGAGCACTTAACAGAGAGGGTGTTTATTTAAAAGGATTTCTTTATCTTATTTGAATTGTCAGAAGTGTTTCTATGGTGGAAGGGAGTATTTTCCCAAGAAAAATAATTATCCTACAGAGTGTTAACACATGGTACCTCACAAGGGGCACCTGGGGTAGTTCAGTCGGTTAAGCACCCCACTCTGGATTTCAGCTCCGTTCATGATCCCACGATCATGGGATCAAGGCCCACGTCAGGCTCCTCTGTGTCCAAATAAATGAACAAACATTAAAAAAAAAAAAAAAAAAAGAAATGAACATTATAGAAACACCCAGATTTCTTCCTGAAAAGGAAATAGCTGTCAGGGAGACAAGAAGGAAAGACATTGCTAATGGCCGCAGAAGAGATTAATGTCCCATTTGTCCTACAGTCCACCAGAAGCATGTGGTTTCCCTGTGTTCGATTCCCTCCAGGTGTCATACGACAAACAGTGGAAGCATGGAGATCCAAAACTGAGCAACCTAATACGAATAGGCATAATCGTGACAGAATCTTATTTTTATTGAAAAGAATTCCCCCCACGTATAGGCATAGGTCCTATAACTTCCAAATAATCTTACTCTCAGAGATGCTTAACATCTCTTGTTACTTTTTATTTCTTTCTTAGATATTGTGCTAGTAGCACTAAATGTTTTAAAAATTGAGTATTAATAATTACTAGCTTTGGTTTTAGTTTATTTTTAGTATGTTAGCGGTCTAATAACTGTAGCCTTAAGGGAAAATTTTATTTACGTCTTTCCCAGGTCTCATAACTTGTTCGTGAACTAATAGAAAGGATTCTAAGAATACTTACTTCCAGAGAGAAATTTTCTCTCTCTTTCTTTTTTTAAAGTAGGCTCCATCCCCAATGTGGGGCTTGAAATCATGACCCTGAGATCAAGAGTTGCATGCTGTACAGATTGAGCCAGCCAGGCACCCTGAAATTTTCTTTTAGAATTAGTGCAAACGAGGGGCACCTGGGTGGCTCAGTCAGTTAAGTGTCCAGCTGCAGCTCAGGTCATGATCTCGTGGTTAATGAGTTTGAGCCCTACATCGGGCTCGCTGCCGTCAGCACAGAGCCTGCTTTGGATCCTCTGTCTCCCTCTTTTTTTCCCTCTCCCCTATGTGCGCTCTCTGTCTCTCTCTCTCTCTCTCAATAATAAACATTTAAAAATCTCTAGAATTAGTGCAAATGAAGCTCTTAGTGACTTGATGACACATCATTTATTGAGTCAACACATATTTACTAGGTGCTTCCTATATGCATAGCTCTCCTGATCTGTGAAGTTCATAGCCTACTTGGCAAGACTTGGTACAGCCACCACTAGAAAGAGTTAAGTTCAGTGTACCTGATTAAGGCAACATGCGATAGCAGGAATAACAGTTCCAAGAAACACTGAAGAGAACAGCATGTATACTAGTCCTGGCTTTACCTGTACTTACGACACTTGGAAAGTGACTTCTAATCTGTGCAATAGGAGCATTGAATAAAATTATGATAGGATTCAAAGTTCCTGTAGTTTTGAGCATCAGAATGATCAACCAAAAAAGAAGGGGCTAAGCAGGAGAGCAGTGCAAACTGGTCAAGTCAAACAGAGTCTTTAGAAGGAGATAAAAGTTGGTCCATAAATAGTAGACAGGATATGTGTGGGTAAGACACAGAGCTGAATGGAATTTGGGGTTCTGTGTAAACACAGAGGTTTGAAGAGGGCACATAGACTAAGTCAGCTTATAAAGTCATTTGGAATAGCAAACTGAGCATGATGTTTCAAGGATGATGTTTGGCATCTGGAATAGAGGTTTTTATTCAAAACTTCTGTTGTTCAAAGGTCAGTTGAGTCCTGCCTATTGAGAATGGCTGAGAGTTTTTGGCTTAATCCTGTCTCATCCTGTGTCTCAGTTCAGACAGATTTTTTGTACAAGGCAGTGACATAATGAAATAACTAGCCCTTGCATACTAAAATTCTTCAAAAATGCAATGGAACATACCTTTATAGCTATCGTTTTTGAAAAATTATCTCTATGTGTGTGTGTTGTAAAAATGCATCCTGTTTGGGGCAACTGGGTGGCTCAGTCAGTTAAGTGTCCGACTTCAGCTCAGGTCATGATCTCACAGTCCATGAGTTCAAGCCCTGCATCGGGCTCTGTGCTGACAGCTCGGAGCGTGAAGCCTGCTTCAGATTCTGTGTCCCCCCCCCCCCAACCTCTCCCACTCAGGTTCTGTCTCTCAAAAATAAATAAATGTTAAAAAAAATTATAAATGCATCCTGTTTGATACTCCTCTTTATCCAGAACTTGAGACTTTCCCACAAGTTCTTTATTCAGTTAAAATCCAACCCAGAAAAGAAACCCAAAAGAATTGGTTACCATGATGTAGCAGCACTCCAGCTGAGGGACCAGTGAAAGTGCGGCAGGGAGTCAGGAAACTGAATCAGGGTAGGGTGACCACTTATGTCTTCTCAGAACCCTGAACGTTAAGACACACCAACTATATAAGAGGTCACATCATTAGCTAAAATATAGGGTGCCCAAAATAATATTAATTGACTTGGGGGTAATCCTATAGAACAGTGCTAGATATCTATGTATATCTTGCCAGCTATTAAGTATCTGTTTAGAAATATTCAGCCATTTAAGCTTAAAAGTTTGAATATTCATAGGTCGTTTATGAGGACCTAATTGGAAAAAGGTGCTATCATATTAACCTTAGGAGTTTATTCTAATTATTTCCAGTACGTAGAGTTTAGCATTTACTAAAATGTTCTGAATCCCAGATTGAACCTGGAATATCTAAAATTATAAATTTGACTTATAGTGATTATTAAATCAAAACGTCATTTTTAATAAAAGTCATTAAATGGATATGAACTTTCACAAGTAATCTTATTAGAAGTTCTCATTTGTATATTTCAGACAGTACTTTGGGAATATTAACATTAGATTTAATATGTGTTTAAATTCTGGACATGTCTATGTGATACCATACTGACGAGTTGGTTTTTCAGTCATTTTACTCAAACTGTTGGCTAGTTCAATGAAACATTTATTTAAAGTAGTTGTTGAATTCAGTTGGTAGATTTTTTTAGTCAAAATAATTGGTTTTGTCTTTGAAATGATCCTCATAAACAGCTTTTATGATTTCAGGATAGTAAAATCCTGAAATCATTTATAGATGCACACACGCACACACACACACACACACGAGCACATGCTTATACATAGATTCTCCATCACTACCTCCATGGTGCACATTTTAT
>NW_027527387.1:1771397-1847996 GCF_008692635.1 Crocuta crocuta
AGCTTTGTCTACCTGCAAACACAGTCAAAGGCTACAGCTGCAAACCAAAGCCAACTCTAACCATGGCCAAGAGCTCAAGGACAGAAGCAGCCACATGCTTTGGTCAGCCTTCTGTAACTTCAATTAGTACAAAGGAAACTTTTCCATGAACTACCTGCTGTTTTCTGATGACCTCTGGGATCTTTTCATTTAGCCCTAAACAAAGAATCAAATATGACAAAAACCACAACTAAAAAGTTAATTCAGTCACAGAGTAATCTTCTGAGGCCAAAAGTCCATCTAAATGCAATGAAGATTTGCTTTCATTAAAGACAGAGGTGAGGACAAAATCCGCAGTGGACATTATGATGTGCTAGAAAGCAACAAATGTGGATCACTGACCAAAACGATTATGTACTTGATGCAAATGCAGATTGCATATTGTTATATATATAGTACATTGTGTTTTTGTTTTCCCCCATCCAGTCACTTACTTTCGGTGGTGAATACATGTTGTTAGAAGATGACGTGTATGGTCTGAATCTTTGTTGTGTACTATTTTTTATAGTCTTAAGTTATAATGAAAAAACAAAAAGTAGGAACCAAACATAAACGGTCTAGTAAAGCCAAAAATTAATTTCATATTGATTTTAAAGTGATCTAGCTGAGTTTTTACACTGAAAGCAAAGATTATAGCAATTGTAGTCCATGGTATTTATTTTCAGTCAAACCAAAGTTACATATAATTCTGCCTCTGCTTATACGGGATATTAACACTAACAATACACTCCCTTTCAAAGACTTGCACAGGCCAAATTGTTGGAATGCTGGTTTTCTTGACAACTCCAAACCCCAAAACTATGATAATGCATTATGGTGTAGTTGAAAATAGCATAGTCAGACGTTTGCTTAAAACCTAGAAACTTTACGTGTTGCTTTTCATGTGCTGTGCCAAGTCTTGATAATACTTTTTCCCCCAACCAAGGGACCTCATAACCTGATTATGGTTATTGCTTTACAAACAGTTTTGACAGAAGGTGGCTGCTAGAGCTTAACATACGTACTAGTTCCATGTGATGGAGCCGGTTCTTGCAAACTAAGCTCATCATTTATTCTTTGCTGAAGTCAGCAAATAGAGTTAGAGAGATACCCAGTCATCTATCACACCAAATAAAAGGACATAACGGCTTTCAAAAGGGTTTTCCCACATACCCAAAAGGCTTTCTGAAAGCTTCTACCTCTGCAAAAAAAAAAAAAGAAAAAAAAAGAAAAAAAAGAAAAAAATTAGAACAATTATGGCAGATTGCATGAAACGTGAGAACGTCACAGTAACTGCTACTTTTCATTATGTTTGTCTTTGGGTCATGATCAACGGACGGGAAGTTTCCGATACGGTATCAAAAGAAAGATTGGTATCGTGAAGGATGGTTCAGTCATCTAGGATCCTACTGTAAGGATTATGTGAAGGGAAAAATGGGTCTTTCAGGTGCATGTTCAAAAGGCTTTGATGGACTGAAAGGAACTGAGAGCTGTACCATCAGGAGGGTGGCCTAAGACTACGATGCTAAAGTATGCATACCTCAGTTACAAAACTTTTGAAAGGAAGTCTCAGCCACAGAATGCATATACCTGTAGAGTTTTGCATGGGTTTTATATGAATACGATTTTAAAAAATAGCTGCTTGCACATTATACCAGAAGAACCTCCCAAACTGCAATTGCTTTGAAAATAGATTTTAGGTTTTTTGGAGTTTTCTGAAATGCTTGGTCTGTATTTTGATAATTGTGCATATTATGTAAAAATGTTGGTGGACCCATAAATGACCAGACTTTTTCTAAGAAAAATGTTGCTTTACTGCATTTCATGAATTTTTACTCTTATATCATTGCTTGCTAGTAATAGCAAATCTGCTTTTCTGCATCTGCTTTGCGTAGCTATTGTAAGGCTTTGAACTGATGTATGTATTTATTGCTTGAACTTCTGTGCATACCTTATAAAGCATAATGTCTGACAATTTAAATGGCTCATGTATTCTTGCTTCTATCATAAGCTGATTATGGGGACTATGATCTTTTGTATACAGCAAATTTTAACTGTAGCACAAACATCTGTTTATGTATTGGTGGAATATACCTGTTTTATTTATCTTTTTTGAGGTAAACTAATTTTTGATACTTTTCATTACTGTGTACTATGTTCATACTTTGAATTCTCTGACATTAGAAGTCATGGTTGAGAATTGTAACAGCTGTTATTCGTTCTGTATTCATGGCTTTCACTGCTGAATAAAATAAAGGACCAAACCTAGGATTTGAAAGAAAACTGTCTACCTCTAACACCAGGGAGTTATCAGATTTTATTTTACATAGTTTTAGTCTACAAAGACACAATTGCTTAAACCTAGTGGGCTTAAGGCTTATAGTCTATGTGGTTGGATTCATGGCACAGTTGTACTGTTTGAAAATCAATTAAAATTTCATGTGAATGTTACAAGTATTTGGTAGAATTACCACTACCTGGGTTTTCTTTAGATAACTCAGATATGGAGAAAAATCATCAGCATTCTGTGTCTACAGCTGCTTAACTTCATAAGAAAGCATTTCTTTGTGATTAGGGAATCGAAGAATAGTCAGCTAGGAATAGAGCTACAGAAGTACACTTAAAATAAACCATCCTGGACTTTAATGTCCCTGGGCAGATTCAGTCACAAAATCCATTACACTGTTTTGTAAAGTTCTCAAATTGGGCGTTCACGTTTTGAAGAATTTCTGAGACTTCATCCGGCACATGCCAATATTAACACGCATTTGGACAATAGCTTTATTAATGCCATAAAGCTATTGAAAGGAACACGGCTTACCCTTGTTATTCCACTACTTCAGGTTGCAATGAAAGGTGTTTTGTCCATGAACACTTGGCAAATCTTACTTAGAAAAGAAAAAGAAGGATGTACATTTTCCTATAGAATTAATGTATGAACAGTGTGTCACTGCTGTTGGATGTAAAAATGTATATGAAACCATTTCATTCACTTGATTACATTTCTGAAGTATAAATAAAAAGTCTAATTCTTTTTGACCCATTTATAACCCCTAGGATTTGATTCTTTCGGAGAGACCATTCTTCCCTGCCAGAGCCAACTTGTAAATTTGTGTACACATGTCCCACAATTTGTTTAAAATCGTTTCCTTAGGAATTGGGGATTCATAAACCAAACCATACTCGAATTTAGTCAATAAACGTGGGGGCTGCTTGTCAAATACATTCTGTTTAAAAACTATCTTCAGGTTCAAAATTGGCTTTCTCACATAATCATTGCATGATTTCATGTTTTTAGTCTAATAGAATTTGACATCATAAATTCTGAATATTAAAAAAAGAACAAGGGAAGACATGATTATTTTACTCTTTTTAACTTTGTGACTCTAATTTATCCATTCCTTTTTTTTTTTTTTTTTTTTTTGGCTCCAAATATTAGTCACAGCCATGGATTTCGTTGTGGTTTAGGAAAAAGTACAAGGATAGGGTAAGTAGCTTTCTAAGGGAATGCATCTTATACCTCCATGGATCAGTCCCAGACCTTTATTCGTGGCCCAAATAGGCAAGATAGGGTTTCTGCAGAAGAAAGTTTTTCTTTAACTTCAGTATATAGTGCTAGATATGTCATAAGCCAAAATAAAAGAAAATAAGTATGTTGAGTATATTTTTATTTTATACATAATTTAATACATGTTCTGTCATCCCAGTGAAAGAGGACCTGGACTTAAGAACTTTCCACAGGATGAAAAAAAAATGTTCCAACAGAAATGTGAACGTGAGATTAATTTTCTTGAAACTTAGAATTCAGTTTTCACTCTCAATTAGTTGCAAATAAATGAATACCAACTTGGCCCCATCCAGTGTGTTTTGTTAATTTACTTAAGGCTGTATAACAATATGTGAATACACTCCTTACACTCTCTGCTTGGATACAGGAGGAAAAATCTACACATTAAAACCAACAATTTAACAAAGTAAAACTTTCTCGGCAAATGTTTAGTACTTATCTAAATTCAGACTCATGTCACACTATAGTTTAAAGTGCTGTGGTGCCCAGATACATTGTGTTGCATCAGGTGAGGATTCAGAGGCTTTGTGACAAGGCTGGCCACTAAATTATTTTGTTAAAGTTAAAAATAACAATAATATGGCAACCTAAATCTAACTGAACAGAAGAGAAATATAGATGGCCAATCACATTCTAATAAGCATTTTCTCCAGGCAGGAAAAATCAAAGCTAAGTATCCAAGTCTTTACTGTTTCAAATCTTTTATGAAATGATGTTCAGACAGATTTTAATGTTTAAATGCCAATGACAGCAAAGAACCTAAGCTTCATCTCTTCACCATTAATCAGGTTTTTTTAATTTTAATTTTTAATGTTTATTTATTTTTGAGAGAGAGAGGAGAGAGAGAGAGAGCAGGAGCAGGTAAGGGGCAGAGAGAGAGGGAGACACACTCTTAGGCAGGCTCCAGGCTTTTGAGCTGTCAGCACAGAGCCTGATGCAGGGCTCGAACCCACAAACTGTGAGATCAAGACCTGAGCCACGGTCAGACGGTCAACCTACTAAGCCACCCAGGGGCCCCACCATTAATCAGTTTTTAAATTGAATACAGGGACACCTGGGCGGCTCAGTAAGTTAAGTCTCTGATTCTTGATCTCAGCTCAGGTCATGATCTTATAATCGGTGAGTTCCAACCCTACGCTCAGCTCTGCACTGACAGCATGGAACCTGCTTAGGATTCTCTCTCTCCATCTCTCTCGCTCTGCCCATCCCACACTCACCCACACTCTCACATGCTTGCCCTCTAAAGAAGGAAAGAAAGAAACATTAAATAATTTGCATGCAAAAACTTTTAAACACCAGAGTACAAAATTACTTTAGATAATAATGTATGGTTTTACCCACGACTTGATATATTATTCCCTTGACTCTCTTTATTCAGTCACTAACAACACAGACTGAGAGGAGCAATGTGAGTGGAAAGTAAATGGAAAGATCAGTAGTAGTGAGGAAAGAGTTTATAATTTTCTGGGGAATTTGCCTCTTGTATTGATGTTGATGTGTTAAGTCAATATTCATACATATGAACTTGCACACATGCATACTTCAGAAATAAAACCATAACTTTAAGCCTTAATATATATTGTTGATTTCACACTCTGATGTGAAGTTTTAGTTGAGAGTCTTTAAAATAAATATCCTCCAATCTCCTAAAGTTGAAGCTGATCTGATCATCTAAATTCATGGGTCTTTAATTTTCCATGCTCCTGTAGAAGATAAAAACATCTTCATAAGAGAAATGACTGCCCCTCTCTTCATATTTGAGGATCAGTGAGGTCAAAAGGTTTGACAAAGAACATTCACATATAGAGGGTAGGGTGCAAAGAAAAGAGAAGAGAAACTGTAAAGTTGCTAAAGAAAATATGCCTGCTATGTACCTGACTGGATACGTAACTGTTCACCTCTTCATGTCATGATTATAAAATAGAAGAGTCATCAACTTGAAACTTGACTAGCTCTGTGATTCTCTTCTCAATCCCTTGCAGATTGATCTGTGTGTTCAGTAACAATTTGCTATTGTCCTGGGGCGATTGCACAGAGCAGCCAACATGTTCCCATAACACCATGCAGGATGCTGATGTGAAGCAAAGCCCCTAAGCCACCACTCTCTTCCTACCTTCACAGGCAGGCGACATCCTTAGTATCATGGGGCATGAGACACATGGGAGGGAACTCCTGACCTGCCTTCCCTGCTAAATTCTCTTTTAAATATATATAAATGATGCTATGGAAGATGCAACAATTTAAAAGCTATCAATCCAGGGCACCTGGGTGGCTCAGTTGGCCAAACCTCCGACTTTGGCTCTGGTCATGATCTCACAGTTTGTGGGTTCAGGCCCCACATTGGACTCTGTGCTGACAGCTCAGAGCCTAGAGCCTGCTTCAGATTCTGTCTCCCTCTCTCTCTCTCTCTCTCAAAAAAAAAAAAATAAAAACATAAAAAAGTTGTAAAAAATAAATAAATAAAAACTGTCAATCCTTTTAGATAAAATATGCTGAAAAAAATTAACAGGAAATCTCAGGGAAAAGTCATAAAATTTAAAAATGACATTTCTTCTAATATAGAGTTATTATGATCATATATTCACATGGACTCCAGACCCCCAAAAATAAGCTGTGGGAAGGGGGGGGCGGGATTTGAAAACTTTTTTCAAAATTTGAGTGAGCACCAAGCTGAGAGTCCTTGGAATTGAACTCTACAACAACATAGAGAGGCTCTATTAGGTGCCCTTCATCAGAGAAATGACAACTAAAAAGCTAATCTGCAAGAAACCAAATCAACAGAGGTGCAGTAGAAACATTGCATCTGAAGATACTGGACCTAGATGTTAAAAGTCTTATAATATCAAAAGCTTGCTACTAATACCACACATTGATTTATAGTTTTGACCTCTTTGATAATAGAGATCAGTTCAAAGTTAATATAAAGGAATAAGATCGCATAGAATTCAGTAAATTTTAAAATACTTCTATAGGTCAAACTGGTTTCCCAAAAGCCATGAAAATCTGGGTGAGTCTCATGAAAGGTTTTTCTCATGAAAAACATTTTGGTTCTTTCCAGTCTTTGACACCTGGTTCTCACATATGTTCTCCGTATCTGCCACTATTGAATGTTGATATAATACTCAGTCTGATGCATTGTTTCAGCCCAACTTCCCCTTTTCTAGGAGTTCTAAATGAAGAGGCCTGGAAGACCTATTACATGAGAACCCCTGAAGTGTTACCTTAATGAAAAGTCTCAGTTTGCCCTTGGCCATGATTATCAAACCATGTTTCTTAGACCCCATCTGGAAGGAGAAGTAGACAACATGAGTACATGGCACAACAGTAGCCTCTGGACCCAATCCCTTTTATTCCAGACTCTGGCACTCTGATTCCTGAAGCCCATGCTCGTGTGATTATGGAGAACACCGTGGAGTTTATAAGATCCCACAGCTGGCCATGCAGGTCCCAGCTCATCAGCACACCGTCTCTGAGCACCTTCCCCTGTGCTGCCTGTTGTTAGGACCTAAGGAAAATTGACTCTCTTCCCAATCAAGAAACCAACAGTGATAGTCACAGTAAATCTGTATCAAATAGACAGGATAAACTCACTTTTGAGCTTCTCACTGGACTATGCTGGGGCAATCGTATGTAAGAGCAGCTTCTGGCTATGGGTGACAATTGGCCTGAGAGTCTACATTAGGATTTCTCTCAGAGTAGGATTTTCTACCTTCTCATCATCCTTCTACTGGTTCCTCAAGTCAGTTAGGCAATATGAAGGTGGAGGATTGGCAAGGATTTGTTTCCTTCAAAGATGCTGGGTTAGGAGTTTGATTTCATTGGGCTCGCAATGTAGTTGCCCAACATATTATTTAAATTTCGGGGTTGAATTTTTTTCTCCTCACCTCCTCCTGCATCCCCCTCGAAAAGGTGTTTGTTCTATAAGGACCTCATAAAATTCTGTATCCCTTTAGTGGGCATTCAATTTCTAATATCCTTTTCTGGATACAGAACTGTGGGATGTGAGCCTGCTCTAAGACTTAAGAATTGTGTAGGACCTTACAGAACACATGTAATAGGGGAACATAAGGTCATTGCAGGCCTAAGGGGTAGGCAACAAACCGCCACATACTTTTTTCCTGTTGTCACTTTTCGAAAAAGCATTGGAAAATAAGTACTTCCAGCACATGAGAACTGCTCCGTGAACGTTAGTAGTATCATTGCTGCTCTTGCTATTGTGGGACTGAAGAAATAGATAACATTTTAAAATGTACTCATCATAAACTTCTTTGAATAAGATTTGACTTTTCAACATCAGTAACTTATTCACTTTCTCCCCCATTGTTCTCCCTTTTTAAAAAAATTCTCTGTGGTTTGGTTTCATTAAATATATCCAAGTCTTGGAGCACCTGGGTGGCTCAGTCAGTTGAGAGTCTGACTCTTGATTTTGGCTCAGGTCATGATCCCAGGGTTGTGAGACTAAGCCCCACATTGGGCTCTGTACTAAGGGTGGATCCTGCTTAAGATTTTCTTTCTCTCTCAGGGTACCCGGGTGGCTCAGTCAGTTGAGTGTCCAACTTTGGCTCAGATCAGGATTTCAACCCAACTCGGGTTGCCTGTCAACTGACAAACAAGTAATAAATTTACAAATAAAATAGGGAAAGACCTTAATATAAAGAAAGAGGTACGAATGGGACTTAGGTTGAAAAAAATGTAGTATCATCACCTCACCCTACCTGCAGGTGATGGAGAGGGTGGTCCACTGATTATCTTTCCAATGTATTGTTATGGCTTATACCTCCTATGCCTCACTGAGCTTTCCTTTTCAAGAGTCCATTTGGGAATATAAAACATTATATCTACATATAAACATTATATACTGTTTCTCTTTGGAATTGCTGCATTTTTTCAAAGCATATTTAATGGGGACATAAAGGCTCAGATTCAGTTAAGGAAACATAAAGAGTTTGATGAAGACCTCAACCAAAACAGAGTTTAAGATGAAGATGAAGGAATAAGTTAAAACATTTTGTAAGTAATATCTCTGGGGTTTGATTGGCAGAGTAAATGTGGAAGACGAGAAAAAGGGAGGAGTTTAAGATTATTACTAGATGTCTGATTTAGCTGACCAAGTATATGAAATGTAAATTGAATGGTGATCACTAAAAGAATATGACTGAAAGAGAATTCATTTTGGTCACTTTCTAAGCTTTATTTAGTGGGATGATCTGCTTCACCAGATTAGAACTTAAGGAAGTCTCATGGCTCATCAGCTCACTCTTTGGTAGTAAACATTTCTATCATCACTTGAGGTCACAAAATGCCCCAACAGGACATTTAGAGCACAGTTTCATGTTTTAGTCAAAACTCTGATCTTGACTTTGGATGACACCCTTTGCCCCTCCTCTAGCTCAGATTTGCTTCAGGCTGTAGCTGTGCTGTGGGATGAGGACCAGGCTTACCTTCATCTGCTTCCTAGACCTGCCCCTCTCCCCACTCACAGCTGCATGTTCTGGTCAGCAGGATCAAAATGGCTGGGGGGAGGTTAAGTGGCTAGGGGATGGTTCCGAAAGGGTTTAAGCAGGAGACACACGAAGCTCCAGCCTCTACTTGATTGGGAGATTCATTCTGGGCCTACCTTACATATAAGTTGACTTTTTTTTTTTTTAAATGGGGGAATCCTTTCGGGAAGACTCCCTTCTGTAGTTCCTTTACAAAAAACAATAACCAAAAAGCCTCTTTGCATAGTGATTGTTTTCTGCTTCTCTCACCAAGTCTGCAGGCTCTTCTTTTCCAGCCTCTTAGTGCCATAGTCAGGCAGGACCCCACCAACCCCCACACTGGCTCTCTCACCAATGTAGCCTAAGTTTTGTCAATTAAAGAGTCAGGCACTAGTCTTCTGGTCTCCCAATTTCAGGGAACACATTTAAAAGTTCCTGGCATTGTCTCCCAGAAGCCCCTTTACTAGGTTTGGGATGAGAAGTCAGCACAACCTCTCCATCTGTCCCCACAAAACGCAATTGTCTTCCCCCCAAAAATCCCTTTACCAATCTCCTATGAACACTTCAAACTGAACATCCAATCAGAGGAGCACTCTGGAGATGTTAATGAAAACAGAGATTCCTAGTGGAGGAGCTGATTGTGGAAAGAAAGAAAAGAGCCTTTTCATGAACACAACTGAGAGCAATCAGCGGCTAACCCACTTTGGATGGGTTACAAGCAGCTGCTGGGGTCCCAGAGTCCTTTGCGTCCGGGCATATCAGCTTTTCACTCTAAAGTTCTGCCTGCCTCAGTGCCTCATCAGACTTCTCAGCCTCCCAGGTACATATGGTCTGGTATAGGAGACAAATAAGAAAAATTTCTTCAGCAGTCTTCTGGCTTTGCATCAAATCAATTCCCCAGGAACCACAAACCTTAATATGGCAATTGCTCCTTTTGAGCCTGCCTTTGTTTCTGAAGTTCCCTGTGCTTGCGTGTGCCTCCTCCTTACACACACACTTCTGGTTGTCCTGACATCTACAGTAACCCCTGTTAACTTTGTCCATGGTTTTCCTACTGTGCCTCTGTCCATGGGGATGAGGTCCTGCCTCTGCTATCCCTAAGAATGATCTTTTGGGCTTAGAATTGCCCTTTGGACCCCTGGTCTATGCCCATACTTGGATCACCAACCACTGGTGAGGTTATTGGTCAGCCCCTGGTATATCCTGGGCTTTTAGACCAGTCTGTCTCTTATAAAATCCAAAACACCCCTGCCCAAGCCCTGGTGATACATGGAATTACTTTGACTCAAAAGGGAAGAATATTATATGAGAAGGTCAACCAAGAAAATTAGCCACAGTGTCTGGCAGTGGAAATAAAAGCCAAGTCTGTATAACACTCACTCTGTTGATTTTTGTGCCTCCAAAAATCATGGGCTATTTCCAGGAGAGTAAGAGCACTTTAAAGATTAAGAAGCTGGTATTTATTTTCATGAGCAATAATTGACTATACTGGGAAGAATTTCAGCATAAGTAAAACCTAAGCTCATTGTATATGTTCATTTCCTAAGGGTGACAGTGAATGTTAAATGTTATTATTTTCATTGATAACTCCAAACTCCAAAGTCATGCAGATACACAAAGGGCCAGGATGGCCACGAAAAGTCCTGCAAGGTGACATCATGTTATCAGTTCTCGATAAAGTAAACTATACTCTTAATGCTGAGCAGCAGAGAAATTCATACACTCGCCTTCAAAACTAAATCTCCATTGTCATAGAAAGTCACTTCAAATCCTCTTAATAGAGTTTACAAATATATTTTGAAAACCTTACTGTATGTACTTATTTCAACCCTTCAATTAAAGGCCTAGGGTTAGAAGAAAAAAAAACGTTGGCGCCTGCGCGCTGGAGCCACGCACGTGGTGAGTGTAAAGATGGCACCCAGCAGCCACTGTCGCCGAGTGTCCGAGCAGGCCTGTGGATTCTCGCCAAACGGGATACCTGCTTCCCAGACCAGTGCTCCAAGATCAGCAAATAAGTCTCTCAGTCCCAGCACTTCTCCACTGGCTGCTTCTGCTACTAGACCCTTAGGCAGGTGAGTCCACAATGGGGGGCGAGGGCCCTTTAAGAGCCCTCTTGGTTTGCGAAGCCTGTGTTGGTGTGGAGACCTGTTGATTTTTGAAGCTGGATGTTTCTGGGGTTCCTCACTTAGATGTAGGTCTTCAAGATTCTCAATACGCCCAGGCACTCTCCTAGACAAATTCCGATATGTCATATTTGGTGCCCATAACCGTTCTGTGATATGAGAAATTTCCCCACTTATCAGATGGGAAAGGGAGACAGTGATATCACTAATGTTGCAGAATTAGCAAAATAGCTTGAATTCAAATGTCGAGCTTATATTTTCCCACGGGTGCTTACACGGGAAGCGCGAGTTTGGTTTTGCACATGGAGACATTTTAATGAACGAGTAAGTTCTCACTGAGGTTGAAATTCTGAAGCGTTTTTGTGTGCAGTGTCTGCAGGAAGGATTGCAAAACCAAGTGTTTTTAGAGACCTGAAGTCCATATTTCTGTGAAAGATACGGCTGTTTAATTTTTTTTTCTTCGTGGTCTCCTTAATTTCCCAAACGATTTGAGGCAACAACATGACTACTGTTTCTTGGCACCCATGGAGTTAATGGGTAACAGTTTTGAAATTAATTAGCGACATGATGTGTCAGACGGGCTACAAAAATCTTAGTGGATGCTATAGTATGAACTGGTTATTGCAAAGCAAAATATTCAGAACCTATGGTTTTGGAAACGAACAGTCTCATCTCGTGAAATTTCAGGTGACTCAGACATTTAGCCAGTAGAAAGGCCTACTTGAAGACTTGTTTCTTGAGGTTACGGACCACAGTGTTAACTCCTCAACACTGAGAACAACCCTGTGGCTAGTACAGAGAGATACTCAGTACAATTAATCACATGGAAATAATAGGGTTTAATGCAAACAGGTAGACTTTTTTTTTTTTATCAGAAGTTGTTTTATTACCCAAACTATTTTTACTATCCACTGTGTTTCTTTTTCTTGTTGTTAGCTATTTTATGTGGTGTTTGGAGGTATAAAAAACCTTGAATCTATTGGCTAGCTCAATTGAAAAATGTTTTGAAAAGAAAAGTTCAAAAGCAAAACAAAACATATTGAAAACCATTTTCATACAATTTCTTCTCTCTGTGAGTTCAGTTGTAAGAAACGGAGAACAAAAGCGTTACCAACCAAGGCTTTTAACAGAAACATAATTGCTTACACATCCAAATACATCAGCCAAGTTTGCAACACGCGATTAGGCAGCCAATTGTGTTGAAAATGTGCTTGCTCGCTCAGAGAAGACCACACCCGCCCCAGGGCTCACCCACTGGTTCCTCTTCAATCCTGAAGTTCAGTTAGCACCAGACCATTCCCATTAGCCACTTGTTGAAAATGTAATGGGGCCACCATTAGGGGTAGTAAGAATCATTGGGGTGCAAAGGAACTAGACAATATCTTTAATAAACCCCACTTTAGTCTCTCTCCAGTCTTTTCTCATAACTTTCATAGTGTCTATGAAAGGATGCAGATCATTAATGAATCATTATGTGCCATGTGCTCTGAACAGTCCATTATATTTAAAAACATATGATGTCATGGAGATGGATCAAATCCTAGATATTTTAGCTTACATGTCACATGAACAGTCATTCAAGTTAAAAGAAAAGCAAAAGGGTCACGTTGGATATTTGGCCCAAGATACATTTTTCCATTCTCATCTTGCCACCTAAAGTTAACTTAGTTTTCATTTTTCAGTCGAATGTTGGTGATTTGGAAACCCAGCTTTCTGTGTCTTGGAATTCTTTCCTAGCTGACTTTTTTGAATGACCTTGAATGTGGTATGGCCAGTGTTTTTTCCTTAATCTCGCCCTGAATATGAAAGTAAAACAGGACCATCTTCTGCACCCCACCCCCCAGGAGTGCAGAGAGAAATATTGGGCACCAGCTGGGCTTCAGGCATTCAGGAAACTCACAATGACAGGTGACTGCCCCATCCTTTGGTTGAATAGCCTTTAGCTATATGGTTGATCCCTTAATAGGTCATCCCTTAGGATCAATCTAGTACTGTTAGGATCAACTATGTGTTGGAAATTAGTTCTCCTGGGATAATAAGTGCTAAATGTTATTCTCATTCCCAGCTGCTTACCACATAAAATGCAGGAGATGAAACCAGGATGCTAGCTAGCCAACAAAGCAGAAAGAGTAAAATGTCCTCCATTTAGGCAACAAATTCCATTTTCTTTTTCGCAGGTGTTTGTTGATTTCCTGGCAATCATCATCCCAGACCGAGCTTAATGCAAAAACTGCACATTTACGTGTCAAGCAACTCTTGGGCTTTGTATTAGTTTCCCATTGCTGTTCTAATGACATAAACTAAGTGACATAAAAGAACACAAATTTATTACCTTATACTTGGTGACCATGAGCCCAGTGACGTAAAGTCAAGATACTGACAGAGCTGTTTTCTCTTTTGGAAGCTCTAGGGGAGAATCTGTTTCCTTGCCTGTACTACCGTTCTTGATTTGTGGCCTTCTTGGTTCATCTTCAAAGCCAGCACCAGCCAGCACCTCCTTCTGCCTTCCTCTTCCACTTGTAAGGACCCAGTATGATTATACTGGGACCATGAGTATAATCCAGAATAATCTATTTATTTTAGGTTTAGCTGACTATCAACCTTAAGTCCATCTACATCCTTAATTCCCCTTTACCATGTAACCTTAACATATCCTCAGCTTCCGGAAATTAGAATGAAGACATCTCTAGGGGCCATTATTCTGCCTACCCAGGATGCATTTTCATTTTGGCCGATAAAAATTTTTCAACTAAAATTTCCAAAATCTACCTGCACACAGTAAACAGGAAAACACATCTTCCTGCCACGTCCATTCTTTGCTCTTTGCCCTTACCAATACCTTTAAATTACTTTGCTCGTAGCCCGCAGATTTTAAGATTCAGCAATCTCTGGTTCCATATTGTCTGCATTCTAACCTCACTGAGCCCCTTCCCTCTCTACTTGCCTTTGTGTGGGCAGTGAAGCTCTTCTCTCAGTAACGAGCCCCTCTGCCACAGAGCAGACCTTTTGAAGAGTACCTACTTTTCATCATGCCAAAGTATGAGCTCACACACGTTCACACTTGCCTTTGTTCCCTCCAGGCTTCCATACCTCATGAGTTGCCTCTTTGCTTTCAGGGGAATCAAGGTAGCAGACCTCAACAGCATTCTGTTTCAGGGGTTGAGGAGAGGCAGCGGAGAGGGGATTTAGGTTATATCCAATGACCACCTCTTTCCTGGGTTTGCCCTCACAGCAGCTGGAGGGCTTGGAGGTGCTAAGCCCTCTGATTTAGAACTACACAGGTCTGAAGGCTGAGCATTTTCTATGAAGGGCCTTCATCTTTGGAATTCCCTCTCCAAAGCTATTGACCTACATGGCCTGAAGTAAATTCTGTCTCACTAGTAAAGTGGATTTCACAGTTAATATGGCCAAGCTGATTTGGATTATTTATTTTCAATGTTAGCCACAGTTGTAGAACTCTCAGATGTGTGCAGGAATTGAACACATCTTTAGAAATCTCAGGAACAAATAGCACTGCCTGAGACAGGAGAGGGTTTGGCTGTAATCTTCCTTTTGTATTGCCTGTGACTTGCTCTAAATACTGAATTGCAGCCTGTGCTCCATAGTTATTTCTTCCATGTTGTTTTCTGTCGGCTAACTTACCTGACCCGTTCCTGTATGTGCCTTCTCAGGGCATCTCTCTGGATATCTTGATAGTAAATGACTGATAAAAATAAATGTAAATAGAGCACACACACATACCTGCATATTTAGTCAGCTGCGCTCGCCTGTGTGGGGGACTGGAGTAAGGTGAACCTGAAGGAAGTTATTAGCTCTCCAGCAGGGGCGAAGAGAAAAGCCAGTTCTGTCAAAAGTGAATGTTGAAACAAAAGAAAATAACCCCGTCCCAAATGCTCTGGGCTGAATCAGCTTTCCTGGGGTCTTATTCTGGTTCAGAGATAGCTCTGTCCTTGAAGTACTCTCTGTTGAGTGGCACTAGTCCACGGTATCAAGTAGTGTTTAAAATACCTAGATTAAAAGCCTTCTGCATTTAATGTCTCAGCTCCAACAGGTATATAAACCAAAATGAACTTGCAAATTTCATTGAAGCTTTATCCTCCAGCCCAGGCTAGTCCCTAATGTCACAATTTCCACATTCCTGACAAAGAATCTTTTACTCTAACCAAGTTCCCGTTCACAGTTGGCAGCTGGCCCATCCAGCAGGGGAAGGTGACTTTAGTGGTGTCCTCGCTCTTGCAGGGGTGCAGGTTAACATCCTCCTTGGGCAATGAGGGGACTAATATTCTGTTCTTTGTTCAAAGCTCTGAAGGATCAATGTATGAGATGTGATACTCAAATTGATGCTATTCCTGTCCTGAAAGCATTAACTCCAGTTCCCTTCCCAGTGGAAGAGGTGAGAGGATGTGACTCTTGGTTCAGCACTGCCCAAGTAAATACTTCCTGTCAAATTGCAGCCTGAAATGCATTGAGGTTCCAATTACAACACGTAACAGACCTTCTTAGAAGTTCAAATGCAAAATAGGCCAGGGATTTCAAATACATTCAGACCAAGGAGTGCAGCTGTTTTTATAGATCCAATGACTGTTCAACTACATGTGGCCAATGGGTTCCTTTAGCCTGGTCACCATCTCTCAGGGGGCCCCCTTCTAGTCAAGCTGCTTTTGGAAGAACCCCAGAAAATGTAGCATCTCTAGCAGAATTTTTGCACCTAAGGGGTAGTGTGTTATAGACCCCCATGATCCCTGCCTGCGGAGTAGTATTGATAAAATTACTTTTTTAGGTTTTAGACACATGAAGTGGAAGTATTGCTGTGACTGCACATCTCTGCTGCTCTCTCCGAAGCCTTTTCCTGAGAAATGGCAAGCCTAAGAGAATAGCGATAGGTGATATGGTCAGAGATGGTTGAAACCAGAAGCAGGTTCAAGTGGGATCTGCCGAACTGAATGAATCTGCACTAGGGATGGCAGTGACCCAAAGTTCCCAATGCTTTCTTCGGAAGAAAAGAGAATGGTCGCTGTCAGAGCTATTTGCAAAGCTAAAACTTGGCCTCGGCATCAGACCAGATGGGGTCTGCCCCTCACTGACCCATAGAAAGCATTTCTGTATATCTGAATCCTGATGGACCGACTAGTCAGTGATTGCTTTGTTTTCCCTCGCCCCGGCTGTTTTGAAATATAACTTGCAAATAATACTGTAAGTTATTTTAAGTGTATGCGATGATTTAATATATGCATACATTTGAAGGGATTTCCTCCACTGAGTTAACACATTTCGTGGTCGTTTTGTAAAACCTCCTAAGCAGCTAGTCCGAATGCTGTCCTCCCATGGCTTTCTTACTCTCTGCTGTTACTGTGCTCATTGCGACCACTGGCAGGTGCTTACCCTGTTCTTCAAAGGGCCCAGCTACACCTATGGCTGATCAGGCTTCGTGAGGTTGAACTGACACACTACAACAGATTTGCTACACATCACGGACCTTTCATGGTGGGCAACAATATTTTTGTAGAGTATGTTCATGTTGTGTGTCAAAGACTTATGGAGGCAGCCTGTATAGCAATTGGCTTTGTCCTTTCAGCTAAAAACTATCCCCAGCACTCATCTGGATATCTTGTTTTAAACTCTCATTGCTCTGTTTAATCCACCTCTATAGTCGTTGCATCTCATGTAGAAAGACTTATTTCAGTGTCTAACTGACGATCTAGAGCCATCATGGATCCAGAAGCAGAAACCATGATGGTTTGAAACATATTCCATTAACGATTAACCCACAGTCTGCCTCTTCTTTGTCAGATTCTACCATATCTTCATGTGATGCTCTCCACTGACAGGAATTGTGGTCTTTATCTTTAACCTTTTTTATGTGACTGGAGCCCCTATTATTTCAATCATGTTACTGCTCAAAGTTTCCCTCTCTTATTTCTTTTAACTTCCTTTGCTTTAACAAGGTTCCAACAAATGGGTGATATTCCTACTGTGGTCTCATTAGTAATGTTTCAGAACTGGAAAAAATTTTCCCTGATTTTATTCTCCAAGTGTATTTTTGCTTTCTGGAATATTTTATTGCATTCTCTTATTGTAATTAGACCTTAGGCTAAAGGTTAACATTTTCTCCTCCATAATTTTTGGACCCTTGTGCCTTTGTCAAATTATCATTGAGAATGCAGTCACAGGAAAAGAGATTTTGGCCTTAGCTTCCCCCACCTTGAAATTCTATTGATAAGTCACTTGTCTTTCTGTGCGGTTCTGCTGACCAAGTCATACTTGATTTAATTGCCCATCTTACATTGAAATTAGCTGCAACTCCCCCACATTCTCCACTCACCTTTTAACCCCTCAAGGCTCTATTCTTGTGCTGTGATTATGCAGTTGTTCAAATGAAATGAATCAGAAATGAATCAGGTCATTCAGGTTGTATCTACACAAATAAACACTAGGGTGGGGAGTAAACTATAGGAGAAGGTTTCGAGCCGTAGATTTTTATTTGAAAATGGATACCATCTCTTTCTTCAGAGGTCCTGATGGGGAAGTAAAAAAAAAAAAAATGGCATGATTCCTGATTATTTTTCACTGCATCAGATTTGGATTTGCCTGCTCTATTTTAGTATCCTCAACCTTTCTGTAGTTCCTTGAGATGGTTCTGTATGTAGTAGGTTAAAATCATTCAGGTTGAAGCCTACTCCTAAATTCGGCATGCATAGAACTTACCTACAAATACCCCCGTTACCATAAATGTACTCCTTTTAGCAGTAGACTGACTTTAAAAATATTTTTATTTGTGTAAGAGTGATATTCAACAGCCTACCCTTGGAGTAGAAATTTTTCTTCAACATAAAGGAACATTTTGGCAAACGTAATGTTTGCCAAATTAGGAAGGGAGTGTTGTAAAGGAGTCTTTTTGGCTCTTTGGGTGTGCATAGCTGTTGGCATTCCAGGTTCAGGGTCTGCAAAGTAGGCTATGGCCATGTCTTGTTGGATTCACTCGAGTCCAGAAATCTGTATTGAGGAGGGGAACAAGCCACACAATCACGTCTCCTCAGTTCCTCAAACATCTTGAATAACACTAAAGTCGTCCAGAGGATCATATCTGTAAACTAAATAAAATTCAGGGTTGGTGTGAGGGAGTGGGTTGGGAACAGAAGTCAACCATAAAAGAGTATCTGGAAAGGGTCATAATGATGGACGATTAGAATAGAAAGAACCATAGAGAGACAAAGTCAGAGGAAGCAAAAGCAACTTCTCACAGCAGTGTTTCCCAAAGTTGGCAGATGAGGAGAACAGGACTCAGAGAAAGGGCAGAAACCCAAATAATAGACTGAATAATGTCTCTGATGCCCACTGCTGCCCACCTTCATTTCTAAGTCTGCTTCTACCAACCGCTGTTGATCTCAAGGTTAAAGTTTGAAAGATAATGTCCAGAGGGGCCTAGGTGGGTCAGTCCGCTAAGCATTCAGCTCTTGATTTCAGCTCAGAAATGATCTCACAATTCCTGGGACTGAGCCCAGCATCGGGCTTTGTACTGACAGCTTGGAGCCTGCTTGGAATTCTCTCTCTCCCTCTCTCGTTGCCCCTCTCCCCCACTCTCTCTCTCTCTCTCAAAATAAATAAACATTAAAAGAAAGATAACCTCCAGTATAATAATCCACCACCCATTTCTACCACAAAACTAAAAAAAATTTTTTTCTTCGCCTAGCTTACAGATATATTGTTAGTTTTCCAAATTACATATTTGTATGCTGTACTAATAGATCATCTGCATTATAAAACATGAAATAGAAATTCTTAAAAGGATGAGAAAAAATCCACATATAAATTCTAAATCAGGACTCTTTCGATTAATGTTGGGATACATGTCTGAAAAATGTGATGTTCCATGTGAAAATATTAATCCTATGCACAATCTTTTTCTTTAACTGAGATTTCAACCAATTTCCCACAATGTAGCTAAAACATAGTAAACTAACTACATGTAAGTAATAAATTCTTAAAATGTAAAATGCTGAAAATATAATTTCCTGATATCTGAAAAAGTATAATTACTAACAGATAGTTGCTTTGAGTGCAGTAACATGCACTTTGAGCTTCAGTATAGATACACATGCCTTTTGTTGACACTGGAAAGCTTTTAAAAAATATCTACAGGGGCGCCTGGGTGGCTCAGTCAGTTAAGTGTCCAACTTTGGCTCAGGTCATAATCTTGTGGTTCATGGGTTTGAGCCCTGCATCGGGCTCTGTGCTGACAGCTAGCTCAGAGCCCGGAGCCTGCTTTGGATTCTGTGTCTCCCTCTCTCTCTGACCCTCCCCTGCTCACGCTGTCTCTCTCTCTCTCTCAAAAATAAATAAAAAAGACACTAAAAATTACAAAAAAAAAAAAAACCCTACATGAATGCTCTATGAAGACTGAGTATAGAAATCATGAGGCATTTATTGAGAAAATATTAACTAGTGACACTTTCTGCAAACTGCAGAAATATGTCTAATTTTCTAACATTACCTGCAACAAAACAAATTGTGTACTCTGAGGTGAAATTGTCTCTTTTGGAGATTACTCCTTTCTAAAGACATTGGATGGTCTACCAGGGAGACTAGTGTTGGAGTTGCCATCTTCGATCAGGGCCTTCCTGATGTTAGTAATGGCTAGTTGGGAAGACAGCAGTACACCCTCATGTATAAAGTCTACCAGTCCCTACACCTTGTCCTCACAGCCAGAACTGGCAGTCATTCCTCTCTTTCCCAGAGGAATGTGAGTCAGATATAGAAACCATGTGATAGTTACATAGATTGGTCATCCACTCCTTCATTCAGGTGCATGAAGGATCCATGCATTAGCAAACAGTTGAGGCCAATTGGCAGCATAAAAGAGAAAGAGATGAATGAGAGGAAACAACAGATGGTGGAAAATGGATAATTTAGAAAAGAAAATATACTTTAAAAAATTACTATCCTACAGAGACTGGAGAAAATATAGTGTCTGTGTAACAAACTAGGCTGCTAAGAAAAAGAATCAATCACAGAATACGGAAGAGTTGGTGAAAATTTAAAACACAAATTACAAAAATAAATCAGCAAAAAGTTGAGAAGAAAATGTTGAGCAAGTTACACAGAACAGAGGACATGAGAAAGTGAGGTGGAGATACAAAATATTTTTAAAGATTCATAGAAACAAGAAATAATAAAATATTTGATGTTTATGTGTGATCGTATATTAAAATAACATAATACAAAATTACTCAGCAGATGGAAGAAGAGTTTAGAACTGTTTTCTTTTTGTTTGTTTAAACAGGGAAGGGAAGAAGATTTTCCTTTGCTTTGAATTGTAAACCTTCTAGGACAGAAGCTGAAGGATCTCTATAATTCATATTAAAATGTTGAAGGAGAAATCAAGAAAGAGAACAAGCTACTTTCTGTTTTCCATTGCTTCTATGCTTGTTTCACCCTGTAGTTAGTGAGGAATATTCTGACTAATTTCTAGAGAAAGCCATTCTTTTCTGTAGTAGGAGGAGAAGAGAACTGTTGAGGACAAACCCAGCAACCTGTGGAGGAATTTAGTTTGCTGTTAAGAAATAAGGATTTATTGGCACAGGTGAAAGCCAAAAGCACTTCATGGTAGATGTATTTAGTTGAAAATGTTCTCACTAATGTTCCTGGTGCTCGTTTAACTCTATGCATGGTCACTTTACTATCTGACTTTCAAACCACTGTTATCCAGAGAGGATGAGTTAGCTATCTGTATAGGGGAAAAAAAAGGTCTCTGACATTTGCCACGACAATGTGGGGTCTGAAGGGAATGTTTTACAAAATATCATGGGTCATGGAGTGAACAGCTCCAGAGACTGGTGTGTTGGAAAAAACAATCAGTGAAGTCAAGCTGGGGAGAGCTGGAAGAGTCTGTTCTCCTTCAGAGGAGTTCCAGTCAGGCTTCCTGGGTCTCATCCAGGAAGAATGAATGTTACTGGGGGAGGCCAGATCAATTCAGGAACAGGCCTGGAAGTCTTAGTGGGCCTGAGACCACCCAGAGTTGTTTATGGCCATTGAAAATCATGGGGAGATATAATTTAATGTGGCTGAGCTAGACCTCTGCACCAAGTAGGGCCACAACTGACTGAGACATGGGATTAGATAGAAAAGGTCAGTGTTCACCTATAGTTCAATATGGCATTTGCTAAATATAAGATTTCGGAAGCTGTGCCACATCAGTTTTCAGTCTTTCAGAAGTAAAACATACAATGTGCAGGAGGACTTATTTTATCACATTTACCTTTCAATGCTTTTAAATAAAAAATTATTAAGAAAGCTTTTAATGTTATTACTTAATGATTAATGATTATATTTTATATTTATAATCTAGTCGAGTATATTTATACAGATTACAGTAAATTAATAAATAGCATCACTTCTCCATATAAACAGTATCTTGAATTATGCTGCCTACATTTGCTGATATTTTATGATTTGCCTTATAATAATTAGCTTTTACCACCTTGAACATATCTGACTGGTTAATACAATGGAAATGTTTAACCTTATAAATGGACAGAATAGCATTTGGAAATAGCTTTTGATTTTAAAGCAACAGGTCTTACTAAAACATTATTCTAACTCCATAGTCCATTTGCTCTATAATTAATAAATATGCTATACAGAAAACAGAGGCAATATTAGAACACTTCCTGAGTATGTAAAGATGAAAAACATACAATAATGGTATGAGATGGATTGAATTGAGAAAAAATTTGTTATTCTGAACACTATTTAATTAAAAGAAATTTATACCAGATTAGCTTTGCCATTACTTTCAGTAATTTTCAAAAACACAACAAAACTCCATTATTTCGTGGTGCTTTCTATTATCTTATCTTCATATGTATTAATTCGTTAATTACACTTTACATAAATCAGTGGAAAACAACTTAATTTGTCTAAGCATGGCCGAATTTCTAAGCCTATGAGGAGTCATTGCCTAGGTTTACTTAATTTTTCTATGACCCGAAAAGTATAAACCAATACAGATAATACATTCTTTATTTAACTGTACAGTGCCCAAAGAAAAACAGCTTTTCAGATAATAGACTTTGGGTGCAGTTATAGGAAAAATCATGTGTATATGAGAAAACGTATCTAAAGTAGATATTTTCTCTTATATGAATTAAGATTTCCCAATATTATATCCATACTTGCTTATTAACAATGATCACATGCATATTCTTGTCGCAATAATTTTAGATCATCTAAGGATAATATATAATGTTACATCTGCATGAGGAAATTATTTTGGAGGCGGATTTTTACCTGAGGTGAAAATCTAAACTCATTCTGACGTTTCAAGCTATGTAGTAACTTGAATAGTATCCTCCCAATACTCATATCAATCCAGAACCTCAGTGTGTATCTGTCTTTGGAAATAGGGTCTTTATAGATATAATGAGATTTGATAAGGTAATACTAATTTAGAGTGGACCCTGAATCCAGTGACTTCTGTTATTATTGAATGATAAATGAAGATTGAGTGTCTACTCTTTTTTACTAGAATTGTAAACTTTCCAAAGACAGATACAAAGTCTTACTCATCTTTGATCTGTAGTGGGTATTGCTTTTGATTTGCTATTCTTTCAATTCTGTTTGGAGTTTCTGTTTTCCTTTTTGTTTGTTTTTGGCTACATAGCAGTCATTTCCTCTTTTTCCAATAATTCATCCCTATTTCCTTTTGAGGAATTACTATTATCCCAATAGGTGGAATCTTGAAGGGGGACATCAACAAACTTTCCTTCTCCTCTCTATTCAAGGAATGGGCATGATATACAAGTGAAGCTAGCTGGATTGTCTATCCCAAAACTGAATCTTCAACAGAGTGATGTGAGTTACAGAAGTGAGTTTGAGATAATTTATCCAAGTATTGGTACCCTGAATTTTTACTCTATATAGACTCAGAAATGTTCTAATTCCTTCTCTTGGCATACTTAGTTTTTTTAGCTGACAATCCATCATTCTACCCCAAAGGCTTCAAATAAATTCAGATTTCTATTGCTTGCACCCAAAGAATTTTAACTCATATCTTCACAAAGCCCAGTTAATTGCTCTGCATGAAGTAGCTGCTTAATGTATAGCAGTCAGGGTTGATGGAATCCACTCTGAGTACTTGAAACAGAAAGAATTCTGGAGAGCTCATAGAACCTTGAAAAGGCTGTAGAAACATACCCAACCCCTTGATGCAGAACTATTCAGATAAGGAAGCCAGCCCCTACAGCCAAATGATGAATGCCAGGTATGTGGTTTGCAAATAATTCTCCCATTCTGTTGCTTGCCTTTCTTCCCTGTTGATTGTTTTGTTTTGTTTTGTTTTGTTTTTTTGATGTGCAGATGCTTTTAGTTTGTTGTAGTCCCACTTGCCTAATTTTGCTTTTGTTTCTTGTGCTTTTGCTGTCATATCCAAAAGATTATTGTCAAACTTAATGTCAAGAAGCTTTTCCCTTATGTTTCTTCTAGGGGTTTTACAGTTCAGGCTCTTATGATTAAATATTTAGTTTATTTTGAGTTAGTTTTTTGTGTATGGTATATGATAAACATCCATTTTCACTCAATTTGTCTATACCCAATTAGACAATTTCTATCCAATTTCTCCAATACCATTTGTTAAAGACAATGATCAGAGATTAATATTCAAAACATATAAGGATTTCCTACACCTTAAAAGCAAACAACCTGTTTTAAAAAATGGGCAAAGTACTTGAATAGACATTTCTCCAAAGAAGACATACAGGTGGTCAAGAGGTTTATCAGAAGATGCTCAATACTAATCATCAGGGAAATGCAAATCAAAAGCACAATGAGATATCACCCCATACCTATTAGGATGGCTGTCATAGCCAAGAAATATATAACAAGAGGTGACAAGGGGCAAGTATATGGGGAAATTTTTAAAAATGTTTTATTTGTTTTTGAGAGAGAAAGACAAAACACAAGTGGGGAGGAGCAGAGAGGGGGGAGACACATCTGAAGCAGGCTCTGTTAGCACAGATCCATATGTAGGGCTCGGACTCCCAAACTCTGAGATCATGACCTGAGCCAAAATCAGATGCTTAACCAACTGAGCCACCCAGGCATCCCAGAGAAATAGGAGTTCTTACATGTTGTTAATGGGAATGCAAACTAGTGTAGCTGGTATGCAAAACATGATGCTGGTTTCTCAAAAAATTTAGAATAGAATTACCATACAATCCAGCAGTTCTGCTTTTGAGTACATAATCAAAAGATTCAAAATCAAGATCTTGAAGAGCTATATGCACTCTCATGTCCATTATATCATTATTCATGGGGCGCCTGAGTGGCTCAGTCGGTTGAGCATCCGACTTCAGCTCAGGTCATGATCTTGCGGTTTGTGATTTTGAGCCCTGTGTTGGGCTCTGTGCTGACAGCTCAAAGCCTAGAGCCTGTTTTAGAGTCTGTGTCTCCCTCTCTCTCTGTTCCTCCCATGCTCATGCTCTGTCTCTCTCTGTCTCTCAATAATAAGTGTTAAAAATTTTAAAAACATCATTATTCATAATAGCCAAAATATGAAAACAAAATCAATGTCCATCAACAGATAAATGGATGAAGACAATGTGGTACATACTACAGTGAATAATATTCAGTTTTGACAAGAAGGAACTCTTGCCACATGTAACAACATGGATAAAGCTGGAGGACATTATGCTAAGCGAAGTAAGCCAACCACAAAAGGACAAATATTGCATGATTCCACTTGTATGGGGTACCTAGGGTAGTCACACTCATAGAAACAAAGAGTAAAATGGTGGTTTCCAGGGCCTGGTGGGAGGGAGAAATGGAGAGTTGTTCAATGCATATAAAGTTTCAGTTATACAAGATGAGTAAGCTCTAGGGATCTACTGTATGGCAGTGCCTGTAGTTCACAGTGCAGTGGTGTGCGCTTAAATATTTGTTAGAAGGCTGAATCTCATGTTAGTGTTCTTACCACAACAAAAAATAAGTAAAAATGAATGCAGAAATTTATTTTTGCCACAGTCCAGTGTACCTTGTGCCTGAGCCGTTCAACCTGGCAACCGCTAGAAAGCCCCTGCTGCTCCTGGTCTCCAAGTGTTCTTTGACCAGCATGGCCAGCAAAATGGAGGCTCCATCCCACATGAAGCCCCTGCTTTGTCTGTCTTGCCATATCAAATGGGGATTTGAATACAATCTCTCCCATATATAGAAAAGGTGTTTACAAAATGATAGGCAAATAAAAGGGGGAGTCACCTTGAGTATGACAGATTTTTACTACACCCAGCAGATTTTAAATGAATAGATTGGCAAGGAATGGAAAACAGTGAGAATGTGGTAACTTCAGAGCTTCAGAATTGTTACAGAATGTGTAGCTACAGAATTGTTATACAGAAATGCCTAATAGACACAGAGAAGGAAAATAAAAATGGTCCAGAATGACACTCTTTCAGTACTCTCTTTCCTTCCCCAAAACTTTGTCATTAATGCAAACCTAAAAAGACAAATATACAGAGTAAACAGTAGCTCATATAGTGCATGGAAGGCAATATCTGATGGCCAATCTTTAAATTGAAGGCCAATTATTGTCACCATTCCTACTTCACATATGGTGGCACCTTTCTTTTAAAAATATATGAAGAGAATTGTGTAGATAGATATTCAAAATTTGACTCATTCTCTTCTACTCTGACCCCTAGCAAATTATTTTGTTTTGTCTGGATCATCATCCTGTGTTTAAAATCACACCACACAACAGAGACCCATGGGCAAATCATTAAAAATCAGGGTAAGAATAATTCAGTTCTACCTTAGTGTTCAATAAAATATGGTGACTTAATTCTAGAATTTTTTAGCTAATGTTATGACTTGCTGAACTGTGACGGATTATGTCATCTGAAAATGTGCAGTGACAGTGTTTCTCCAACACAACTTTATCAAGTGGTACTAGAATAGGGTCTAATTAGGAAGATTTTGAAGTTTGAAATCTAGTTGTTAGCACTGTTCCCCGTATTATTTGTAGAAGATGCTTTCCTTATGCCCACTGGAGTGTGTCCAGGTTAAAAAAAATAGATCACTAACCATAACCTTTATTTTTTCTCCATCATCTTTTAACTTCAGTTGGAATTAGAAAATAACCATTTACGGGTCTCAAAGTCACTTGTGACTGCTCATCAATGTTAAAATGCTGATAGCTGATTGTGACACAGCCATTATAGAAAGAATATCTTTCTATCCTGTCTTTGATCTTTTGAGATTTAATTAAGCTCAGGTACAAAGTGTGATAGTGTCTGTAGAAACCCTCTTAATTACTTATCAATCAATATTTCTGGAAGAACCTTGTCAGATATTATAGGAGATAGAGTAAATTAATAGTTATGGTCTTTATGCCAAAGGAGTTTATAATTCGGTAGGGGAAGCAAGATCAAAACATATAGGAAGTAAAATTGCAGATGTGGTATCAACACTTGAGATGTCAAAGATCAGTTTACAATTAGGAGACAACTTTATGACCTACATCAATAGTACTGTGGGTTCAGGGAAAGAAGGGACCACTGAGCATTTGGGTGATCTGGGAAGACTTCCTGGAAGAGAACAACTTAGAAATGGACCTTGAAGTCTGGACAGGATTTACTTAGGTATGGAGTGGCAAAAAATAGGGCAGTTAAGAAATACCTTGCACTTGCTGTATAAAACAATTATATGACTGCTTGAAAAGCTTTAGGAAAATTATGTAGATGAAGATGAGTTGCTCTGGTAGTTCAATAAAACCTATACTTAAAAACACCTGAAATGTTTCTTATGCCATTACATTTTATACTGTGGGTGTTTGTTTGCTAGGGCTGCCTTACAAAATTCTACAGTCTGGGGGACTTGAACAACAGAAATTTATTTTCTCACAGTTCTGGAAACTGGGAGCCCAAGATCAAAGTACCAGCAGGGTTGGTTTCCCCCGAAGCTTCCTTTGTTGGTTTAGAGAAGGCTCCTTTCTTGCCGTGTCCTCACATGGTTATACCTTTGTGCACACACAACACTGGTATCTCTTTGTGTATCCAGATTTCCATTTCTTATAAGGGCATCAGTCAGATCAGATTAGGGCCCACTCTAGGGCTTCATTTTAATGTAATCACCTCTTTAAACTTCCTGTCTCAAACTACAGTCACATTCTGAGACACTGGGAGTTAGGACTCCAACATACGAATTTGGAGGGACATAGTTCAGCCAATAACAGTGTCTTAATATTGATTACCAATCATATATTTACACCGGGGGCAAAAGATGAGCATTTCCTCCTGTGAAGTAAGACTACCAATGGGTACTACTCCCATCCCCCACCCACATTTCTCCAGGACCATCTGCCACTAAAGCCCTGCCTCCTCACTTCATTCTTCCTCTGACTCCTTCAGTCCCAATTACTCTGAATTTTTCTACCACTAATTCCTTTATCAGAAAGCTCCTGCACCTGATGATCACACCGAAAGCCTTCCACTAACTACTAGACCATTGCTATACACTGGAATTTCCCATGGATCTTGAAAACTTGCTGATATCAGATTCCTCCCACAGACATTTTGTCTTAATTGGTATGAGGGAGAAATTTAAAGTTCCCCTGGTGATTCTAATGTGTGGCAAAGTTTGTGAACCACTGTTTCAGGAGAAAGGGGAAGCTTGCTTGTTCTGATGGCATATATTTTAGGATCATAAGAAGTGATCCTACTTAGATAAATAACATTGAACCGAAGGAGTTACTTGTTCAAAACTCCTGGCATTCCAAAGGCTTCAAATGCATGCTGTTACCAAGGGAAGTGGATAGCCATACTTTGCATCATATTATAAAAATATAGGGAGATAGATGTAGAAATACTAATCTATAGGTACCTCTCTCCTCCCATAACCTTTCCTAGTCAGAAGATTCCTCATAGTATTGGGTGGGGGAGATTACGATCATTAGGCTAGGGATGTGGAGCATTGGTTTCCTTTGACTCCCAAACTATGCTCTTGCAAACGAAAAGGGAAAGCCTTGAGTCATGTGGCTCTTAGGCTTTCTACCATAATAAGGAAGGATGTATCAAATATCATAGAGAGGCTGAGATAGATCCTAGTTTGCCCTTGTAGCCAAACCACGTCAACTGATCTTACTGTTTTTAAGCAAAGGCCCTCAGTGGATCATGGCCTGCACTGGCTCCAACCCATTTAGTAGGATACCTCCCCATGCCTAGGAGCCTTTACTCAGCCTCTCTTCACAGGTGTTAGTGTGCCCTTCTTAGGTATGAAAATACCCTTTATTAATAGCCCAGAACACTAGAAGCCTCTCCTGGACCTTCATAAGAACACTCTGGTGTACAATGGAAAGTGGCGTTGGGACAGTCAATGAGGGACTCTGTCTTTAAAAATATATAGCTGTTAATATGGGGCACCTGGGTGGCTTGGTCAGTTAAGCATCCAACTCTTAATGTTGGCTCAGGTCATGATCTCAGGGTTCATGAGATGAAGCCTGGCATAGGGCTTTGCATTGACAGTGCGGAGTCTGCTTGGGATTCTCTCCCTCCCCCTCTCTCTCTGCACCTCTCCCACTGTCTTGCTTCCTCTCTAAATAAATAAATAACTCAAAAAAAGAAACGTGAAACTTAAATAGGAAGAGTACTACCTGGAGGACATTTTCTGTGTCCCAGAACAGTTACTTGTGACTCTGATCAAGACAGACTACGCAAGTACACCTGATAATCTATGTTTACTAAAAAGAAAAATGGAAGAATATGTTTTAATATTTGGATTTCTCTTTATTTATAAAGCTGGTAAAAGTCATCAGCCTTCATGTTGCCTTCTTTCCTAATTTCCATACCACAGGTGGATGGTGTATATCTGGTGTCAGGAAACCTAATGGAACTCAACAGCAATATTTGCAGAAATATCATAGTTAATAAGGTGATAGTAGTTATGGAAAAAAGAAAAAAAATGAAGATAAAGTAGAGGTCCACGAAAGTCATGTAGTCAAATGCTATCCTAATCATATTGCTAGCTTTCTGTTTCTTATGCCCTAAGTCGCTGGGTCCACTTTGCTATTTTTTCAAGAGAAAACCCTTCCTGGGCTATTCTTTATCATCATTTCTGGGAAATATCTGACATACTTCTATTCAAGGGGGAATATACATAAGTGCACAGGTTGGTCATTATGTTGAAAATCTTCAATTCAAAGTCATAACCATAAATTTAACTTTGAGATCTATTTAGTGCGTTAAAAATTTTTACTAGGGGTAAGTAACATTTCTGCCTGGTCCACTTCATTCAGGAAAAAGCCATTGCCTTCATCTCCACTACTTAGAACTAACCTCATCTCTACAAGTCCACCTTAGAAATGATTTATACCTCAAACTTGCAGAACCGCCATTCATTTCCACCTTGAATTTATAGAGCTATAATGTAGTATCCACAGATCAAGCTCCTCAAAGATCTCCCAATGCTCTGAATCTTTTCATTGCGATCTTTATGTTCCTACAACTCAATACCCTCATATGTTGCACTTTGAGGATGGTTATCCTTTGCCCTCCAGTGATAAGACCCTTGACACATTATTCATTTGTTCTTAATATGGTTTTCTTCATTTTTCCCAAATTTGCAGGTTCTTCTTTCTATTATAATTCAAACATCCTTTCTAGAAAAGCAGATTTGACAATTCACAGCAAAGCCTTCACCTCACACCTGAGAAGAGACCAGTACAGAACACACCACTTTCTCTGAATAGTAAATGAGTTCAAATTTTCTGCTGCTTAGTTTTTGTTTCATCTTGGGGGAAACTTTGTACATCTACATTAAGATATTCAGTGTAAATGGCTCCAGCTGCCCCTGGCAACTATAGATTGTGGTATTACTACATTAAACTTGAAACCTACCTAGCTATCAGGAAATAGCTTCCATTTTAAAATAGCACCTGTTAGGTACTGACCTGAAGGATCACTTACTGATCAATACATTCTACTTTGTAGAGAGTTTTGACACTTCTAAGCAACCTGCTCAGTCTTTTTTATCATGAAATCATAATAAAAGTGCCTTCAGATTATATAGTGACTGCATTATCTGGCCAAATCACTTTTCTAGTTAAGCAAGCTAACTGGTAATCCAGTATTGCTTGGGCACAATGTTAGATTTAGCTCTTAGAATCATTTTTATTTCCTTCCTTTTTAGTTGCCTTTGATTGAGGAAATGTCAATGCATCACTTGATGATGAAGGATATTAGAGCAATGGTAGATCATTTCCTTCAATCTCTTATTTTGTGTTGCTGTATTTTGCAAACTCCTACCAGAATTTAAGAGAGTGTGAAGTAGCACCTCCTGTTGATGCCATCCCTGACAGAGCCAGACAATATGTACCTTCTCTTTTTCTGTCCATAAATAATACTTTACCTTTACATTTCCATGTTATCTTATGCATTTTCATTGTTATTCATTTTCTTCTCGAGATTATGAGATTAGAAAAGGGTGTTTGGTGGTAGCTAACCCCCAAATCTCAGTGGTTTAACACAACAAGGGTTGGTTCTGTCACAGATAGAGTGAACCTCTTATATCTTGTAGCTCTGCTGTCTGAAATAGTAGCCTCCCAGAGAAAGGAGGCGAGGGGGAGAGCTTAAAGATTATGAGGCAGGTTTTTAAGGGCCCGGACTGAAAGTTGTTTACATGACTTCTTCCAACATACTATTGGCCAAAACTCAATCACACAGCCATATGTAATTGTGAAGGAGACTGAGAAATGTCATTTTCTTCTGGTGTGCCTAGGAAGACATGGTATAAGGAATATATGGCATTATTTTGTGACATGAAGTCCTTTTATGTTTTCTTTCTCTTCTTTAGTTTCTAAAATTTTACTTGACACATCTTCCTATTGATGAGGACACACACTTGTAAGAAATGTGTTTTTGGAGGGCATGCCATTTGTTAGTGTCCTGTCAATGTTGGGAACATGTGGTCAATCGGATTTTCCTGTTAATTGATATCCGATGATTTAATGCTACCTCCATTTGATGTCAGTTCCTTAGAATAAAAATCTCATTTCCATTAATGTAAGAGGAAGTCAGTTTAGGACCATTTTGTAAAAATCAAAAGGCAATGAAGAAAAGATTGGCTTATAGTGTATATGTGAGGCCTACTGGGCTTCTTTCCCTATGGGTGAATTTAAGTAAAATCTAAATAGGCCACATCTCCTTTATTTTTTACTAATACTATTAGTTTGGTGTGAAATGTTAATTGTTCTCATTACTGACAAAGTGATTATTGCTAAAATTATAAATTCATATTTTATCCTTAGTAAATGAGTAGGAAATGGTGTTTTATCATGGAAAACAAGCAGTAATTAGTTTTGAGAATATGCTTTTCTCCTATATATCCACATGTGTTTCCTTTGATCTATCTATATGTTATTTATATATTCTGTATATATTTATATGCATATATACCTATACATATATATATCTGAAAATCAATTGTTCATATAGTTTCAAATATATCTTCAACTTAAATTTTCTCTCTTGGATCTTACAGTTCCCAAATCAAATATCCTCGGACTACAGTTCCTTAGTTAATTCCTCAAGAAAATAAATGATTGATTTAGTGGGGGAAGGAAGGAAGGAAGGTAGGAAGGAAGGAAGGAAGGATGGACATGAGTGATGGAGAAAGATGGCTACTTCATTTAGAGCTGTTGGTGAGGGGCTCTTTCTGTCTACATGGCTCTTGTGTCCTTTTGAGGGTTCCTCTTCTTGCTCGTTCCTCTGCCTTTTTCCCTCTTTATGTTTTTCATTTTTCACTAGTTGGATAGTATTTTCAAACTTGCCATATTTCCCGTTCCACCTCTCTCTCCCACCATCAGGAAAGTACTTGAGAACTTTTATGTGGAACCCCCAGACAAGGAGACCAGGTGGAAAATCCAAGCAGAAGGTAGTAAAGCCCTCCAGTGGCAGAATAGGGTTTGAGGTATATTCCACAGGCCACCACCATAGGTCATTTCCTTCTAAATTAAGTACAATAAATTTTCTTACACTTCTTAGCTTGTTAACTATAAATAAAATGAAAATTAGAAGATAGAAAATATTTCATAGCAAAGCCTAGGCATTTAATGATTTAAAAAATGACTTTTTGAAGATTATTGGTAAGATGACTCATAGTTGGATTTTGCTCTTTAAACTATGTTGGTGTTTCACTTCTGTTTTTCTTAGTGCGGTTTTTTTTCTTTTAAAGTTTGTTAATTTTGGGGGCGCCTGGGTGGCTTAGTTGGTTAAGCGTCTGACTTTCGCTTAGGTCATGATCTCACGGTTTGTGGGTTCGAGCCCCGCGTCAGGCTCTGTGCTGACTGCCAGCTCAGAGCCTGGAGCCTATTTCAGAGTCTGTGTCTCCCTCTCTCTCTGTCCCTCCCCTGCTCACGCTGTCTCTCTCTCTCTCTCAACTAGAAATAATAAAAAAAAAAAAGTTTGTTAATTTTTTTGAGAGAGAGGGAGAGAGGGAGGGAGGAAGGGACAGAGAGAGTGGTACAGAGAGAATCCCAAGCAGTCACCATGCTGTCAACACAGAGCCCAGTGTGGGGCTCAATGCAGGGCTTGATGTGGGGCTTGATCTCACAAACCAAACCATGAGGTCATGACCTGAGCAGAAACCAAGAGTAATCAGATGCTTAACTGACTGAGCCACCCATATGCCCCTCAAGGTTGTCTTTTCTATTCCCTGTTTGCTGTTCAGTCCTGTCTGCCCTCTTTCTGTTCAACTTCCCAAACTGGTCAATGTTTGGAAGCGATCTTGCTAAAATCAGATGATTGTGGTGGGAAAGGGCATTAGCAATTTAGCTCTGCAAATTTATAGCCATTTCCCTGTTGAACCTCTTGTGTTCCTCCTTTCTGGAGTGGTTTTGGGGCAAAAATGTTTGTGTACCTGATGGGCACAAAGCAAAGGCTCATCTGTGGAATTGTCTTCAGTGACAAGGCTTCAGCTTCGTCCAAATTCACTGTCATGGAATTTGGCCTAGCTCAGGTTTGTCTTGATTTTTTGAGCGTAGAAAATCCTTAAAACAGTTGTGAATGGAAAGTGTATTTAAAAAGCTAGAGCAGTGTTGAAAGATGAACAGAACATCATTGTGAGGACTTGTGATAGCTCAGTAATCCTCACAAGGCTATTCATTTTTTGGTAGAAACACTGTTGAATTTCCATTAGAGTCTTAAAACTACTGGAAACTGAATCTGTTGAATCTGAGAAAGGGCATTCAAGAGGCATAGCTGTACAAGCAAAGGCGAAGGCAGGAAAGTGAGTGACTGCAAGTGTTTGTCTGATTATACTTTTCTGGGGCTTAAAATCCTTCAATGGCTGTCCGTTACTTACAAAATAGAGTTTAATTTGCTTAGCAAGGTTTATAAGGCCTTCCAGGATCTGGCCCTTAGAGCTCCTTTTTTCCCCTTCTGTTGCCATCCCTACCTTGTCCTATGTGCTAATAAGGCCCTTGCCATCACTTCCCACCCCTGCCACTTGACATTGCCAAGGTCTTTACAACACATACCACTCGAGTTCAGGGTTCTGAATCTTTGTCATGATTTTTCCTCTGCCTTCAATGCCCTTTTAATCCTGCTCTGTCACCACCCATCTTGGCCATCCCTGGCTCAGCATTTCATCCTCCAGGATGCCTCATTACTCAACTGGTCTACTCCTGGTGCTCCCATAGCCCATGGGCATATCTCTCCTGGCCCTTAAAATATTATCATGAAGTATGGCTACATGTACGTGCCCTATACTGAGTTGTTCAGGTACAGAACAGAGACCTGTTGAATAAAACTTAACTCAGTAGAAACCCCCAAGATTTTCTAATAAGGATTTTAGAGAATCTGTGTTATTACCTTTATAGAACCCTCATGAGCTAGGATATCCTGTACTCATTCAGTCTCCTTGAAAGACATCCATTTTCCACATAGGTTTCTCTAGGGGGCCCATTTTGTTAAACACTGAGGGATCTCATTTGTAAAAATCAAATTTGATGAAGGCAAATAGGCAAGGCCTGTGTTGGTAATGTTTCCTCAAAAAGGTAAATAATAAGAGTTTTTGCTACAACTTTAGAAATGGAAGCTCACAGTCAGAAAATACTGTTTACCCTTCCCATAATTACCCAGCCAGGACCTAGTTTTCCCAGAATGATACATTGAACAAATTGCACATAATACATACAAACATTCTGAAAATGCTACATATTTGGAACAGAAACACATTTATGTCTCAGAGTGATGCCAACTAGTTCTATGGTGTTTTTTGTTAAGCATAATTGCAGTTCTTCACAAAGAGCCTGGGGAAGGGGAACAAATGCTTGGCATATTTCTTTTGGTCTTTCAGCATGTGCGTAATTTATTTGTTTGCCACTGAGAAGTACTGTGTTTTTCCTGCTGGGCACCGAGGCAGTGTGATAGGTACTGTGATTTCGGTTGCGTTTTCTTACACTCAGGCTCCCGGATTTATGAAGTGGAAGTCAGTGCTCAGAGTCCACGTTTCATGCTGTTGAGAGTTGGCACCGTTTCAGCTCTCCTGTCCCCTGTTTGAACAGTGTCTACTTGTAACTTGTCACGAAGAAGTCTTCCTCCCACAGAGGCCAGGGACGTGATGAAGTCACACACGGGGAGTGCCCAAGCGAGAATCGCTCAGAAGCACAGACGGTTCTGAGGGTGAGGACAGTGCGTTTGTTTTCTAGGAAGGGAGGGAATTTAAGCTTTGAGAGCTTTCTTGGTTCATATATTATAAGGTATAGTTATGAATATGCATTACATTACCTCTTTTGAACTTCCTTGAAACAAATTCTCATAAATAAACAAGGAATGTACCATACTAACTGACAGAGTCATTTAAACTAGATGTATTGTGCTAATGGAGTGAAAAGAATAAAAATTTTCAAGGGCTTCAACCCTCAATTTTAATAAATTTCATGGAAATCGGATCAAGCCCTAATTGCTAATTCATCTGAAATTATTAAAAAGAGATTTCAATTACATACCACCATTGAATTTTGATGTACCAAATTAAATTAGGACACTAGATTGTATCTTTTCTTAAATCTAGACCTATTTAAAAACCTTTTCCTGTAAATTCTGAAAAGGAACTTTGTGTTCAGTTATGTTGCTAAAAAAAAAAAATCTAGCATTAGTACAAAATAGTAGGTTAAATCTCTTAGTGAAGATTTTTAATGACATTTCAGTGTTCCTCTTATAATTACTCTTCATCTAAGATATCCCATAATGATGTTGGACACTCTTGGTTCAGGCTCACTGGCTTGCTTCATTAGCATGTCATTCCCATTCCACATCACAAGATTTAATTGTAATGCCGGATATGCACAGCTCTCCACAGAAGTCTAATCAAAGTGGATTCACTTGTATTATTAATATCAAAAATCAGTCCACTTGCTATTTTTATAAATAAAAGAATCCAGATACATAAATCAGCTGTCATTTATTAGCATGTTACTGGCATATCTGCCAGACATATGAGCGGCCCTATCACAGTTCCTTAGGATTATTTTCATCAAGATTAAAACCCTTCTACATTAAATATACATACTAATTCCTCCATAAAGTAATCAGATTACAGAGCAGGTGACATTGTGTGCTGGAATTCAAATGATTTGCAGTAATGAGCTGGAAAGGTGTGCTTGGAGTCAGGCAGAGAAAAGGGAAGAGGAAAGACAAGGAAAGAAGGAAGACTTTGGTTTTAAATTCGGGCTTGCACATCTTGTTTTATTGTTTTGCTAACTTCTACTTATTTATTTTTAAATAAGTAAAGGACTCAGAGAAGCATCCACAATACTTAGCAACCTGTGGTGTCAATCATTTATACGATCAGATGCTACATGCTTCTAGTTTATGGCCCTGTCTTGCCTTCTTTGTCCATACACCGTTTAAAGACAGGGCAGGGAAATACTTCCTGTGGCCTAGTGGTGCTCGTAGATCAGTGCCTGTGGACATCTTTTCTGTCCAATGGGAATGTTTTACCTCCTCACATCATCGATGTTTCTGTTTTTAAAATTTCTTTCCTTACGGAAATTCAATAAAACACGAACAACACACCAATATGCAATATAGCTGCTCTCACATTTGTGAAAAGGATTATAAAATACTACTTTGAAAGTAAAATAAAATGGCTACAGATTGGCTCAAAACATGCTTTTGTTTCTCAGTAAGCATATTTATAAGGCTCAGTTTGAAAACTGCCTTATAGTCTTAAAGAAAGAAATGTAGGGGCGCCTGGGTGGCTTAGTCGGTTAAGCGTCCGACTTTTGCTTAGGTCATGATCTCACGGTTCGTGGGTTTGAGCCCCGCGTCCGGCTCTGTGCTGACTGCCAGCTCGGAGCCTGGAGCCTGTTTCAGAGTCTGTGACTCCCTCTCTCTCTGACCCTCCCCTGCTCACGCTGTCTCTCTCTCTCTCTCTCTCTCCTAGAAATAAATAAAACATAAAAAAAAAAGAAAAAAAAAAAGAAATGCAAAAGCATGTATACAATACCTGGATTTTCAACTTCATTTCAAAATATTTTTCCTGGCCTGTTTTTGAAAACAAGAATGTGTAGATTGCTTTACGCATGCACAGACACGTGCACACACGCGTGCGTGCGCACACACACACACCCCATACATACTCCAATAACTGATCAATAGTTTGGAAGGAAACCATATTTGGTGCTAGACTACCCTAGGGTTTGGAAAATTTACTCAGTCCTCTTGAAATCTGGGACTGTTGCCCTTGTGTGTGATTTTTTTTCATTGCTAATACTGGGCTAATTTTACTCTATTACATAATAATAAAAGACATTTGACTTATATATGTATTTGACATATATATATATGGATGTATATAAATGTATATATTCATTGCATAACTCATTGCAAATGTCTTTTTGGTTATAAAATAGATCCTTTCATTAGGTCAGTGTTTGGTATCTGAACATCCATTGTCCCCTCTGCTGTACGGACCTATAGTAAGGATTAAATGACACTGTATATGAAGGAGTCTTTTAAAGCATAAATATCTTTATAAGTTATATTGTCATCAATATAATAAAAACCTGTCCTCCTGTATATATCATTTGTGATCCATTTACCGGAGCCTCTTTACCGTGTTGTGATGGTAAATGGGACAGCTTTAAAATAACCCATTCTAAATATCCAGCCTACTAGAATAGTTATTGCATTCCTAACAAGAATTACAAGAAAGAATATACACACACCTACACACACACACACACACACTACTGCATGCAGCATTTGGAGTTCAATTTATTCTTCAGTAAGAATGCATCTGACCTCGGTATGTTGATGACTCTTTTTTCAGAAACTATATTCCTCAGCTAGGCTAATCAAACTATGTACAGTTCATTTAGAATAATTTCTCATTTAATTCCTTTAACTGTTTGGAGACAGAAAGTGGCCTGTCCTTTGTAGAATAAAAAGTAAACAGCAGCTCCCATTGTATGATAAGCAAATAGAAAGGCTAACAGCTAGTGTGCTGATTCAATAACCATTTCTATATTATCCTTTTAACTTACAGACATCTTCAGTATATTTTATTTCCATCAGAGATTCAGACATGGCTCAGAAAAGCAATAGGAAAAGAAAACAAACAACTTTGATATTATTTATAAAGAATGAGTTATTTTATGCTGATTCTCTATAAATGATTTAAGATTTAACAGGGTGTATTGATGGTGATCCTAGCAAGCCTGCAAAGGATGGAAGAGCTTAACTAGGGAGGAATGAGCATCAAAAAAGAGAGCAGGGACCATCTCTGCTCATCTTACATTTATATTTGGAAGCAGACTCCAGCCTTATCATAGAAATGGACAACCACCTCACCCATGAAATGCATATATTAGTATACATTTATTCATTCCCATGCTCCTTGTGGCTGAGTTTAACATCTCTAATGGAAATTAAAAAGAGAGGTGTTTTTTGTTATCTTATTTCACAAGTCTTTGGTTGCTGTATTTATGTAGAACGTTTTTATCAGTATATCACACATGTAAAACTGGCCATCCTTCTTGGAGCAGAAATGCAAAGGAAAGGTGAGTGGACCATCCTGACTGAGGGAAGGCAGCGTTTCTTTGAGGGTTACTGAATGGTGTCAGAGCACACAGTGCCTGCTAAGATTCCGTGTTTACAAGAGAAGCCTTTATTGCCCAGGTAGAACCCTCTTAGTGTGCAGATTTATCCCCTCCATCCCTATTTACTGGATTCCTGAAACAATCAGAAAGAAGTGGGAAGAATTAATTTGTGACATACCCAAAACATCTGAATGACTATCACAACCAAGGTAGCTCCATACTTTACACTGCAACTTTGGGCAGGTTAGCAAAATGTGCCTTCCACACCCCATAAGCTCAGTTCTGAGGACATACCACTGGCAACCAGATGGCCTCCGCATTGTGAAGAAAAATAAATCTCTTTCTCCTGGCAAGGAAATTCCATAGTTGAAGTGTGGGCAGCCCTGGGATTAACTCATTTGAGGAGACTGTAAAAAGCTATTTCAAAAGGAAGTATAGTCATGGATGCTAAAAAGCCATATGTGTTCTGAAAACCTTGGGGTCTGTGGAATCTTACCCTAAGCATTAAGAAGATTGTGGGAAGTCTGGGATTAGGGCAGACCCTCGAAGCATGAATGTCATACCAAAAACAAAATGAAATAATCCTAATAAAAATTCTGGCATAATTATATGTGTCCGAGCACTTATACCAAGCATCATAGTCCGTTTGTTCTTTGTGCTCTTCAGATGTTGAACTTGTATTTCTCCTCCAGGTAGCATGTCTTGGAGGACACTTCCTTTTAAGAGAGACTATTTTCATTAAAATCTGATTCACTGTAGGCTTTTTGTAAATCCATTGTTGTAGTATAGGGAAGAAGCCTTAAAATTTCATCACCTACCTTGTGGCTTTGCCAGTAGCTTAAAATGATGGAAAGCCTCAAATTCTTGAAGCCATTAAACCAACACTTATCCCCATTAAAAGAAATCTCATAATTTTTTGGCCTTTTTCCCCTTAAAATCTTTTATAAATTGCTAAGACTTTCTATTTGGCTGTATCACCGTTCTCCCATGCTTACTTCAAAACTTCGTGCTGGACAAAACATACCAACACTTTCTGAGTTCTGTTGTCTCTGTTCCTCTATTCACCATTTGTGCAGGAGTAAATTCATGTTAATTCACATAATTCACATGAAAAACAAATGTATTTTGCAGCCAGTTATGCCTAGACCGCCAGTCCATGGCAGACCTGGTTTCATCAAATGCTCACTCTTCTTTGGATGTTTGGTTCAAAACTTTAGGATTAAATTTTGTCCTGTATGTCAATTAGCATATTAGTTATTTAACTCAGAGTATTTTGTAAAGTAGAACTTCAGAAATATGTTAAAGACCTCGTTATTTTTTATCAGTATTTTCATAAAATTATGTTAAGACTATTTTCTCTAGGGTTGTAGTCCTAAATAACTCTTTAAATTGCATAAATACTCTTTTTTTTTCAGGATAATAATGTTTATTTAACATTGTATCAAGAAGTATTTAAGAGTGCTTTTTGTAGGAAAGGAGCCCTGGATTTTATTTCTCCAAACAGCGTTTGTCAGAATCAGCAAGGCAACTGTGTGTAGGTCTTTATCAGGGGAGCTTCCTCAGCTCACCAACCCGGAGGTGATTGCCTCATCCACTTACTTCTCTCCCTTATGAGAATTAACTTAGATGTCAAGTCACCAAGGAATCCAAGACAAAATGAAGGAATAGATGTTTTCCCCCTAAGTTCCTTCCTGCCTATATCAAACAATATCGACTCTGAGTTCCTAACACATGCAGGTCCTGTTTGCCCTGAACTTCACGCAGGATGTCTGAGCTGAAGATTTACACCTCTGAGGCTCCTGTTTTATAATTACTAGAAAATTTGTGTTCAGAGATGATAATGATAGGAAGTGATCAAACCCCAAAAGTGGAGGTTAAAACCATGATCAAAAATAATTGTATGCCACCAGAAGGACTTTAAAATAGCCAATTATTCTCTAACAGTTTCTAAATTCTAAATTTCAAAGACTGTATTTCTTGTACTTTGTGCTAAATTGGCAGATTTTTAATGTTCAGTCCAAGCAAGGTCAACCACTCAAGAGTGTTTAAAAAAGATTATTTTTATAGTAAAGGCTATTCATTGATTGGTTCATTCGTTCATTCTCCAAATATTTATGACTGCTAATATCTCTTCCCTCGAGAACCTCTGCACAAGAGGTAACAGGCCCTTGGCCCTGGCCCAGGCTTTTTCCCTAGGTCCTACAAAGAGGTGCCTCACACTTGGCCAAAAAACAAAATTCAGTTACAATCATTGAATTTCGTTTGCCCTGTTGTTTCTTTTTTTTTTTTTTTTTAATTTTTTTTTTTATTTCTAGGAGAGAGAGAGAGACAGCATGAGTAGGGGAGGGTCAGAGAGAGAGGGAGTCACAGACTCTGAAACAGGCTCCAGGCTCTGAGCTGGCAGTCAGCACAGAGCCCGACGCGGGGCTCGAACCCACGAACCGCGAGATCATGACCTAAGCGAAAGTTGGACGCTTAACCGACTAAGCCACCCAGGCGCTCCATGCCCTGTTGTTTCTGCCACTCCATTTCTCCCTCTGCTACAAATGCTGCCAACAGTGGACCTTGGACAAGACAGGCTAGCTCTGTGAGATGAATGCTTCTGCCAGCTCTTGCTCTTCAGGGTTTCTGGTCATTGTAGCTACCGTGGGGTGTGGGATTCCCTACTGTGCTGAGAGTGTGGTCCTCTCAACCCTGAACCCACATGGTCTCAGGCTCCCCAGGGGCAGCTGTCCTTACTCCCAGACTTTCATACACTTCTGGATCTTAAAGCTAATCTCCAAAGGTCAAAAGTAGTCCATTGGTGCTTGGAAATGGATAATACCTTTGTGTCTCCCTCTACTTTTACTTCCCATCATACCCACCATAAAATCTTTTCTTCTTTCCTCCTTCCATTAAAAATAGTCCCTTCCCATAAAAATAGAGACTGAGATGCTCATAATGAGAGAGATGGTCATGTGTGAGTGTGTGTGTGTGTGTGTGTGTGTGTGTGTGTGTGAGGAGTATTATATATACTGGTGATGGGGCACTGTTTCATGTATTGTTTACCTGAAATGGACAAGATCTTTTAATGACACTTTATTCTCCCAGTGCCACCAAATTACCAATGATCTTAGATTAAGAAAAATGATGAAAGATAGTGCTTATCTCTTTACTGTACACTATTTTCAATAAGAATCCAAGTCTCATTAGGAGGATAGTGATACTTGTAATAGTCTATGGCTTAGTTGACAACTACAGAATATTCTCTTGGGACCATGGAAAATAGAATAATATGATGCTCTTAGTATCCTTCTAAAATTTTTTTCTTTTTTCTACTGATTTCTTTAACTATGATGTTTTCTGTTCCACCCTTTTTCCTCCTCAGTTTCTTAGCCTTCACCTATAACTCCCTATTCTGAGAGGTGAGAGAGAGAGAAAAAAACAAATTTAGGATATGATAAAGGTGGTTTTTCAAAACATTGTGGAAAAGATGGATCATTCAATAGAGAGTACTGGCACAACTGACTAGCCATTTGGGAAAAAATGAAACTGGAGCTTTATCTCGCACCTTGATCAAAATGCATTTTACTTGGTTTAAAAATTTGAGCAGAAAAATGAAATCATTAAAGGTTTAAAATAAGCTCCTGATTTAAAAAAATAAGTTTAGGGCTCTTAGGCATGATAAAACTAGAAGGCAAAGGTTAAATAAAAAAATAAAATAAGTCTTCCTAGGCAAAACACTTCAAGTAAAGTAAAAAGAGAAACAAAAATACTAGGGAAAATATTTTAAAGTCATAGGGTAAAGAAAATAATTTCTATCAGTCATTTAGTAAAGGACTAGCAAATCCTGAGAAGGTGATCACGAATAGGTAATTTACAGGAAATATATCTGAATAGGCAATGAACATATATAGAAAGTATGTTTTCAATTAATAAACAGTAACAGTTACCAAAAATAAAATTAGTATGATAATGAAATATCATTTTTAAAATCTGTGAGTCTGGCAAAACATTTTAAAGTTTGATCCAATCTGGTATTGATGAGGGTTTGGGAAAGCAGGCATTGACCTGCATGTTGGTGGGGTTAAAAATCTGTCTAGACTTCTGGTGGGACAATTAAGAAACAACAACAAAAACAACAATAGTAGTGCTGTTTTAAGAATTGATTACAAAACTCTAATTGCAAAAATGTTTACAGTTACATGTATAAAAGTGTTATTTAAACACCCTTTTATACAAATAAAAAATCTGAAGACGTTCTATATATCCTTTGATGGCAAAATAATTAAAATATTATAGAACACCTATAAAGTGGACTAATATGAAGGATACACAAAACTATAAATAATGTTTCTGCGAGGTGGGGTTCTAGGAGGATCCTGCTTTGCTAGACCTGTTCTTTAGCTTCTCCAATACAGAATTGGAAGGAAAATGGGGCATACACAAGAAGGTGGGAGCCTGCAGATAGAAGCAGATGAGGGGGACAAGGTGATTGTGGTGAGAATTATTACTGTGGTCTTTGTGATAGTCAAGAAATGAAGGTTAAGAGCTTGAGTTATCTTTAAATTGCTTTTTTTTTTAAATGTTTTTTATTTATTTCTAGGAGAGAAAGAGAGAGAGAGAGAGAGAGCGTGAGCAGGGGAGGGTCAGAGAGAGAGGGAGTCACAGACTGAAACAGGCTCCAGGCTCTGAGCTGGCAATCAGCACAGAGCCCGACGCGGGGCTCGAACCCACGAACCGCGAGATCATGACCTAAGCGAAAGTCGGAAGCTTAACTGACTAAGCCACCCAGGCGTCCCATCTTTAAATTGCTTTTGATCGCTAATGGTTTTATTAGGATAACTATTTTAGACTGAACTATTTATGTTGGCATCTTTATCAGAGTTACATGGATTGCTGAAAGGAAGTCAGAAAAAAAATGAAATCACATTTCCATATTATAAATATGAGAATTAAGAGGTTTGATCAAAGTTAAGAGCAGAGCTCTTTCTGGTACAAACCCTTGTACCTGGCCTCCCCACCATTATCATTGTCCTAATAACCCAGCAGAGCATCATCCAAAGCACTGAGATTTAGAGATCCTAGATCTTCTGAAGGACTGTAATTTTCAATTTAACGTACATAGATATATGTGGTTAACATATGAAAGTAAAAATTGAAGTGTTCACCCATCTTCCTAATCAACTTAATTACAATAGGCATTAATCTGGATTCAATAATCAAATTGAATTTGGTCATAATCAAATTGAAAATTGGACATATTAGGATCAGTTAATGAGGGACCACAATTTTAAACATAGAAGGCATAGGAGACCAAACATTAAAAAACTGAAGGAAAGGGGCATCTGGGTGGCTCAGTTGGTTCAGCATCTGACTTCAGCTCAGGTCATGATCTTGCGGTTCATGGGTTCGAGCCCCGAGTCGGACTCTATGCAGACAGCTTGGAGCCTGCTTTGGATTCTCTCTCTCTCTATCGCTGTCTCTGTGTGTGTCTCTCTCTGTCTCTGCTCCTCCTCTGCTTACACTCTGTCTCTGTCTCTGTCTCTCTCTCTCAAATAAATAAACTTTAAAAATTTAAAAAAACTGAAGAAAAAAAATCTTTCATGCACCACTCAGATACACTGCTTAAATATTTTGTTTATAGCCATGGATCTCGAACTCTTGGTTTTACCAGTCCTTTAGACTCATAAAAGTTTTGAGGACCCCAAAGAGCTTTTTTTTTTTTTTTTAATTTGGGTAATATCTATCAATACCATGAAAGAAGTTAAAAGCAGAGATCTTTTAGATGCCCGTTATTGATTCATTTAAAAGTATGGGGCACCTGGATGGCTCAGCCAGTTTAGCGTCCAGCTCTTGATTTTGGCTCAGGTTGTGATCTCACAGGTCATGAGTTCGAGCCCCACATCTGGCTCTACACTGACAGTGAGGAACCTACTTGGGATTCTCTCTCTCCCTCTTTCTCCCTCTCTCTGTCCCTGCCCTGCTTATGGTCTCTCTCTCTCTCTCTCTCTCTCTCTCTCTCTCTGTCTCAAAATAAATCTTTCAAAAAAACAGTAGTAATTCTATTTCATGTATATATGATTAATATTCCCTATGAAAAACAACTATCTTATAAAACAAAACTAGTGAGAACAACAGTGTGTCATCATTTGCAAAGAGATTGCAAATATGTTTCAAGTCTAGCTGAATAGAAAACCTTCTCATATCTGCTTCTGTATTCAGCCTCTTGCAATAAGTTGTACTAGTTGAATTAAATGAAGAAAATTCAGCTTTGCACAAGTAAGTAGTTGAAGAAGAGTGAAATATTTTATTAGCCTTTTCAAATAATTGTGAATATTTTTGATATTGCACTAAATTTGACAAGTGGTAGTGTCTTGAAGAAATTAGGCATGAATTGCAATATGTAACCTGGAAATATGTCAGTGAAATTGTTGTACTCTGTTACATGGAAATTGGGAGTCTCATATTGTAAATGGATCTTTTACTCATACATTATTTTGTAACATCATCATGCATTGGTCATTTGGAGAATTTGTAATCACTGAGTTATTTAGATCTTCTAATTGCTAACAGTTTTCATTAAATATATGCATATAAGTATATAAATAATATATATAAATATATGTATATATCCTCATCAGTGTTTTTAATTGATGTTAATATCATTGCCAGGCTCTTCAGAAAAGACAGAATATCGGCAAACTGTCAAGCTTACAGTAATGAATGAAAAATTTCCAAAATTCTATTTTTACTTGAAAGCTTGAGTTTTATCATTGGCAACAAATATACTGTCAAATATTTTCCCTCTAGTGACAGGCTCTTTCGGGCATTCTTGAGAAAATGGCTACCAAATTTCTACATCTGAATAACCATATTTAGTCTGACAATTGTACTTTCAAGTAAAAATGTTCCATGAAAAGGCATTGAGTTAAGCTCACAGTAATCACACATGTGCTTTTCTTTGAGATCACCATCATACTTTAGTATGCAGCAAAAGTGCTGTATGTATATTTCTCAGTTCATCACACGGAATATTAAAAAGCCATGTACTCAAGTTATTAATTTTAAAAATTCATAATTTAACTTAATAAAGATTTGATTAAATTAATAATTGTTATTACTTCATCAAGAGTATTCTTAAGTGATCCTGGTTTTTTTGTTTGTGTGGGATACTGGGAAAGTGTGGTGGTAAAAAACACAATGACTGTGAGTATGCTTTGGTGCCGCTACCTTGATTTGTGCTAAGATGCCAGCAGTTTCACTCATAATCAGTGAAAAATGTCAGCATTGTGAAAAAGACAAAAAGAAATTAATATCATTATAACAATAGTTTAACCCACCTTTGGAAATGCCAATTAGAGCTCAAAAACGGATCTGTGGCTACACTTTGAGAATGACTGGTTTGTGATAATAACAGGTGCTAATGATTAGACAATAATAAAAAGCCCTATTTTAGTAAGATGCTGGTGGTGGTTTGAAAATAAAGGTCTTCAGGGGCTCCTGGGTGTCTCAGCTGGTTAAATGTCTGACTTCGACTCAGGTCGTGATCTCACGGTTCGTGGGTTCGAGCCCTGCATTGGGCTCTGTGCTGACAGCCAGCTCAGAGCCTGGAGCCTGTTTCTGATTCTGTGTCTCCCTCTCTCTCTGACCCTCCCCTGCTCGCTCTCTCCCTCTCTCTCTCAGAAATAAATAAAACATTAAAAAAAATTTTGAAAATAAAGATCTTCAGTGTTCCTGCATCAATCATGGTCTTCTTCCCTCTTGTGACAATGAAGCAAATGGTCCCCTATCCATAGCAAGTCTGAAGCAAGTAGTATTCCTATCAACATCAAGGCAAATCCCATTTTTCCTCACATTCTCAGTTGTTTCTCTTTTTCTGTAACTGTCTTACTCTTGTAGCATCAATCTGTGTCCACAGGATAATTTCTACCAACATATAAACATTCCCTTCTATTTCCTATATTAAAGGAAGAGAACTCTACCTTCTCACCAATTGCTCTGCAATTCAACTTCCTCACCCTTGAGACTCTAGTCAGTTTTTTCTAATATAGTACCTGCCTTGGCTCGCTATGGAAACCACTCTAGTCAGGGACACCAAAGACCCGTGCTATCAATGCCAGTGAACACCTTTCTGTCCTCATTCTTCCTGAGCTTTTTGGACTACTCAACAATATCTTCTTTTCCCTGTTTCTTCTTTTGAATCTAGCAGACTCGTTCTCTTGTGGCTTCATTCCTCATTCTCATTTACTGGCTTTTCTTCCCTATCAACCTCTAAATATGGAGTTCTTCCAGGCCTGATTCTGAGTTCTTTTCTCTCTCTGACCCCTCTCCTTCAATGACCTCCTTCAACTCTCTGCTGATCATCCCATATTTATATATCTATCCCAGCTTTTCCCTCTGACCACCTTTCTCATTTCTCATGTTTTCAACAGCCTTCATGACATTACCAGTAGGACTTCAGTGACTTTTAGGTCTCTTAAAATATCATGTCCAAAATGTAATTTGTATTTCTCCCCCAAACCTATGCTCTTCCCTCATCCTCTTCATTACAGTGAATGGCAACCTCAGACCCTCGAACCCAGACCTTCAATATTTTAAAATTTTGCATATTCAATTATTATCTAGGTTTAGAATGTCAGGTTTTGTGGAGCGCCTGGGTGGCTCAGTCAGCTAAGAGCCTGACTTCGACTCAGGTCATGATCTCATGGTTTGTGGGTTCGAGCCCCACATCAGGCTCTGTGCTGACAGCTAGCTCAGAGCCTGGAGCCTAGTTCAGATTCTGTGTCTCCCTCTCTCTCTGCCCCTCCTCCACTTGCTTGCTCTCTCTCTTTCTCTCTCTCCCTCAAAAATAAACATTAAAAAAGTAAAAAATAAAAGAATGTCAGGTTTTGTACTACATGTGTCTGTAGCGTAAATCCTCTCCACATGTTTCTTTGTATGTTTATATAAAGCCTTGCGACTTTATATGTGAGTTAAAATATGCAGCCCTGTTGACCGTTGGCACCTTTGCATCATAATTAATGAAACCAGTGATGTAGTCACAAGGCTTGTTTTACAACAGGGCCACTTCCCAGACCTCTGCTCCTTCAAGTGAAGTGATCTTGCCATTTATTATGTATCCATTTTTTCATAAATAAGAAACAAAACAATACTTTGATACTTTTTCAGTACTTTTTCCAGTGTTACCATTGATGTTCTTTATTTCTTACATACACAAGTGAGAATATTACAAAGTAATATTACAAAGTAATCTTCATAGCCACTGCCTCAACACTCCTCCTTATCCCAGACAAACCACTTCCATAACAAATTGCTTCACTCTCTATTAAGCATAGTGAAAGCAGTGAAACGTCACGTAATCTTCTAGAACTAATAAATGACACCATTTGTGCTTCTTCTCTCTCCAGCACGGCACTGCCCTTGGTCTTGAAACAATTGACATTCTTTATTCTTTTCACACTATCTAATGTTTCCTCTCTCGAGTTTTGTTTCAACATTGATATTCCCACACTTTGTATAGAGGCACAAAGCTGCAGGTGATATAAATAACCTCACATAGATTTTTTGGATCAATCTCAAAAGAAATCTTCTAGCACTGTTAAACTGCTGACTTCTTTTATTTAGTCTTCAGGTATTACTAGATGAATGATAAATCTACTTAAAATAATTTCTGACTTCCACATATTCTCACTGATATTAATATATGTTAAGTGATCTGCACAGTGAGCATCGGAAACAAGGGAGGGCTAAATATATGTTGGCATTATCTCTGTTTCTGGCTGTGTTAATCACTAGTGGTACATACTTTTTTCTCACAATGTCTTTGGCTAAGTCTGGACTGCTTGTTCAGTCTTGCACTACAAAGCTGGGTAGGCTATTATTACTACTTCTGAAAGAACAAACATTTTAAGTTTTTGTAAGGTCATAAAAATACTGATGAAACTTTCCCCTTCTCTGTGAATCAGAAGCTATTTTTTAAAAAAATCCAACTATCATTAGAATTAGAGAATACAAATAATATCCTATAATGATGTTTAACAGATGTGTTATGACATTTTATGACATCAATATCCAATAAAATATCTTGCTTTTTTTAAAATGTAATTTTCAAAAGCCTACAAAATACCTTGGGGGGAAAAATAATGTTGCCATAAGTAAAGATACTTTGGAATTGCTTAGTCGAGCCTAATGAGAATCTTGAATTGCAGCCATTCATTAAAGTATTTTTTCCTAATATTTGTAATATGCCAAATGATTGAAAATTTCAGCTGATTTAAATCAATTCAAACACAGCTGTCATTTGAAACCAAGTGACCAAATCAGCTCAGAGGTTTTGCTTTCATCATTAGAGGAGTCTTCACGATAGAAAAAATTGTAACCCTACATATGCATAGATTTTTTTAAATTATAAAATACACCTGAAACTATAAGCAAAAAACAAAACAAACAAACAAACAAAAAACCAAAACAAACTGAAGGAATGTTTCGAGATGCATACCATGTAGCTCAAAAGTGAGGTAATCAGACTAAGTCTTAAGTACCCATACACCAAATTAAGTACCATTTACCTCTGAAGAGTTTTTATAATGCTTCAGTGTGTTTAGATGTTGAGGGCAAATTGGGCAGGTGGCCAGCTAGTTATTCAGAGAAAATTACTATCTAATGTTCTAATGTGCCTCAACACTGGTAAAAAAAAAAAAAAAAAAGGAGATGGAAATTATGGTCGGTAACCCTGGGACAATCCACCAGCCAGGTCTCACAGACTCATTTCGATCTATAGGACCGTAAAGGAAAGCTTCATCAAACAATATATTTTATTTATTTTGAAATATGGAGATCTCTGACTGCCCTTTGAGGGGAAACTCCTTGCATAGTGATGAAAAGGCACCTGGGCTCAGCATGCCCAACATGCCAAGGCAGAGATGCCTCCAAAAGCAATAAAAAATAGAATCCCTTTTTGGTTCTTTTTATCTCCCTTTTGTGTTAAGTCTATTTGATTTTGCTATCAGTGTGGCTTATCATGTTCTGAGTGCAATGAAAAATAATTCTGTGAATCTGTGTTCAATATCTAAAGGAGTTTTCAAACCAACAGAGGTAAAGGATATTTCCCCTTCTCTCCTGTTTTAATTGTCTGAAAGATATGCATAGACTGTTTAGAATGACTGTAAGAAGTGATGTGTGCGAAGAAAAATCCCTGTCAAGTGCTCCACTCCTTGCTATTTGCCTATGGCGATGGACAGTCCAGAGATAAAGGGGGGAAAAAAAGCCTAAAATGCATCAATCCCAGAAATCTCTTGGTAAGCAGTAACCGAGGGCAAAATAACATGCTGCTGACTGATATAAAGTGAGGCTACCTAGCGAATTTAGGGTCGAATTCTCTTCTCCCATGTCTAGTTAAAAACCAAACAATTTTTTTCACATAGCTTCCAATTGCAGAGCCTGTTGAAAACTCATTATCTTCAAATAGGATTACATTCTGTTAATATGAGAACATGCATATTACAATATCTGGCAAAAATCAAAAGTTCCAATTTGCTCACTACATGTAAATCCAATTCAAAATATTTCCATAACATATATCTGCTGGATGTTACACTATTTGTGTGTCACTCTGGAATGGATTAACTCCATGACAGGCTAGGCTCAGTTTTTCTGCATTTGGTGTTTTTAAACAGTTTATATTTGTTATCATATCAAAGACAGGCTTGCAGTTTTCAAAAGGAAGAAGAGAACACAGCGCCCAAGGCTCCTCCAGCATTACATTTCTTATTCCATTTTATCTTTCTTGGTTTTGACTAATGTCAGTAACAGCTACTGGTAATAAACTGCTTGTTACAGCCTGCTGTTGCCTTGAAGCCTGGCTTTGATACATTGTCAGCCAATCGGAAGCATTTCCTGATTACATTTCCAAATTGCTTGTTTATTGATCGAGAGTTAATAAAGCAAAGGACAACTTTACAGCTTATATTAAATGAAAGTTTCCTTTGATGTTCAAATTATCCAATCAACCAATATGCAGTGAAATGTAAGCATTTGAAAGTTTTATCTGAAAAGGAAAAAAAATGTATGAGATAAATGGATCTTAGTATAGACACGGTAGCTAAGTGCTAATGAAAAATATGTGCAACTTAGCATACTGTGATTTCATTTATTTCTCAGGCAAAGGAAGTGATGTTGTTATTCAGTCCACCAAGTCCAACAGGGGAAAGGGCTTCTAGGATGCCTTTCATTTGGTTGATAACACTTTCTTAAAACGGAAACCATTTTAGTAAATCCAGTGAAGTATATAGATCTTTATGGATTCATTAACATTCTAACATTTGGAAATGATGACACACTTTGATTCTGTCTGTGGAATATCATAGTGCAGCTGTTTGAATGACGTATATGGCCAGCTCAGTGATGTAAAAGAAGTTGGCCTCTGAGATTTTCAGTAGCTGTTGGTATCCCTTCCTCGGTGGGATAGCAATCCCTTGTGAAAGCCATGGGAAATCAGCTAGTTCTGTCAGTGATGGAAATAAATAAATATTCTGAAGATTTGCCAAGGCTGAGACTCACAGGAGGCCAGCACTTCATCCTGTGTCACCTGTAGGCCACATACTTGGTTAAAGAAGAGAAATAGGGTTACCTGAATTCTTGGATAGTCGGGAAGAGACAGTTTTTATTTCTCATGCTTGTGTTATGATATTAAGTGAAAGACTAGTAAACAAAATTGTGTAGATAGTGTGATAACAAACCTGTGAGGGAGGGGGAGGGGGAGGAGAAAGAGAAAGCTTAGTAAAAAGTATGCCAAGAAACATAATAAGATATTAATAGCGGCTATTTTGGAGAGATACTAAAGGTGGTTTTTTCCCCTACTTTCTTCCCTCATTTCCTAAAAATTTTATAATGAACATGCATTACACTTAAAAAGGGGGGAAAGGCCATTTGTTTAAAATTAAAGTTAAAAAGGGGCGCCTGGGTGGCTTAGTCGGTTAAGCGTCCGACTTTCGCTTGGGTCATGATCTCGCGGTTCGTGGGTTCAAGCCCCACATCGGGCTCTGTGCTGACTGCCAGCTCAGAGCCTGGAGCCTGTTTCAGAGTCTGTCACTCCCTCTCTCTCTGACCCTCCCCTGCTCACGCTGTCTCTCTCTCTCCTAGAAATAAATAAAACATTAAAAAAATTAAAAAAAAAATTAAAGTTAAAAAAGTAATGGCATTTTCTTAGCTGTTTCTTTGATAGATTGCAAAAAGTTTATCCTGGGGTTGGATATCTGGAGAAGCCTCGAATATATTACCTAGGTATTTGAAATTACATGCCAAATATTTGAGCTGCTTGCTATATTGCTTTTTCCCCTCCTCCCCCACCTCTTCCTCGCCCTCTCCCCCCTCCTCCACCTCCTCCTCCTCCTTCTTTTTCATCCAAAGCTCTCCAAAGACAATTATTCAGACTCTGTTACATTTCTGGATTGGGCAAAGAATATTAATTGGCTGCAAAAAGGATGTGACCAGGTGTCACCTTGTGGCTGGCTGCCTTCAGTCTCCTCGTTTACCACCAGCAGTCAGGTTGGTCTCTTCAAATGCAGTCTGGTCACATCGCACCTGCTCTGAACTCTTCAGTCGCCGCTGCCAACCAGGCCCTGCAGAGGCTACTTCTGGCTCCTGTAAGTCACAGCTCACCACTGGCTACCAGGACCCGTCTGCTCCAGCCAAGAGGGCTTCTTTCGTTTGGGTCCTCTCTACATGAACTTAACCTCTGCCTTCAGCACTTTGCTGCAGAATTTCTTCCTCAGGGAAGCCCTCCTTGACTTTCAGTCCAGATCAGCGTCCTGTGTTATTCACTGTCATCAAAACTTTTCCGCCCTGATACCGGCACCCTGTAACTCAGTGCTTAGCACAATGCCTGGCACGAAGTAACCACTAAATAAATAAATATGTGTTAAAGGTGTAAATGAACAGCAAATGAGAGAACAAATGAACTAGTTGCTTAGTGATCAGAGTTACCCTATATTCCTCTAGATGTTCATAGTTTGAATTGGCATTTGCCATTGTCAAGGTTAGTTGCTCTTTTTTTTTCTTTTTTTTTTTTTAAATATTTTTATTTATTTCTAGGAGAGAGAGAGAGAGAGAGAGAGAGAGAGAGAGAGAGAGAGACAGCGTGAGCAGGGGAGGGTTAGAGAGAGAGAGAGACACAGACTCTGAAACAGGCTCCAGGCTCTGAGCTGGCAGTCAGCACAGAGCCCGATGCGGGGCTCAAACGCATGAACCGTGAGATCATGACCTAAGCGAAAGTCGGACGCTCAACCGACTAAGCCACCCAGGCGCCCCAAGGTTAGTTGCTCTTTGATCAAAATATGAATGGGCACTTGAAAGTAGGACGGTGCTTACATCTCATTAATTGTAGTAATAGAACTGTACACCAAATTTTATGCGAAATCCAGGAATTATTCCCCATTTCTCTATACCACTCACTCCCTACCTTCTCACCCTCAGAAAACCCGCAGTAAACCCTGGCAGCTTACTTCCAAAAGATATTTGGGATCCAGTTACCTGTTTCCCCTACAACTGCCTGCTCTAAGCAGCTACCACCACCGTCTCTTTGTCCCTAATGGTCTCCCTGCTCCTTCTTTGCTCCCTGACATTCTGTTTGCCACAAGACAGCCAGAGTGAACTTTTTAAAACATGATTCAGGTTAAGTTCTTGCCTGTTTATTGAAGGATGACTTCCCCTTGCACTTGCAATCCGGTGCATACTTTCTCTGAGCTGCAGTGCCCGGCCTCACTTGCTTTGCCTAATCCTGAGAGTAAGTCACTCTCCGCCCCGATCACTCCTGCCAGCCACAGACCAAGCTTAGCCCCGCAGCTGGGCCTTTGCCTTCATCTTCTTCCATGCCCTAAATGCTTCCTCAGATCATTTCATGGGTGACTGCTTCTTTTCATTCAGGTCAGAGCTCACAGGCCAGCTCCTCAGAGAGCCTTGTCTAGAGCAGTCACCTTCTAGCCGCTCACAGACGCATCACCCTTTTGGATTTTCTTCAGAGTACTTATCGCTATCTGAAAACATCCAACTTATTTATTTGTTAATTTTTTTTTTTAATTCTGCTTCTCCCCCCAACCTCACACTATGAGGACAGCGCCTGGTATGCAGTGTGTGCTCTAGTGATATTTGTTGAATGAGGAAGGGAATGAATGAATAGATTTCTCATTCACAGAAATGGTGAGCACTCAGCAGGTATCTCTTGGCTTGCGTTTGATCTTCAGCTGTAACTGGCTCTTCTTACTGATGCCCACCCTGCCATCAAGTCACACTGCAAATCCCACTGGTTCTATGAAACCTTTCCCAACAGCCTAGTCTGTAGAGACCATCCCCTTTTGGAACCATTGGATCTAATTTATCATCCAATCCACGTTACTCCTGAGAGTGAATGGAGGCATTGTTAACACGAATGCAGGGACGTGGGCATACATTGGGACTGTCATGGGAAAACTGGGAGGTATGGTCACCGTATCCATATGCCACTTACTTATCCTTAGCATAGGTAGAATGTGTAGCTTTTCATAGATTTGCTATCATTTCCCTTATTAGAACATAAAAGCTTAGTTATGGTTAATTATGTTTAGCACACAGATGGGGTACTGTGTTTGGTCAGCAGTACCAAATAAATCTCTCTTCTTCTCTGTAGTGATTATATATTTCGCTTGTCTTGGGGAAATTAAAAGGGAGAGATTCTTTTATGCAGCATCCTTGGTTTGATGTCTAAGAAGGTACTTTCTAGTTCTTATAAAATCAATAAGAAACTCTAGGCTGTCACCTCCCTACTGTAAGGTTTGTACACAGCTCTTACTGCACTCCCAAAACCATATGCTTCATTTGCCTGGAATACTGCATCCCCTCTCTCTCCCTCCCCCTCTTTCTCCAATTGGATTCATTGCTGGACACTCTACAGCCCTCAGCTTCCATGCACGCCCTCCCTACATGCACTGAAGTGTCACTGGCAAACTCTCCATAGTGCATTGTACTGCCCACTGGGCCATATCACACTCGAACATATGGAAACTGTCTGTTTTCTTCCCATCTCCCCACAGGGCTGAGGTAAGCTCTGTGAGAAACAATTACCCTGTCCCTTTAATTCACCTCTCTGTCCCTTGAACTTGATACAGTGCCTGTCTCATGGTACATTCTAAAAAAAACAAAACAAAACAAAACAAAACAAACCCTTACCGAATAAGTGAATGAATGAAGGAGTTGTGCCTGTGTTGGCCTTCCAGAGTAATAAGAGGAAAATGTGTCTGGATATTATTATCAGCTAATTTCAGACAGCAAAAGTTTTTCCTTTGAATACTATCATAGTCCAAGCCTTGGACTGAATCATTCAGCCCAGCAACTGTTACTGTATCGTGCCAATCAATCTTGTGTGCTTGGGCCAAGCCATTTTTAGTTACTTGAGCGCTAAGAATTAATTGATTAGTTTTAAAATTTGCATTTTGGGGCTATAAAGGAACTCTCTGTTGTGGCCATTTAATTACCAAAGTTATGATTGTTAACAACTTCCTGGTGACGGGGCTGCAATTAAAGTAGACACATGGGAATTTATTTATAAAACTGTATATTTTATGTTATAGCAAGGAGTTCCAATAATTCTTGTGTTTGATACCCCAACACAATTTAAGATAAATCTGGAGGGGTGCCTGGGTGGCTCAGTCAGTTAAGTGCCCTACTTTGGTTCAGGTCATGATCTCACAGTTTATGGGTTGAAGCCCGCGTCGGGCTCTTTGCTGACAGCTTAGAGCCTGGAGCCTGCTTCGGATTCTGTGTCTCCTTCTCTCTCCTCTCCTCCCCTGCTCGTGCTCTCTCTCTGTCTCCATCTCTGTCTCTCTGTCTCTCTCTCAAAAATAAACAAACGTAAAGATAAATAAAGAAAAAAGATAAATCTGGAAATAAGTTCACTCACTCTTGCTTCTCAATCATGCATACACAAGTATAATGATAAGAATTTACTTGTATTTTTTAAAACAATCATTTTTTTAAATGAAAATACCTAAATAAATAAAAATTAAAATATTTCTGAAGATTCTGCTCATACTTTCAAAAAATAAACTCTCATAGGAAATATGAGTTAATGTGTTAGAACGTGTATTTTTATATACATTCATCCTGATGACTTTGAAACCCTTTAAAAGCACTATCTAATAAAATAATAGTTATACTTATTAGACAGTGCATATTTCCATCTCCTATTTCTAGTGACTCAGAAAGACTGATATAGAATGGCATTTGACATAGTAAAGTCTGTCTTGAAATTCTCTGGAATTTCAAGTGGAAGAGAAGGAAATGATGATAATGAGTAGGAGACACAGCATAGTAGACATTTTACATTTTCACTGCCTGAGCCAGTGTTCCCATCACTTAATAGGTTTATGATGATTTCATACCACTAATAATCCTCTGAGGTAGGATTTATTATTATCCCCATTTTTCAGATAAGGAAGCTGAGGCTTTTAAAGACTAAGGTACTTGTCTGAAACCACACAATTACTAAGTTGTAGAGTTTGGATTCAAGTCCAAGTTTGTCAGGCTCCAAGGTCCGTGTGCTTTCCATTATATCACATTTATTCCCAAAGAAGTTTAGTGACTTAAATTTCTTATTATCAGGCAACGTCATCTAGAAGAAGATGTTATCATATGGATCCAGAGGAGGAGAATAAAGTGAGATCCTTTGGGACTGGCCCATGAGGCTTCACTCAGTCACTCAATTTGGAAAAGCTCCACATCACAGTATGCCATTTGAGATGGCTCAGGCTGCAATTCATTGAATGCCTAACAGTCACGTAGGCAGTAGGAAGGTTTCATTGTTTTTGTCCTGTAACAGGAATGCTGGATGTGGGTGGTAGCAACGACAGCTCAACAGCTACAAGATGCCAGAGTGTGAGGCAGGTAATTCTCTTACCTTTCTCCTCATGCTCACATGATGGCTGCATTGGCATAAAAAAAAATCCTCACATGACAGCATGAAAAGAGGCAGGAAGAAAAGGGGTTCCTCCTCTGAAGTGTTCTCTTTCTATGAGAGGAAAAGATTCCCCAGAAGCACCCTCCCATATTTCTCCTTTGTAATTCCTTGTCTAGAACACTGTCACATGGACATCTTGAGCGCAAAGGAGGCTGGGGGAAAGAACACATGGCCAAAGGGAATGGGATTAGCTTGATAGGCTTTGACCAATCAACATTCAGGTCCCAGGGCTGGCCACGGTACCTACCGAAGGACACTTGATATTCTTTGACAAGGTGGGTAACCAACAGAGTCTGCCCTACATAAGCTCCTGAGACTAGCATAGCTGGGCTGCAGAGCAGAGACCATGTCGTCAAGGACCAAAAGGAAGTCTGTGATTTGCCCAAATTTGTACAGGATCAGGATGAGAATTCCAGTCAGAATCTTTTGGCTACAGCAGAGGTTTTCAAACTGAGTGCCTCGGGTTTGTACAAAAATTTTATTAGAATATCATTTTAAAATTCTTGTAGGTATGTTTTTTAAAAATGTAATTAAAGATACAATACACATGTAATTTTCTCCTGTATCACGAGGTGACATCATATGATCTCTACCATACAAACTAGGTTAGCCTGTGCTGTCAGTTAGCTCTTTTTTTGTCACTGTTGTATTTCAAACTTGGAGTAAAGCATCTCCTGCCATCTCTAGTTCATCATGAGTTCCCCTGGGATTGCTAGCTAGGCTGTTAAAAATCGTTTGTAACCATTTGTCCATGTTAGTCTGGACTTTTTTCGTTACCGGACAACCACAATAAAATAATCAATTGGGTGTTGACAGTGATATAAGACTGCAGGAGCTCTAAGCAAATTTGAAATAATCTCTAATTTGAAATTGTCATGAGTATCAGAACAGCTGCATTATTCTCATTGACTGACTTAATATCTTTCTGGCCCCGGCTTACCTTTCCCCTGACTCTCCCTGCTCCAGACACATCTGTTTCAATACTGGGAACACTCTTCTCGCCTCAGGGCTTTTGCACATGCTTTTCTTCTAGCACATATTCCTCATCTAGTTAGAGTCAGCTCATTCTTCATGTGCCAGTTAAATGATACTTCCGTCCCTGACCTCCCAGATTAGGCTGGTTCCCTGGGTTTCATACTTCCTTTGGCATACATGTCATTTTATAATTATTTTCTCCACAGCTGCCTTTCCTACCGGGCTGAGAACTGTTCGAGGGTAGCAGCCATGGATGCCCCATTCAGTGCTAAGTCTTTAGCTCCTGGAGTGGTGTGGGCTGCAATGGAAGTAATCGTTTATTTTTGATGGACTAAATAGGACATGAGTAAATAAATTTGAATTTAGACATAATATTGCTAAAAGGCAGGTAGGAATGATGAAAGTTTTATTATTATTAAAGAAAAGCTTATGAAATTGAAAGATGACATACAGTGAAATGTACTGATTTTGAGTGTACAACTAGATAAATATTTCCATTTGCATACATTCTGTTAGCCTCCGTTCACATGAGGTATTGTATACTTTTAGCACCCCATATCTTGCCCTCATGATCTTTCTTAGTCATCTCCACTCCCAGAGATAACGACTATTCTGACTTCTATCACAGTCACTTAGTTTTTGCCTGTTCTTAAATTTCGTGTAAATACAAATTATTCAATATGTACTCTTCTGTGCCTGGTTTTCCCCATTCAACACTCTATCTGTGAGATTTATCCATGTTATATGTAGCTTTTTATTATATAAATATACCATGGTATAGCTCCTTATTTTACTATTAATGGATACTTGTGGGGTTTTTTCCCAATTTGGAACTATAATGAAAAGGATTCAATGAACATTTTTATACGGATCTTGCTGTGGACATATAATTGTTAAAAGAGCGCTTGTTTTCTCCCCCTTCATTAAGAAAAAAGATTCAGTCAACATGTTCTTAGGATGTTCGGAAATATCTTTTCAGTTTTTAAAAACTCAATAAGAAATCAGAATGCCATTGGCTGTTACTAAAGAAATAGATGAGAATCCTAACTGAAGAGTGGTCCAGAAGTAAGCACCCTGTCAGAGATAGAAAAACATGAAAATCTAATGAAATGGAAAACTCATTAAATTTGCTAATGTACCTGACAAAAAATATGTCCCCCCAAAAAAAGTGCACAAAAGTGTTCATACCAGCTTTATTCATTATACCCCCAAACTGGGAAAAAAAATAACAACAATGTTTAAGATACTGTCCACATTTCATTAATTTGGAAGGACATATAAGGATTCTGCTATTCTGTGAGTGTCCTAGATTCTAATAATGTCCTACATTTATAGAGAACTAGGAAATTACAAATTTCACATCCATCACATAGCTACTAAGTAGTGAAGCAGGAACTCAAATGCAGGACTTCTGATGCTAACTTTAGTGTTTCCCCCATCACATCCTGATTACACCTCATCAGGAAAAGCAACACTCAACATGATTACTTATGACAAAGTGTGTTTAATTTTTAACATTTTTAAAGCTGTGTCTTCTACTTTGGAGAGTTTTTCTAATTAGAAATAATTAGTTGCAGATGCATTCTGATCTACCCGTGTCAGTGGGTCTCAACCCTTCCTGTCTCATGCCTTGCCAATCACCCTGTTGAAGAGCGTTTACCCTTTTCACACATAGTTCATTCCACCAAAAATGAAGCTTCTTCTTGTTTGTTGGTAGACATTCTATTATTATAATTTTCATTCGTGGTAAATTCGGCAAAAAAATTAATTTTTAGTGGAACACTAAAAGCTTTTTATTGTTTTATTGTGTTCCAGTATATAAATATACCATGGTATAGCTCATTATTTTACTATTAATGGATACTTGTAGGTTTTTTTTTTTTCCAACTTGGAACTTTTTTCCAATTTGAAACTTTTTCCAATTTTAAAATGGCAGTATTGTCTGGTGACTTTATAAACAGCAAGCTTACTGGGGGTGCCTGCAGGGCTCAGTCAGGTGTCCAGCTCTTGATTTTGGCTCAGGTCATAACCTCACAGTTTGTGCGTTGGATCCCTGCATTGAGCCCTGCTTTGGGCTCTATGCTGCAGTGTGGAATCTGCTTGGGATTCTCTCTCTCCCTTTCTTCTCCTCCCCTGCTTGAATGGGTGTGCGCTCTCTCTCTCTCAAAATAAGTAAATAAAAATAAACTTAAAAAAAAGAGCAAGCTACGGTACACTGTAATTCCTAATGGAATCCTACTAACAGCATTTAGAAATTTCTGGAGAAAATGAATTTGGGGAAACTACATTCTAGACGTTTGTTTTCTTGGTTATCTTTTGAAAGCTTAACATTCAACAGTGACTTTCCTTCACATTTTATTAAGTGAATGCCTGGAAATCCCACCAACAAATGATATTAATGGACGGTAAGGGCATCATGTGTTGTATTCACTTCCAGATAGAAGATTTGCTCTCTGACAGGAGTTACCAGGACCGCACTGAAAATGACTAATGTAAGCTCAGGCACTGTGCTGGCAGAAGAGAAATGTGTGCTGTGGCGAGGTGAGGGAAGAAACTTCAGTCTCAGGTTAAACTGCCAAAGAGTAGGGACCCTGGAAGCCTGGCTTAGGTCCTTTCTAAAGCCTATTGAGTGTGCCCAGTGTGGGAAATAGTGAGTAAGCATGAACTTGATTCACTAAGAATAACAAGGCTGTTAGGTCATCCTAAGGGGCAATATGCATCCCCTACCTTTTTTATCTACCTCACTTCACTTCCGTTAACAACAGAATATATGCAAGATCTAGACCTTAAGGGGCATTCCCAGCAGGGAAGAATTGCTTTCTCTACAACATGTCTGTATAGAAATCTTTCTTTCCTAAGCTTTCAGTCAGGGTTGTTTGGCTGACAGAATTCATCTGCAAATAGTTTTGTTTATATTTGCCAACCATGAAAAATCACTCTTCATTCTGCCTGTAGCTGGAAATTTGGAGTCATGTCCATTTCAGCAAAAACATATTACTCTTTTGTATTTTTACTGACTTGTCTTCTCCTCAAGTATTGCAGTGGTTTGTTCTATTAGTACTAGTAGAATTGAGTGGGTTTTTCCCCCTAGTTTGGTTTAACTAGATATGCTGATTCCATATTGATAGGTATTTTTAAATCGATATACTATTGACTCCCTAATTTATAGCTAAAATAAATTTTACTCCAAATATTTTAACCCTGATATAATTAAAAAGGAAGGAAAACAACCACTAAAAAGAAAGTAATTATTATGTTATTTTAAAAGACAAACTAAAATGTAACAATCTGGGTGAGGTACAGAGTAAATTTTCTACTTTTTAAATACTTTTGTATACATTTTTATTTCTACCAAAAGAAGACATTGCCTTTGTAAGCATAAAAATATATTTTATAGTTGTAATTATCTTTACATCCAGACTGTTCATGTTTTTGTTTTATAAAACAAGAAAATACACTGATATGTAACCACTGTCTGTAAATTTTATGAGCTGGTTCTAGGAGGTAGTTCTGTTCACCTGTTCTATGAGACTATTTCAAGTTGTCAGACTTGTTCTGGAACCACATTGTTGAATATTAAACTCTGGTTCCACTGCTTACTGGCTCTCTCACTTGGGATTAGTTATTTAATTTCTTTGGACCTTAATTTTCCTATCTGTAAAAGTACGGTAATTTTAATATTTTTGAAATGTTTTTGTTTATGAAAAAGAGAATTTTTGAAAGAGCATGCATGACAGTGGGGAAGGGGCAGAGAGAGGGGGACAGAGGGTCTGAAGCAGATTCAAAAGTGCTGTCAGCATGGAGCCCAAGGTGAGGCTTGAACTCACAAACCATGAGATCATGACCTGAGCTGAAATCAAAGAGTCAGATGCTTAACCGACTGAGCCACTCAGGTGCCCCAAAAGCAAGATAATTTTAACACTGGCCTGATAGGGCTTTTCTGCAGATTTATTGAGGTTACTACATATAATGCACTAAGAACAGTTGCTCTATATAGTAAAAGTCGATAAACATCATCATCATTATGTGAAGAGCATGATAGTAAAACTGCTCCAGTTATATAACTAGACAATTTACAGACTGGAGAACTCAAGACTAAACATTTGAAAGCACATTAATCCCCACTTCTAATAATCAGGGACATAAAGATATAAAATAATAATACCATTTATCATACATGCAACTGGTGATAATTTAGGTCTGACAATATCCGAAGATTTCAGAAAACAGTAATTCTCATCTACTACTGTAGCAGTGCAAAGTCGGGCAGTCACCTTGTAGTATCCGAAAAACCTGCAAATGCTCATAATTTGTAATCCATTATTTCTACTTCATGGTATATATGTACTACAAAAAACTCACACATAAGCACAGGAAGTTATATTTAAGGATATTAATTATGGCATGTGCTTTAAATTTTTTTTAACATTTATTCATTTTTGAAAGAGAGGGAGACAGAGAGAGATAGACAGAACAAACAAGGGAGGGGCAGAGAGAGAGGGAGACACAGAATCCAAAGCAGGCTCCAGGCTCTGAGCTGTCAGCACTGAGCCTGATGTGGAGCTCAAACCCACAAAGTCGGACGCTTAACTGATTGAGTCACCCAGGCCCCCTAGCATGTGCTTTTTTTTTTTTTTTAAAGAAAAAACGGAAACTATATGTCCATGAATAGAGGAATAGATAAATAAATATGATAAGTCTATATTATGGACTAATGTATTACATTAAGAAAAATGAACTAGCTATTTATATTGCACCATGGGTCTGTCTCAAAAAGAGTGAAATGACAAGTTGTAAAATGTTAGATATTGTACAATATTATTTATGTAAATAAAAAGCCCCACAAAACTATAGTTATTCAGTGAGCTGGAACAATATAAAGTAAATGCATGATGGTAGTTGTTTAGGAAAAAGGAGAATTGGAAATGGGAAAGAAAGAGACAAAAAAGAGGACTTCAGATTCATTTATTTTCATTAAATTAAAAAGACTTGACACAATTATATACATAATGTTAATATTTGACATTTCTTGGTAATGAGTACATAGTCCCTAATTGTATATGTTTTTGAATGTTCCTGTATTTTAAACATTTCTAAAACATGTACATATAGACTAACGTTTTAAAAAGATACTCGTCTGGGGTGCCTGGGTGGCTCAGTCGGTTAAGCATCCAATTCTTGGTTTCAGCTTAGGTCATGACCTCAAGATTCCTGAGTTTGAGCCCCACATCTGGCTCCGTGCTCACAGTGGGGAGCCTGCTTGGGATTTTCTCTTTCTCCCTCTCTCTCTGCCCCTCACCTGTTCATGCTCTCTCTCAAAATAAAGAAGTAAACCTTTTTTAAAAGTTTAAAAAATAAAAAAGATAGATGTTTGCACAGAGCCTGCTTCAGATACTGTGTCCCCTTCTCTCTCTTTAACTCCCCCACTCCCCCATGTGCTCTTCTCTCTCTCTCTCTCTCTGTCCCTCAAAAATAAATAAACACTAAAAAATGTAAAAAGATATTCTTCCCCAAAAAATAGGTATTGTGCAAATGTCAATTGTTTTTCAAGAAGAGAAAGAAATAACTTTCCATTATAAATTATTAAAGGACATTGAAACATACTCTATTTAGTGACCTCCTCATGGTCAAAGATCATGCTATCTTTATCAATGTACCTCTCAGCCCCCAGCACAGCATTTGGTTTATAGTAAATATTCAACAAGCCCATACAAAAATACCCTAGGCTATAATTATACAAGATATGAAAAAAATTTACTGTCATTAATTATTAAATAAATAATGTAATACAAAACGTAAAAGAACATTAAGATTTCAGATTTGTTAGCAAAAATTGAAAATGACAGTACCCAGTGTTGATGAAGATGTGGGAAAACTAGCAAACTCACAAATTGCTGCTGATAATTTAAAATGGAAAACAGTTTGACAGTATATTTTCAGAGACAAAATGTTCCTTGGTCCAATGATATCCTATTTCTAGAAATCTGTCCTAGGGAAATAATCTGGAGATGAGTACTATTACATATGTATATGTTTATTACAGGGTTACTCATGGTAGGAAATGGAAATCAGTGCAAATGTTTATTGATCACAAAATGGCTAATTAAATTATGGTATAAAAATGTGTTACAATATTATGCAGCCATTAAGACAATAATTATGAAGATGTAAAGACAATATGGCTGAAGCATCTGACACTCAGCTTTTGCAAGAATGGATTTATTTGATAATTATGTATATATGGAGAAAAATTCATGAAATTATGCTAAGTGAAGAGAAGCAGGCAACATAAAGAAGTATATGTGTTATGAAGTTCTGTACAGTTTAAATTGTATAAAAATCATATATGCAGACACCCAAAATGAAAGAAGAGAAAAATTGGGGGAATATATTTTTTTCTCATAGTTAAAATCTATTATTTTATTTTGATTTAATTTAATTTTATTTTATTTTAGAGAGAGTGCATGCACACAAGCATGAGCGGGGAAGAGGGACTGAGGGGTAGGGATGGAGGGAGGGAGGGAGAGAGAGAGAGAGAGGGAGAGAGAGAGAAAGAGAGAATCTTAAGCATGCTCCATGTTTAGTGTAGAGCCTGATGCAGAGCTTGATTCCATAACTCTGGGATTATGACCTCAGCTGAAATCAAGAGGTGGACACTCAACTGACTGAGCCACCCAGGCATCCCTAAAATCTATTTTTGTTGTGTTTGTATTTTTATTTATTTATTTTTTAATGTTTTTTATTTATTTCTGAAAGAGAGAGAGAGAGAGACAGTGTGGGCAGGGGAGGGTCAGAGAGAGAGGGAGACACAGAATCTGCAACAGACTCCAGGCTCCGAGCTGGCAGTCAGCACAGAGCCCGATGTAGGGCTCGAAACCATGAACCGTGAGATCATGACTTGAGCCGAAGTTGGCCGCTCAACCGACTGAGCCACCCAGGCCCCCCGTTATATTGTGTTTTTAAAAAAGGAAAATAATTCTGTCTGTTGTTGGCATAAATATAAGACATCTATTACCATGAAATGCCTACCTACTATCATGAAATCCAATCATAACAAAATAAGAACACTCTTAGTTAACAATTCAGCACTTACTGTGGAAGATAAAAAATGGATCAAATTGCTCCTGATTGTTATATTTACTTTGGAAAAAAATACACTAACAAATTTTGAGAAAGAAATGTGTGTATGACCCTTTTCAAATTGATTAGGGCTTCCATATATAACAGGTAATGTCAAGTCAGTAATTTTAGGTATTATTTATGCTTTCACTCTGTTTAGTTACTTTTTTAGAAATCAGCACCTCTAATTCTTTGGAAACTTGGTGGAAACATAACTGCCTGGAATAGCTCCACTCACATTTTATTTGTTTATTGAGTTCTACAGAATAAAGATGTGTCTCCCTCAGAGTTCCTATAACAAAACACCAAACATTGGGGATATATCGGCCATTGGGAACACAGAAATACACGATTCTTTTCAGCATTAATATGACAAATATGAAAATATTATTAAATTACACAAGGAAAACGCTTTCATCTATGTATGTATGAGATGACTAGAGAAAGAATTATGTTATCCGGTGTTAACCAAAGTAGAGAAATAAGAGAGAGAATGTATGCTTTCTGCTTTAAATCTGAGACATAGAGAGACCAATTGAGATTTTCAGAGGATGTCATCCCTGGATGCTGCCTCTCATTTGCACATTACCTGGGAGAGCATCGTGCAGCTGCATATTCTCAGCCGTTGAATGTGTTCTGCTCATTTTCCAGTGGGGAGGACGGCTTGAATTCTCTCTCAGCAGTGTGTACTTTTCCACTTGCGCTGTTTGTTTACCTGTCTTCTTGCTTATTTATTGTTTGCATTTAGCTTGCCCTGCAGTTGGTTCTGAGCATTGGAGGGTGAATGGACAATACCCGCGCAGACAGTAATCTTTACAAATAAATCTCTTTCTCTTCAGTTTTTACACTGGGTCTATGTGGAGATTCCTTCCTCTTTATCACTTTTCCTCAACTTGATGAAATTTTCTAAAGGACCATGCATATTTAAACAAAATTTAAAGTATATATATAGTTTTTCTTTTTTAGATTTATGAAACTTGCCCTTAGACCCTGGGATTCTTTCCACATGGGCTAAATTCTAGTGAGCAACTCTGTTCTCCACATTAAAAACCAACTCTTTTTTTTCCTACTTAACATAAAAGATAGTGTTAGTTCCAAGGTCTTGGGCAAGTCACTAAACCTGTTTTCAGACTCATGTGTAAAACAAGAGGATTGGACAACATGAGCCCTGTGGTTCAGTGAAAGTTCAATAATTTCTAGAAACCTTTTACTTCACGAGCTTTCCAAAGAATAGCTGCACAGAGAGTTTAAACTCTAGGGATGGTGCTTCGTGAATAAATACTTAGCAAACAATTGGAAGACAGACATGGGAAACAGTCATAGCCCTGGCTATATCAGTAGCCACGAACCATATTAATGATTTGGGAGAGAAGCTCAGCAAAATGCTAATTTATTTAATAAATATTTCATAGTATATTATTTCAATAAATAAATTAGTGTTTACACAGTAAAGAATACAAATGTTTTGTGCACACATTCTTGACCCACTTCTATAGTCCTTCTTGGACATTTCCCAAAGAATGATTTTAAGAAAAGATGAACATCAAAATATTTCCGTTTATAGTAGTTTAAATGTTCAGTGATTAAATCTATAAAATAATCCAGTGATTTATGCCTCTTATCTTGAGAATGTTTAATCATCTTTGATATTTGCTTTAAATTAGCACTGTCAAATGTACATTTGTATAAAATCTCCCAAATCATAAAAGATTTATATTTGAAATGTATTTGGATTTTTCTGTAGTTAATCAGCTAGATAAAAATTAGGAATACTGTAACCAGAACAATTGAGTTGAACTGAATGTTATGAAAAATGAATTTTTTTCTGTGCTTTGGCAACCAAAATGAAACTAAAAGCCAGTTTCCTGTCACAGAATTGGTGTGCTCAAAGGAGCCATATGTGCCCTTTTCAGGATCCCAGGTTAATTATCAAAGCATAGATCAGAAGAAAAGGAATCTAGAGTTGTGCATTCTTGCTAATAACTCTTTTGCTGGCCATTTATGGGTTTGTGTAGGTTAATAACTCTGGAAAGATTCTTTCCCCTCTCCTGAGTTGTATAATGATAAACAGTCACTTGCCATTCAGTTTAGCAACTAGGTATAAAGGCTGATTCCAGTGGTGTACAGTGGATGTAGCAAGGCCCTAGATGCTGAGTGTGGTGACAGGCAGGGACAGGGGGTGGAAGGGTAGCAGTACCAAAGTGACACAGAGAGAGAAGTGCTGCATCACAGTGACATGTGCACAACTTGGTTGGAAAATCAGGTAGACCAGGTTGTGCACAGTCATGGCTCCTCCTCCTTCCTTAGAGCACTTTCATTTGTCTAGGGTCCACACCCTTCCTTGTAGACATGCCTCTCAGTGGAGGCATGAAGGATCCCTAGCCCCTGAAGCCTTCCCTGTTCCCTTGATTCATTGAAGCATGGAAATACAAAGCAGTTAGGGTCAGTGAGGTACAAGGCCAAGTTGATTTAAAGAAGGGGTGGAATGGGGTGGGATTGGTGTTCCTGGGAAAGGTTTTCCTTAATCTTGAAGAAACACAGAAAAGAGAAAGTCCTTTTACTGCCTTTACTACTTCAGGACATTTTTCAACGTGGGATATAATCTCTGCTTTGGACATCGTACATCCAGGCAGCTAAGACTCTAAAGATGGCAGAGCAGAGATAGGACTTAAACTGGACCTAAGAAGGATAGATTCACACAAACAACAAAGCAGTGATAAAGCAAGAGCACTTCAAGGCATGGTAAGAGCGTAGATAAAGGGGTGGGGGAAGTAAACTGGAGCTGGCTTGTTCATTGACCAACAATGAGGCCAATGAGGCTAGAACCCGAGGAAGTCATAGGGGGAAAAATCGATGGCTCCTCATCCACTCCATGCAGGGTGGCGGCGCTACGCAGGATATGTGGGCGTCCTACTTGCTCTGAGTTAGGCTTCTTTCTTCAGACAGAGAATACGAAAGTTCAAGGGAACTTAAAGGTGTCTTGTGACTTCTGTACTCTTGTAAACTTAAGGCAGTTGTACAAGAGAATCATCCTGCTTAATTTTATCTCAAAGTGGTCTTTTTTGAATGGTTTTTGTGAGATTATGGGTTTTCTCTTTTTTACCTCTTGGTGGGATACATGTTGATCTGGTCACTGTGTAGAAGAGAAACTGCATATGTGAAAAATGTTATTTATATATTTTCAATTCTTTTATTTTTAAATCTCAATGTATGAAATGAACCTGTAGATAAACTGGACCACTCAGAAAAAATATAATTATTTAAAATCAAAATCAAATCACACCAAGATGGAACAAAGCTAACTGTATTTATTCTAGAGCAACTCTCTTACTCCCATGGTGCCTATAAGATACAGTTCTTTGTAAGAGGGAGCAAACTCTTGAGTGCATTAATTACCACTGAAAATATATGAATGCTAAATTATTTTTAAACACACAAAACACTACCCAGATCATTTTGTTCCTAACCTATACCTCATATTTGATAAAATCTAGAAGACCCATGATTGTTTAAGGCAGCATTCTTATTTTTAAATTAGCTACAGTTATTCATTTCTGTTACTGTACATTATTCTATTATATAAGTACACCACTGTTTATCCATTCTGTTACTAATGTTCAGTTAGGTTGTTTCCAATTTTTGGAAACCACGTTGATTTTAACTAATTGAACTCGTATGAACCACATTATTCCAAGCATGAGTTTATATTATCTCTGCACACCAATACACATTTCTGCTGGGTATTTGGAGTTAATTTGAACATTAAAGTAGAACCAGCCAAAGAGATTTCCAAAGTGGTTGTATCAGTTTACTCTCCCACCAGCAATGTATGAACATTCCATTTGTTCTGCCGTTCCTTTTTTGAGTAGTGATATCACATGCCACTTTCTCCACTCCATGTCTTGCATTTTTTTCTTCCAATAGTTTCTTTTGATAAATAGAAACTGTTAATTTTAATATTGTCTAGTGTATCCATTTTCTGATTTATAGCTTGTGGTGTGTGTGTGTGTGTGTGTGTGTGTGTGTGTGTGTGTGTATGGTTTCTCCAAGTTCAGAAAGATAAGCTCTTTTGTTATCTTCCGGAAATTTCATCGAAGTTTAATTCTTATATTTAGAGCCTAAAAATTCACCTGTAACTTACTCTTGGGAGGAATCAAGATTCATTTTTTTCTCTATACAGATAGCTGAATGACCCACTATCATTTATGAGAAAGATCATTCTTTTTTTCACTGCAGTGCAGCATCAGGATTAGTGACTGTTTTCAGACATATCTACTGTTGGAGTTTATAAATTGTTCCATGATCAATCTGTCCCAACTTATACATGTGTCATACTGCTCTTATTACTGAAGCTTAACAAGTCATGATTTTTGGTATTCTGAGCCCTCTGACTTCATTATTGCTTGTTGTTGTTTTTCATTCTGTTGATTATCCCAGGTTCTCTTCATTTCCATATAGATTCAAAATCACCTCATTAGCGCAAAAAACTGCTCAGATTTTTATGGGGCTAGATTGAATTTATATAGTAATTTGAGCAAAATTGAAAAAGCCTTCTAACATGTAAGTTCATACGGTTCCATTAATTTAGATTTCCTTTACTCAGTAGTGTTCTGTGGTTTTCTTTGTAGATATCTTAATGCTTTTGTCAGATTTATTCCTAGAAATGCAGTACTTTTTGTCACCAGTGTTTCAAATGGCATTATTTTATACTCTATAATTTGTTTTTTGCTGGCATATAGTGACAGAATTTATTTTTATGTATTGATAGTTTTAATTCTTCCTTGGGATTTTTTTTTTTAATTTTTTTTTAATGTTTTTTATTTATTTCTAGGAGAGAGACAGAGAGAGAGACAGCACGAGCAGGGGAGGGTCAGAGAGAGAGGGAGTCACAGACTGAAACAGGCTCCAGGCTCTGAGCTGGCAGTCAGCACAGAGCCCGACGCGGGGCTCGAACCCACGAACCGCGAGATCATGACCTAAGCGAAAGTCGGACGCTCAACCGACTAAGCCACCCAGGCGCCCCGGGATTTTTTTTTTAAAGAAAAAATTCACTCCTAGAACTGACTAGGAATGCCAGGACAGTATTGACAGTAGACATTTTTGTCTCCTTCCCAATGTCAGAAGGAAAGCTTTCAATAATAACTTATGATGCTTGCAATAGGTGTTTTTATAGATATCCTTTATCAGTTGAAGGAAGTTTCTTCCTATTTCCAGCTTTTAGAATTTTTAAATTTTAGTGTAGTTTTTAATCATGAATGGGTATTTAATTTTGTTACAAGCTTAATTATCCATAATTGGGGATTTTTCTAGTTCTATTTTGTTTGATGTTTCTAGAGTAGTTCCACTAAGGAGATAAGAGATACTCTGAATGATTTCAGTCAGTCTCCCTTGCATTAGGTCATTATTTGTTAAAGTACTAATTTGTTTCCCATTTGGTTGATGTTTACTATACACAACCTCCCTTGGTATGAAGTCCTGAAAGGGAAAAGGAATTAGTGGAAAGATTCAGGATTCTAACCCCCTTGAGGCCTTACATTATATTTACAAGAAACATTTCTCAGTTGTCCAAAATATGTCACTCTTATATATTTTCCTAGTTGAAAATGCTCTTCTCATTTGAAAATAAACCTTTAAAAAAGACACATTTGCTAAGGTGGGATGGGTTGGGTGAAATGGGTGAAGGGGGTCAAAAGATACAAATTTGCAGTTGTAAAATGAGTAAGTCCTGGGGAAGTGTATACAGCAGGGTGGACTATAGTTTATAATACTGTATTGTATATGTGAAATTCCTAAAAGAATAGATCCTAAAATTTCTCAAAATAAGAAAAAAATTTTGAGATGGACATTAACTAGACTTATTATGGGGAACATTGCACGATATATACAAATATCAAATCATATTGAAACTAATATGTTATATATAAATTATATCTCAATTAAAAAGAGGACAAAGAAAAAAGATGAGTTCTTAGCCAAGTATTCATAATTATTTTTAAAGTGTAGGTTATCAATATCTTTTATATTAAAGTTCTTATTAAAATATTAGTTACATTTTTGTAGCTATGTATATCTTCCATATATTTTCAACCTGGTTAACAAAATGAATTTTTTAAAATCCTGTATAATAACAGAAGTTAATGTAAAGATTAATGGGTTAATAGGATGTCAGTCCAAGCTTATACATTCATCAGAATATTTGTATTATTCTCAAAGGTTTATTGAAGACCAAAATGTTCTGTTAGCATTAAATGATATCACTTCAAAGGAGTGGCGTTCCTGGTTATTTCCGTTTGCATATGACTTCTCTTTAAAAAGTTAAAAAAAAGATTTTTCTGGAGACCTCTCTCAGTGGGCTCTGTTTCTTTGGTGCCATTGATGGTACTTGCAAATAAATCTATATGAAGCAATGTGCTGACAATGTTAAATGTACCAGATGGCAGTTCTTTGGAATGTCTTTGGGGAGTTTATCTGCACAAGAAGTTTCCAGAAGAAAGCACACCAAGAGGTGGTGGGGCAGACTGGGATGCTATATATGGGGCAGTGAATGCGCATCACAATGGAAATCTGTCAGCATTTCTGAAAAGTCACTGTCAGCATAGTAAGATGCTAGATGCTGAATATCAGAAAAATGCAATGGGAAGATTCAAGTTCAACAAATATGTATTTAAAAAGAAAAGAAAACTAGATAAAAACCTAAAAAATGGATTACTTGAGTGGTAGTTCCTGAGAGAATACAGAAAGATATACTGAACTCAGAATTTCTCATTATGGTGAGAAATTTCAATTATACAGATATAAGCAGAGGACCGAGGAAGCTGTCTTTATTTTATTTCTTTTTTTCATAAACAACATTATTGAGGCCTCCCCCCCACCACCACCACATTGATTAGATTATGTTGATTGTAGAAAATCTGGAAAATGGAGAAAAGTACAATCACGGTAAATCATTGTAATCCCCAGAGATAAACACAGTTAATAGTTTCTAATACATAGTGTTATTCTCTCCTATATAAATATATGACTTTATGAAACAATTTAATCACATTGTACACAAATGTACCAAATATAAGGCAATTTATTTCTCCCAAGTGTTCTGATCCCCGTTTTGAGCCCTCCTCTGACCTGGTCTCACCTTGGGTAGCAAGAAAAAAATAAACATTCTGTCTCTAAGATTTTTCATTTCTTTGGCTAACTTCTTCCCTGATCAACTTAGATTATATATCTCCCAACTTCCCTCCTCCCATCCAGTTTTATTTTTTACGTTTTCCCATAGTTCTTATAGTACCATTACCTAACCCTCTATGTGTTTTGCCTATTGGTTTTCTTTTTCAATTTTTTTCTTCCTCAGCTAGAATGTAATTTCTATAAGGGATGGAACTTTTATAACTTTTTTCACCCCTAGGTCCCCACTCCCAAGATCAGTGGTGGTGTTAACAGAGCAAGCCCTAAATCCTTTTTTTTTTTTTTTTTAAATAAATGAGCAAGTGAAGTGCTAGGGAGGGATTTGGGTTACACAAGAGGAAAGAGTCTCCAACTTTCTGTCCTGTTGGCCGTGTGTGGTATTTTCTGCTGAAGTAGGACTGCTCTTTTCACCCTATGACTCTTTGTCTTGACCTTGAAACCACAACCCTAAATGCCTTTTTCTTCCTGACCTACGCTCTTTGACTCTTCTTCAGAACTCAGTATGTCTGTATTCGGTCACTGGAGCAGGGAAGATTCTGGATCTTGTAGAAACCACCAGCAAGCCCTAGTGAGGGCTTAGCATGCCTAAATCTCATTTTATTCTCCTCCTCCCTCAGGCACCTTCACACTCCTAGTGCTGTGTCATTTCAGTCATGGAATCAGACTGACGGCTGTGCTTCCTAGTGTTTTCATATGTATCTTAAGAATATTCTATGGCTTGTTATCCAGTACTGTGGCCACAGGCCACATGAACCTATTGAGTACAGTTGACCCTTGAACAAGAGGAAGGTAAGGCTACTGATGCACCAGGCAGCTGAAAATCTGGGTATAACTTTTAACACCCTAAAACTTAACTACTGACAATGTACTGTTGACCAGCAGCCTTACTAATAGCATTAGTAGTTGATCAACACATATTTTACGTATTAATGTATCATATGTGCTGTATTCTTATAAAAAAGCAAACTAGAGAAAAGAAGCACTGTTGAAAATATCATAAATAAGAAAAATATACAGTACTGTACTATAAAAAAATCGGGAGCACTGGATTTTTCACTTGGTTAAGCATCCGATTCTTGGTTTTGGCTCAGGTCATGATATCATGGTTCATGAGACTGAGCTTCACATCAGGCTCTGCACTGATAGCACAGAGCCTGCTTGGAAGTCTCTTTCTCCCTTTCTCTGTGCCCCTCCCCTGCTTATGCACTCACTTCCTCTCTCTCCCTCTCTCTCTCAAAATAAATAAGCTTAAAAAAAGAATACTAGATTCCAAAGACAATAATAAAATGTAAAATGTCTTATTAGTAATTTTATGCTGATTATACATTGAAATAATATTTGGGTTATATTGGTTGAATAAAACATATTAATAACATTAATTCCACATACTTCTTTTCACCTTTTCCTGTGGCAACTAGAAAATTTGAGAACGCAGGGCATAGCTGGCATTTGTGTTTTGCATGCCTTTTCTATTGGCGGATGCTATCTAAAGTTCCCCACACTCACCACTGGCAGAGGAGGAAGCAACACCCTGGCCCTGACTTTCAAGCTCTTCCCCACTCTTCTTGCTCACATGACATCTTGGGACAGGATAGGGCCAACTTTGGGCTCTTCTTCCTTTTGAGAGCCTTTTCCTCCCCTGGGGTAGTGTGGCCGGAGGCTTTCAGGGCAAAAGAATTATATTCTCTAAATTAGTAGAAAAGGGGGAGCCTGGGTGGCTCAGTCAGTTAAGAGTTCAACTTTGGCTCAGGTCATGATCTCGGAGTTCACTAGTTTGAGATCCATGTCAGGCTCTGTGCTGACAGGTCAGAGCCTGGAGCCTGGTTTGGAATCTGTGTCTCCCTCTCCCTCTGCCCCTCCCCTTCTTGTACTCTTTGTCTCTCTCAAAAATAAATAAAACACTAAAAATAATTTTAAAAATAAATTAATAGAAAAAACTATGATTTAAGTTTTTAGGCATATGCCAAAAGAAGGTAGAAAATTATTTTTCCTTTTCCTTCCCACAAAACCTAGCTTTAGAGTTTTGATTGACAGTTAGAGCTTTGCAGTAGCTTGGATCTTCTAGCTGGTATCTTGCCATACCTCTGAAGCACCAAAATCCCATCCTTGGCTTTTATGTGTGAGAACGCCCCCTCTCCTATATATATATGTATACGTGTATGTATGTATATATACACATATACTCATATATATACACATATGTGTATATATGTATATACACACACATATATCAGTATGATACTGCTATCATATATATCAATATATTCTTACCATGTCGATAGACTATATCAATATTCTTATTTATATCTCGTATATATCCTACAATATTGCAAGAAAAATACTGTCCTTATTACATAGGTATTCTAATTTTACTTAATGAGATTTTTGTAATTTGAATTTTTCTCTTTAAAATGTAGTGTGACTAGAAGATGGAAACATGACTCTCTGGCAGGAAGATATAAGTGAAATCCACAGCTGTCAAGGAAGAAGTTTCAAACTACACCTGTGAACTCCTCCCTCACTCCACCCACATCAGGGATTCAGATTTTATGCTTATCTTTATACTTTCAGCTTCCCCCATCTACCAGTATTGCTAGTAGAAATAGCACTCTGAAGATACTGACCCAGAAATGATTTATTTTTACTTGATTTGAAGGGCTCTCAGTACTTTCTCAGCTTCTAGTGTGTGTCCTGAGGGTAGAGCCCTTTGCTTGGTGCTCATAAACATTCTTCCTCAAAACACAGACCCCCTGGAAGATTCATGTGCTTCAGGTAGGCTCTTATCTACTCATGTAGTCAGCTGTCCACACTGTGGGATGAGTTATTTCCTCCTATTCTTCTGTCAGTAGGAATAGAAGCTTGAGTGGCAATCGAGAGGGACCCAGAGGAGAGGGAGCTGACATTGGAACCATGGGTATGAATGGAACACTCCAGTCTTGGTCCGGAGCAGACAGAGAGGGCAGCACCAGGGACCCAACTTTCTGAGTAGAGTGATATGGAGAGAGGGGCAAGAAGAGGAAGTGAGGGTCTGAGGACAAGTAATCCTGGGTTCCCAGCCCTGGTGCCTGGTCCTGGCTGCTAATTCTTCCATGAATGAGGGGAGATTCCCCCTCTCTTTCTGTCCAGTAAATACACAAAAAGTGGTTTGAATAGAAACTAAAATAGGAGTTTCCAGGGACCTAAAGGCTACAGAGAGGTGGGAATGGGCTGTTATTGTTTAATGGATATGGAGTTTCTGTTGGGATAATGAAAAAGTTCTGGAAATAGATAGTAAGAGTTGCGCAGGATTGTGAATGTATTTAATGTGGTTGAACTGAATACTTAAAAAATGTTAAAATGGTAAGTGATATGTTACTTTACAACAAAAATTTTATATATATATGTAATTTATGTATTCTATATATAATTATATATAAATGTATACATAAATTATATATAATATATATTTTATAGATAATATATATATACATATATAAATTCTGTGAAACTAAAATGTTTAAAAAGTGGTTGAGATCCATGCATGGCAGGTGCTAAGTAGTCAAAAACTTGGCAGCTGCTCATATGAAAAGAACAGGAATTGCAAAGTGGAAAGAAATGTCACAGGAGGAAACGATGCAGTAAATGCTTACAAGTGAACACAGAGGAACTAACAGAGAGCAAGTGACCCCTGTTTGTAGCCCCCAAAAGAGTCCAAGCTGAAGTGACTAAAGGAACTCCCTCCCTTCAGAAATATTTAAAGAAATAATTTGAATTTGACTGAATATGACCTGTGAAAAATGGACACTTTGACAGTAGAGAGTACCCGTAACACTGCGGTGTATGACCCTTATTTTTATTTTTTGGTGCAAAATGATCCTTTTATTTTAGCACAGGGACAGAACCATGAGTAAGAAAGAGCTGCTCTGTGATTATGAGGAGCGATTGATTAGATTTTTCAGTTGGGGGATAGAGTAGAGGTAACAGAAGTCTCTAAAGGGATTTCCATAGGTTAAAAATAAAAAACTTGCAGGATCCTGGAGGTCTGGCTATTGTCGAGCTGAGGTTGGTTTTACTCTCTAGCAAAATATCAACATTAAGGCAGCCATGAGTTCCTTGAGGAGTGTCACCCTCTTGCCTGTCTCAGATATTTATCAATGGGCTGCAAGTGGTAAGGAAATTAGATTTTATCTACTTTTCTTTGGCCTTTTTTCTCCTCATCATACTCCCTCTTTTGAACCATTTTGATCCTTATATCTTTAAGGTTGCTAAAGGTAGAAGGTCTTACCTTCTGTAACTTCTTCCTGATGAATAGGGACGTAGAGATGCTCCTACCTATGGATCGGTGTTGGTCAGTTGGGGAATTTATATATAGAAGTCATGAAAGGAAGAGGCAGCGGAATCCAAGGTAGACAACACACATGAATCTCCTTGACTAGAAAGGGATCATCTGTTGGCTTGAAGTTATGGCAGTGAAGCAGTCTTGGCACCATGCAGGGAGACACCAGAAAAGACTACAAAATAAGATTAATATTATTATGAGAAAAAACCTTGGATAGTTGACCAAAATCCTCCTCCAGTCCTGGCATCTAACCAGTCCTTAAAGGAGAGAGATGTTTTAAAGCACCATTTTGAGTATTCATTCCTTTTAGCAGTTCTGTTACATTTTTTGTGATAACCTGGAATATATACACAGCATTCTGTTTTAATAATGGTGCATGTACTACCTTGTGCAGTGAAAATATATTATTTTTCAAAGAATATTTTAAAGCTATGTAGTAATAGTGATAACAGCTGTCTCTGCAACAAGATTAGTTTCTTAACACAGTTTGGTTGGTTTCAGGCTAGGAGGCAAGGAACTCATGAGTTCCTTTGGTGTTTGGCTCAGATCTCACACAAGTGTTAGCACTTACAGCTCCTGTCACATTGGAACATTAAACTCCAAAAAAAATTACTATTTTGCTGCCATATATTTTACTCGTCTCAATCAATATTGTTGGCCAGGTAATCTTACTTTTTCTCCTTATTGTGTTAATCTGTATTGCATTATTATTTTATTTATTTATTTATTTATTTATTTATTTATTTATTTATTTTACTGA
>NW_027527387.1:1859790-1864648 GCF_008692635.1 Crocuta crocuta
GATTATACTTTGGAGATAGAAATCTAATGATTTGATAATTAAATACTACCTTCTAGGGGCGCCTGGGTGGCTCAGTTGGCTAAGCGTCCGACTTCGGTTCAGGTCATGATCTCATAGTTTGTGGGTTCAAGCCCCGCATCGAGCTCTGTGCTGACAGCTAGCTCAAAAAAAAAAAACTCCTTTTACTTAGAGTTCTCATTCTGATGGCCCCATAGCAGCCAGTAACTTATTACAGCTTTAGGAGACATGTCTTCTTCAAGAAAAATGAGTTTTCCCCTTTTGGCTTTATCATGCAGTCAATATTACTCTCAACCAGAGACTGCCTTGGGCTCATAAATACCAAACACTTGCAGAGACAATATCATCTCCCAGACGAGCTTTAGGGGGTTGTCAAGGATAGGATTACTTGATAGGAACAAAACATACTACAAGCTCACCTTGCCCATGTCCTAAGGATGCCGGCTATAAAATATGTTGATGTCAAACTGACAGTGCTGGCAAGGGGTGCAGAGCAATCATTCATACATGATGTTATTGGACATGGGGTATTCAAAGACTGACATCATAAATTTGACTGGCATGTATTGGGAGAATATTTCCCAGTTTCCCCCCTTCAGTGCTATTATCCTAAAGGTGCCAAAAAAGAATCTTGACTATCTGCACTCCTGGACAAATGGACCAAAATTGCTGGATGGGAACTGGGAACTGGGAAAGTCCTAATTGTATATCTTCCTCGTTCTTGTCGTTAGCACTTCTCTTTCTCTCCATCTTTTTTTTTTTTTTTTTGTAAGGCAAAGATCTCATCCTGAGTTCAGGCTGTCCATCTTCCTGTTTTACCTCTTCCCAACTCCCTGTATCCCTCTCCAGGGCTGCAGGCCCCACCAAGTGATGGCGGCAGTGATGGCAACCTGGCTCCTCCTACTTCTGTTATTCCAGCCCCATAATATTATTCCCACTTGGGTTTCATATCTCCTAGAATTCTCTTGAAATATAAAAATAAAAGTAAAATTTGGAAATCTTGGCCCCCACAAAATCCAGTTATACAGTTTCCCTAGAGTCATGTTTATGGTTAAACCATGTGCCCACAGTGACACATCATGTATAGTTCTAATACAGCAAATTTAAGGCATGTATGTTAGGCTAAACCTGCTGCCCCCTCTTACAGTGGAGCACAGTGGTAAAGGCTCTTTGGAAAGGTCCTTTTTTCCTTCTTTCTCTTCTTTGTTTAGTTTAGTAGCTATTTCTAGCTTTATCAGCCACCCTCCTAATCATCAGCTGTCAGTAAAGAGCAAGAATCCAGCATTCTCTTATCTGCTCTTCTTGAATAACTTTCAACCCCTCCTTCTTTGTTACCATCCAAAATGTTAAACTCCTAAAACGTAGGTCTTCTGATTCACAGCTGGATGTGCTTAACACGTCCTAGAAGCCTGTGCTTTGTGCTTTTAAATTATTTAGACCTGCCAGAGAAGTCTGAATCTGTTTCATCTTCACCTTGTCTTTTATAATATTTCTTTTTTATCTTACAGTGTTCTCATTAGTCCTCATGGGCATGCTTATGGGCTAATATAGCCCTCGGAATCACCTTCTGGCATTGAAAATTCTGCCTTGGGGCTTCTAAAGCACTGGAAAGTCTGCAGGGACCCCTCTCCTCCAGGCCAGTTGAGTCGATTCCCTGGATCTTTGGAGGAATAAGAAACGCACCCTGACAGTAATTCCCTCCATTGGGTACACCGGTGCTGTATTCTGGCAAATGAATGTTACATGTGGGTTTTAGTTTATATTATTTAAAACATACACATCCATGCTATCAGAATGTCCTTCTTTTCACTGTTGGTGCAAAGGTGATATGTGCTAAATTAGAAGTGACCTGTGCTATAGCAATAAAACTACAAATTCAGTTCAGTATGATACTTTGGGGACAGAGCAATTGTGGTTTCATGCCAACGCCCTGGCATGGGTACCAAAAGTCCTGCCCTTTAGCTGTGTGACCTTGTGCCTTGCTGGGTGATACAAAAACTTCAAATATCAGTTTCCTCCTGTTCTTAACATACCTTCAGAAAATAGTCTTCTCTGGGAAAGCAGAAATTTTCTCAGAGTCTTCTGGTAAAACTTCTGTATCTGCGGCTTCCAATTTGGCTTGGGAGAAAAGTTTCTGTTGTCACAGTAACAAAGAAATTGTCTCTAGGAGGAAAACAGTTGCCTGTGGCCTTATCAAAACTTTGAAGAAAGATACTGCCCAAGTGTAAACCATGACCAGAATCCCTCTGTCTTTCCCACTGCTGGAATCACACATGGGCCTCTGGCACCAATCTGGCTTTGTAGGCGAGAGCTCCCGTGGTCCTTCACACACACGTCCTGGCAGAGCCAGGCTCAGTTAAACCAGATGACCTGAAGACATTGGAAGCCTGGCCCCATAATTTGTGTGCCTGGGTGGCTCTGCACAGACATCTACTAGAACTTTCTACAATATGTCAGAATGAAATAAAATCAATAAACTCGGTATTGTATATTAAAATGGTTACTATCCATTTGGGGAGTTGCCTTCATATCCTACTAAGTGGGAAAGAAAGTTCACAAAGCAGTATGTGCCTTAGTTCCATTTTTATTTGAAAATACAGAATAAAAGATTAGAAGTCGATACAGCAAAATGTTTATAACGGCTTTGGCTGGTGTCATTACAGTAATATAAAAATTGTCATTAGTTTTTCATCCTTCTAGTGACTGTTATGAAAATAAATGCAAATATGACATGTACTTTTTTGTTTATTTATTTGGAGAGAGAGCGAGCACGTGTGACCAGGGGAGGGGCAGAGAGAGGGGGAGAGAGAGAGTCCCAAGCAGACTCACCACTAGCAGTGCAGAGGCCCAGATGTGGGGCTGGAATTCATTAACCTTGAGATCATGACCTGAGCCAAAACCAAGAGTAGACCACTTAACTGACTGAGTCACTCAGAAGCCCTGATATATGTTCTTATTAATCCTCCTTTTTCTTTGAATGTTTGTTTATTTTCGAGAGAGAGAGAGAGAGAGAGCAAGAGTGAGAGCAAGAGAGAGCGAGCGTGCGGGGGAGGGCAGAGAGAGAAGGATACACAGAATCCCAGGCAGACTCTAGGCTCTGAGCTGTCAGTACAGAGCCCAACGCTGGGCTCGAACTCAAACTGCGAGATCATGATCTGAGCTGAAGTTGGATGCTTAACTGACTGAACCACCCAGGTGCCCCTTAATCCTCCTTTTTACACAAAAGATAGCTTATTATATTTTTACTAAATTGTTATGTAAATATAAGCAAGCCGTAAACTTCAAGGATTTTCAGAGCACACTTCCCTCTCTCCCTCACTCAGTATACAGGCTGCTCTGCCCCAGCTGCAGCCCTGCTCGTGGCCCACCTGCAGGTAGGCTTCCTAGGTTGTCTTCTGAGACCAAGACCAAAGGAGCAACTGCTGTCTGAGACACTCTCTTCTTATGCTGGAGGGCCGGAGCAGGAGAGCTGGTGGAAATTCATGCTTCTCAGCAAGCTCAGACAGGCATCACATGATTTCAGTGACTGTAACATGTCACTTGGCCAAGGCCAACATCAAGAATGCGTGATCTTCTTAGAGAGCGGTGCTTTGCACCGTGTGTTTTTCACCTAGCAATATGACCAGGAGATCAACCTATTTGAATATAGGGAGGGCTTCTTCACTTTTTAAATACTTGCATGGTACTTCATCTTGTGGATATGCTGTAGCTTATATAACCAAGCTTTTACTGACAGAAACATGTGCTGTGTCCAGTCTTTTATATCATATGATGTTGAAATGAAATGCCTTATCCATATTTTATTTCATATGTGTGCAGGGATATAGCCAGATAAAGGTTAAGATACCCTATGAAAAAGATCCAGATATGCAATGTCTTCATGTCCTTCATGCAGCAGTCTTGAGAGTTGTTTAGGGGGACTCCAGTTTGGTGGTAGCCTATTCCTTGTAATTCAAGCATATCTTCGTCTGTGAGGGCTCCTATAATAAACTGCCATGTACTGGGTAGCTTTAACCACAGATGTGTATTTCTTATAGTGCTGGAGATTGGGAGTCCAAATCAGTGCATAGGTAGATTCAGTGTCTGGTGAGAACCTGCTTCCTGACTCATGGACAGATACCTTCATGCTTTGTCCTCACATGGCAGAGTGGGTGAGGGATCTTTCTCTGAGGTCCCTTTTATAAGAGCACTAATCTCACTATTGAGGGCTCTACCCTCATGACCTCATCACCCCCAAAAGTCCCACTTCTCAATACCATGATATCGGGGGGTGGATTTCAACATACAAATTTTGAGGGAACTCAGACCATCTGTAACAAGGGACTAGGTGCCTTGCATCTCCTCCCGTTGTTCTCAAAGTCTTAGTCTACATGATTGAAACTGTATCATGGGCGCATCCATATTTCATGTCACAGGAAGGAAAGGAGAGATCACGGATAAGTGCATGCCCAACATGCTAGGACCCAGACCAAGAAATGGCAAACATCTCATTCGGTCATGTTCCACTGGCAAAGACTTAGTGACATAGCTACCACTAGTTGCAAGGGAGGATGGGAAATTCAGTGTCTCACTGGATGGCCATGGACTACCCACAATTCTCTCACTATGGCAGGAGGGGAGAATAGGCATACCTGTAAGATAAATTCCTAGCAACAGAAGGGCTGGGTCAAAGGATAAATACATCTGTAATTTTGGAAGATAATACTAAAGTGCATTCCTTAGGAGTGGAACCATTTAATACTCCCATCAGCAGTGTGTGAGAGTTTGCCTCTTGTCTTCCCAGCATGACAAGAAAGTGGATTGTCAGACTTGGGCGGGGGGCGGGGGGGGGAAGTGCCAC
>NW_027527387.1:1864772-1866041 GCF_008692635.1 Crocuta crocuta
GAAGTGCCAAAGTGAAAGTTTTAAGAACGGTATCTCAGTTTAGTTTTGACTTGAATTTCTCTTATTTTTAATGAGATTGAGTATCATTTCATATGTTTAAGGGCCGTTTGTATTTTTTTCCCCTAAGAAATGTCTTATTTTTTGCCTATTTTGCTATTGGATTGTTAGTTTTTTGCCTGTCATATGAGTTGCAAGTATTTTTCCCTCAACTTGTGTGTGTTTGCTTTTATCATAATCAGAAAGCCCGATCCACACCACCCCACCCTAGTGTCTAAAGACATTTTTTTTAAGTTTATTTATTTGTTTTTTGAGGGAGACGGAGGCAATGTGAGCGGGGGAGGGTCAGAGAGAGAGAGAGAGAGAGAAATCACAAACGGGTTCCATGCTGTCCGTGCAGAGCCCAACATGGGGCCTGAACTCACAAAACCATGAGATCATGACCTGAGCCGAAACCTAGGGTCAGACACTTAACCGACTGAGCCACCCAGGTGTCCCTACAGACTTTTTTTGATTGTCACAACTAGACAGGCAGGACTTCCAGGTATTTAATGGGTAGAGGCCTGAGATGCTACTGAATGTCCTACAATACACAAGAAAATATTCTCCAATAAGGAGTTATCCAGCCTGAAATGTCAGTAGTGCTGAAGTGGAGAAACCTTGGTTTAAAGGAGTCAGGTTACAGCTTTTGGTAGTAATTTAGAACATTTCACCTGTACATTTATATTTATATTTTAGTATATTTTATATTTAGTACATTTTAAATCTTTGATCCATTTAGAATGTATCCTGGTCCACAGGAAAAAGTATGGATTCAAGTTTATCTCCTTCCAGAGGGGTTCCCAGTTATTACTCCATGTATTATCTATTGCTGTGTAGCAAAATGCCCAAAACTTAGCAGTTCAAAACACAACTGTTTATTATGTCACATAGTTCTGAGGGTCAGGAACATGAGAGTCACCTACCTGGATGGTCACTTATCTGGGCGGTTCTGGCTCAGGGTTCTGCATAAACTATGCTATTGGTGAGGAATGTAGTCATTTGGAGGCTCAAAGACTTGCTTCAGGATTATTCCTTTGGTTGTTGGCAGGCTTTAGTTTCTTTCTCTTTGGCTGTTGGCTGCAGACCCCTGTTCCTCACCATGCGGGTCTTTCTATAGGGACTTGAGTGTCCTCATTACATGGCATCTGGCCTTATGTGGAGTGAGTGATTCAAAACAGAAAGAGAGCACCCAAGATGGATAATGGAAATATATATATATATATGGAGATA
>NW_027527387.1:1866123-1898958 GCF_008692635.1 Crocuta crocuta
AATTAGTTGTGCATTGCTTCTGACAACTTTTTACAAGGTAACTTTTAAAATAATGCCTCTAGCATTTGTGTGAAGCAACTTGCTCATATTTGCAAACTATTTTATGTGTTTCACTTTGGCTGATAGATCAAATGAGATTATGGATGTGAAAGTGCCTTGCAAACTCTGAAGAAATATGCTACTATAAGGTTTTATTATTATTTTGTGTATGAAGATATAGCCAAAATTTTTCTGTATTATAGTTCCTAGTTGATTTGCTGAAATTGGTTCCTGGACCCAAGGTGGAATGTAAGTTGTGGGCCAGTTGTGGAATTTTCCATCATAACATTTCCTGTGGATACAAACTGAACTGAAACCAACCCAGGAAACAAACATAAAATATGTCAACTAGTTTATATTCACTGAGTCTTGTCTGCCACTTCTGGGGGCATCGTGTTATCTTTTATGTTGCTGTTCAGGAAATCATCGTTATTGCAGGTGTGTATAAATATGTGTGGCTGTGTTTGGACGTGAGAAAGGGAAAATGTGACCTCACATAATAAAGCACTTTCAGGAGCTGCTGCAGATGTGTTGTGTGATGGCAGACATGCTGCACTGAGCAACCGTGTCCACATCTCTCTGAATTGCTGCCTGTAGAGGCCTTCCTTGGTTCTCAGAGGACTTTTTTTTTTTTTTTTTTTTTTTAAATAATTGCAGCAGTCTCTTTAGATACAAATAATCCTGGGGCAGGTAACACTTCCATCCTCCTGATAATTAAAGCCTCGTTGAGGGGGAGGAGGGGACAAAAGGAAGGACTGGAACTTAGAGATGGTCAGGAAACCAGGAAAGGAGGAAGGGATTGAGATGTAAAGACAAACTGCCTGTAATAGGCATTCATCAAAATTATTACATGTTTGGGTTTTTTATTTCAGTTTTTATTTTTTAAAGTTGATTTATTCATTTTGAGAGGGAGAGAGAGAGAGAGTAAGTGAGAGAGGGGAAGGGGTAGAGAGCAAGAAGAGGAGTGTCCCAAGCAGGGTCTGCACTGTCACTGCAGAGCCAAATGTGGGGCTCGAACTCATGAATGTGAACTCATGACCTGAGCTGGAGTTGGACACTTAACAGACCGAGCCACCCAGGAGCCTCTAGAGTTTTAAATATGAAATCTCCAATTGTCAGTCCATGCACTGGATCCAACCCACAGACAGGCTTTGTCAGACCAAAAATATGTTTACAGATTTGGCGATTTCCTTAGAAATTGCTGGCATTTCTTGAAAGATTCAGAATATCTTGCAATACCGTCCCTGCATGGTAGCAGTTGGCAAGGGCTGTGTAATGCCTGTGACCTTTAGATGGAGTAAGAATCCTCCTGTTCACCGCAGTCTCTCCTTTATGCCTCCCTGTTACCGGGATCACATGTTAGTTACCATTGTCCTCTTACTTGTGCTGCTGTTATTCATGTTGTGGGACAACATATTTGTACTTAAGAACCTAATGAAAGTGGGCTAGAAAAGACACGTTGAAAGGACCACATGTTTTAAGAAAATGACTAGTAGCCTTTAGGGTGGGCATCTGCTCTGTAGGCACTCAAGTGCGTGGTGCCCGGATTAGCCAGGGCCGCGGTCTGGAGCATCATTAGCTCCCGCTGTCAGTCTGTGTGCCTCTGTGTTGCTGCTTTGACATCACAGCATCTGATGGCCTGCACAGTCTTTCCTTAGAGTGCTCATTGCTCTGTCCCTTGTTGCTATCGGGAAGACAAGAGCACGAGGTTGTGTTTAAATTGGAGTGACAGATTGCACCGAATGAACCTTATTCTCTAACATGCTCTCCTTTGGTCCATTGCAGCTGACCTATCAAAGGATACGGCTTTGGATTACAGGTAGAGGTTTTCCGTGTGTGTTCTTGGCAGCAAGTCACTACAGAGGCCTCATCCATTTCATTTGCCATCACTGAAGCCTTATGCCCACCTCTTTACAGGTTTCCGAGTTCCATCCAAGCTTTTTATTAAGGAGGCTTTGGGTGAGAGGAGTCAGGAAGTTGCTTTGGTGAGAACTTCTTTAGCCGAGCACGTCTAGTAGGGCACTTGCAGCCCCCCTTACCATCACCCCCAAGGACTCAGGAAAGAGGTTGCCCTCACTCCAGTCCTGCTCAGCCTCCAGGGAAGGACACAATCTTGCTCACATTACAGACTGACTAATTACTCCCTGAGAGAGAGTGAAGGAGTCCCAGTTGCCTTAGTGAAGAAGTATGTTCCCTTCTTCAGGCTTCTCTCTGCATCTGCCCAGAATATGACCCACCACTCCTGGGCTTTGGTAGGTTAAGATCTCCATGTATGCTCAGTTTCTCAACTGAAGCAGATTGTGCTATTTATGTGGCCACATGTGGCTTATGTACCCTGAGTAGAAGATAGAGATCAGAAAAACAATGACAATGCATACAGATACCCCTTCAGTGAGCAGAGTTTAAATATTCCTAACCTTTATTTGAACCATACGTGATAGAGGTCCTAGAGGCAGTTTCACGGTAGATACACAGATGTGTTTTGTCTTTCTGTTTTCTTTTTTGTTTTTATCGTATGTATCATCTAGGATTCAGCTAAATGTAATAGGAACACAATAACATTGGCTTGACCAACCAGGGATTTATTTTTCTTCCTTAGCAATAAGTCAGATGTCATCAAGGCCCAATTTCCTATCTTTCTGCTCCCCTTTCTTTCGCATACAGCTGTCACTCTTGTGTTTCTTGCCTCATGGTTATGAGAAGGCTGCTAGATATTCAACCTCATCTCTGCATTCCAGACAAGAAGAAAAAGCAAGAAGGAAGAAGATTGTGTATTGGTAAAGCAAAAACTCTCCCAGAAATCCGTAACAAATATTTTCTGACATGTCACTGGCCATAACTGTGTCGTTGTAGCCATCCGTAGGAGCAAGGGAAACTGATAGAGTGTTTAATTCAGTGCATTCCTGCCCTTTCTCTTGCCACTCACTTATGCTCCATGAATAAAGAAGGGATAGGGGTAAATCGATAATGTGCATGCATTTGGCATTGTCTGCCAGTTCTTCAGTTTAGAAAAACATAAACATAATTTGGGTAACTATTTTCCCATTTTCCTTCACTATTTTTTAAATGTTTACTTATTTATTTTTGAGAACAGGGGCAGAGAGAGAGGGAAAGAGAATCCCAAGCAGGCTCCATGCTTTCAGTGCAGAGCCCAGTGTGGGGCTCGAACTCATAAACCCTGAGATCATGACCTGAGCCAAAATCAAAAATCAGACATATAACTGAGCCACCCAGGCACCCCTTTTCCACTCTTAATTTCCGACGACCTAATGCCTCCTTTGAAGGAGGAGAGCCAGTGCTCTGTGGAAGTGTGTGAAAGGAGAGGGTTTCTGGTGCCTAGGACAGTGTGGGAGCTAAGTCTGAAACACTTGGGATGTGAGCCTTCTCTGAGCCATGAGGCGGTGTCTCTGTAGATGGAGAAAGTGAAGCTGTGTAAATGTGGCTGTCTCTCAGGCACGTTTCCTGGCCTAGGAACACTTTTTATTTCCTCTCTGCTAATTGCCCATCTCTGATTCTCCCAGACATTTCCCTCACCTTATCTGCAGATCAGTCAAAGGCTGAGTTGTATTTTTTTTTTATTATTATTAGTATTGGACTTTGGGACTATAGCCTGCTGCAGTGTGCAAACACAAGCAAAGCAAATACATGACAACATGAATAAATTCATTTAAAGTAAACTACACTCTTATAATTACTTTCTTGGATATTCAGCATAGCTTCTTCCCCTTAGGCAGCATGTACAGTCATGACTATTTCTTATTATTGCTCATACCATTAATATTAAAAAAAAATAGCATTTATTGAAGACCTTCAGTATGTCATAGCCTTGTAAAGAACATAGCTGGGACCCTGATAATGGGCTTCTACTCTAAAATAAATGTACAGAGGGTGCTTCAAAATTTCAGGAGAAAATAATAATTCCTTTGTAGAAATTCCACATGCTGACTACGTGTAACCAATGCAATTGGGCTCTTCTGGAGTTTCTTTTGGGCTCATAGATATTTTCCCAAGAGTCAATTTTGTTCAGTTAAATCAAATATATAGTCAAACTCCTTGGCTATCAACCCTTAACTGAATATTAAGCTACCAGTATGACTAGACTGACAGTATATTTTGGCAAAGCCAGAGAGTGCATGAAGAGACAAGGTATATGGGAAGGTGTATGCTTGAGAGGAAAAAAGACTCAGATCTCAGAGGAAAGAGACTCAAATAATCTGTTCATTATCTAGATTCCATTCAACGCCACATAGAGAAGTCTCCCTGTTAATTGCTGAGGTTTGGAAATTGTACTTTGTTATGTTTGTGGGGTAATCTTCACCCACAATGGGAAAGTTTAAAGCTCCTGTACTGCAAAGTTGTTGTTCATCTTTGAATTCTGCCGTCTAGCACAGAGTAGCAAGTACACACTAGAAGTTTATTGAATAAGTAAGAAAGGAACTAAACCTCTGAATTATATTTAACTTAACAAATGATGGCTGGGGCGCCTGGGTGGCTTAGTCGGTTAAGCGTCCGACTTTCGCTTNAATAAAATAAAAAAAAAAAACAAATGATGGCTATGTAAACCCACTCAAAATCTGTATGCATTGGTAGAAGAAATGAGTATATAGATGAGGTTTTCTCAATAAAGACTAAAGAGGATAATTACAGGAGATGAAGAAGAAGGGCTGTAAGTTAAGTTATTCTGCATGACTTTGAAAAGTTACTTAACTTTTTTCTTTTAATGTTCATTTATTTAGAGAGTGAGGGAGTGAGCATGCAGGGGGGAGAGGCAGAAAGAGAGAGAGAGAGAGACAGAGAGATAGAAAATCCCAAGCAGGCTCAGTGCTGTCAGCACAGAGCCCAACGTCAGACTCCCTCTCACAAATCCTGAGATCATGATCTGAGGTGAAATCAAAAGTCGGACACTACCTACTGAGCCGCCCAAACATGCTGAGTTACTTAACCTTTTTAATTTTTAAGTCTCAGGCAGTATATACCTCACAGAATTATAATAGGATTACATAAAATATTTGAGGCATTTAACATAATACCTGGTACCTTGTAACTTGTCACTAAATCTCAGGTATTACAAGTTTCTTTTGCTTGCTCTGAGACTCTTAAAGAAATTCTGGGCCAAGAATCAAGTTGAGGAGTGTTGTGATATCAGTAAGTCTTGTGATTTGTAGGGCTGCTCCTTCTCAGCTATGGCTCTACCATCTGGTTTTGGACTTTCCTCAAAAGAGCAGTGCGGGGAGGAGAATTCAGCCTTGAAGCCAGGCTGACCTAAGTATCTCTGACTCTAACTCTCATGGGATGGAAATGCTTAATTGACAAATTACAACAATACTGGGAATTTGGAAGGGAGAATTGTCCAAGACAAGAAATCTTTTATAAAGAAGAAGCCCTGGTGAGAGAAGGGGCCTCTGAGGAAATCATCTCAGAGGATGAGATTAGGAATTATTTGGGGAGAAGAGGGGACCTTTTCCTGTCAAGACAGAGGTGTGTTCAGGAAGGGCTGTGGCATCTTGGGCGGAAAGGAGAGGACTCCAGTTCCAAGATTTGGGGGCAGATATTAGAGAGGAACTGAATGTGGTCCCAGCAAAGAGTACCTATGAATGAGTGAAGTGCAGTGCTCAAGGAGTTTGGATTCTGCAAAAAAGATAATCCTTCCAGATTCCCTTGCAAAGACTGGGGCAGTGGGGGGGGGGGGGGATCATCATCAAAGCTCTCTGAGGGTTCTCACCAAACCAGTCATTAGTTCCCTGAGGCCCCTCCTACCCTTCTACCTCTCCAGTATCTCAGCCCAGAGCTACTCAGTTCAGGGCTTCATTGGCTCTGGAATGCCCACTTTTCATTCCATTCATACCAGGATTCTGTTTCAAATTCATCCTTTCCACAGTAGCCAGGTAGTCTTCTAAAACAAATCCTGAAGCGCTAATTTTTTGTTAAGTCCTCAATCCTTGGCTTTCCAGTGCTTTCCGGAAACATTTCCTCTGGCCACTGACAGAGATATCACATCCCAGCAACATGGAAATGTTTAGGTACCCAGTTTCCTCTTTACCTTCCCGCAGTACACCGACAGTTTTCTTCTGTTGTTCTACCTGGTTAATTCCTTTTTTTTTTTTTTTTAATGTTTTATTTATTTCTAGGAGAGAGAGAGAGAGACAGCGTGAATAGGGGAGGGTCAGAGAGAGGGGGAGTCACAGACTGAAACAGGCTCTAGGCTCTGAGCTGGCTGTCAGCACAGAGCCCGACGCGGGGCCGGAACCCATGAACCGCGAGATCATGACCTAAGCGAAAGTCGGACGCTTAACCGACTAAGCCACCCAGGCACCCCATCTACCTGGTTAATTCCAGCAGTCTGCCTGGCGCCCCTTTCCCCATCACCTGCAAGCTGGGTTAGATGTTCCCCCTTTGCTTGCGTAAGCCCCTGTTCCTCTCTCTTGCATCAACCTTCCTCCACTTGTCTGACTTTTTATTTGTCCTTACACTCACAAGTGTATGTGTGTCTCCAAGGTCTTACTTATTTTATATAGACAGTATCTAGTACTTGGTAAATGGTGGAAACATTTTTCTCGAATAAAAGGACAAATAAATGGATGCCTCATGGCTTTAATAAGAACACATACTGAGCAATCAGCCTTCCCTTTAAGATGGGTTTCTGTGATATGGAAGGTGTTTCTTGGGGCTGACCTTCACAGCTTCACTTGTTGGCCTCCCCATACATCTCTTTTTTCCTCATTATTTACAGCAGCAAGGCCTTCTAGTCATTCTAGATTTGATTTTCCTAATTTCTCCTTACCTCCATCCTTAGTATATTTATTGGGTAGCCAAAAGGGCAAAGGGAAATTTTTATGCAGGTCATGCCTACACCTGAATAAGAATTCTTGATGGCAGTGAAGTCGGCCTCCTTCTAAAAAGATTAAAAGCCTTACATCTGGAGAGTCATTTAATAAGAAGTGAACATTCATATGTTGTCTTGCTGACTTTTAAAGGTAATTAAAGCTGTAAGTGAGCTCACAGCGAAGGTTCCTCGTTGATAGGAATAGCTGTTGTTCAGAAACACTCTGGAAGCCGACTAGTTAGAGAAGAAACTGTCCCAGAATCTCCCAAGCAAGGATCTCTGACATAACGAGGCAGCAAGCTCATAAATCAAACTTATCTCACACAGTCATCACGCTCAGTGAAGTTTTGAAGGTTAAACATTTCAGTTCTTAATTTGGTTTTATTATTTTAAATCGAATTACATATAGATTTTGGGTTAAGGATTAGATACATTACTAAACCAGCAGAATATTCACAACTATGGAATCAAATAAAAATATTTAATGTATAAAAATGCTGAGAGGCGATATCTGTTTTTATCATTGTTACCAGTAAACTAACAAGCAGAAACTGTAGGATGTCAAATTTATCAGTCTTTTTGTTTTTATTTTTATTTGAGTGACAGACAGAAAGAGCGTTAGTGGGGAGAGGAGCAGAGGGAGGGAAAAAGAGGGAATCCCAAACAAGTGCCATGCTGTCAGTGTAGAGCCCTACACGGGACTCAAACTCACAAACCCTGAGATCATGCCCTGAAATCGAGAGTCGGGCACTCAGCTGACTGAGCCGCCCAGGCAACTCTCAAATCTATCAGTCTTAAGAGGTAGTCATAAAGGATTTTCTGTTTCTTTGCTGTTATCTTTAGAATAGTGTATGTTCTACTGCTGTCCCCATTCAAAGCTCAAATATTAAATCATAGTAATTGATTCTAAATTCTAATATACCTAATAATAATAATAATAATAATAATGTTGATGTCCTCCTTTCTGCTCCATCTCCTGTCCCATTCCCCCTCATGGTTTCTTCTCTTTAAGTCTCTGTCTAGAACTGTACCCTAAAATCAGAGAATGAAGCAAGTGCTCTGGGATAATCAGGCAGCTTTTTTCTGTTAATTGTGCAAATTTATGTTTACTAGAATGTTCCTGATATCGCTTTTCAGTTGTGTCCGCCCCACTGTTAATATTAGCAAAAGCTGAGAATTTCGACAAGAGTTTAACGCATTTGGCTGCCAATTTCTGGGAATGTAAAAATCTACCGTGCCTTTTCAAGTATTCTGCTTTGGGTATTTTTCATTTACTTTTTAATTATTAGCATTTATATCTTTTTTTTCTATCTTTACATGTTACTTAAATGTTCAAAGGAAATATTCCCTCACTGCCAATCTGAAGAGCTTCTTTTTGAAGATATGAGCAACATGGGACTCCTAGCATATGCTGAATGGAGCCAGTCTAAATAGTTGGCAGTTGGCTGCTGTCGGAAATAATTTTGAATCATACTGTATTTGCTTTTCAAAAACAAGTAAAACATGTGTCAGTAGCTCTTCTCCAAACAATGCTCATTTGAGACTTTTAATTTATCACCATGTCAAAAATTTTTATTTATCCTTAAATATTTCCATGCAGTAACCTTGAGACTTGCGTGATGTGGCTTAATTGGAGACTGAGCAATACCTCACAAAGTGAGGAACTCAGAGACCAGGTGCTGGATGCTTTGGGGAAGAATTTCCATGAATCCATCAGCTCACATCATGCTCATTCCTGGAGGCTTGTGTCTTCAAAACCCAAAGTCTTTGTATTTACCAGCAACCAACTAGAAACTCCTTCTGGCTTTCTTAGTAATGTTGGATTTGTTAAATTATCATGGTTTTCCAGCATTTTTCCTTCTTTTTAAATTACATATTAGAAGAAAAGAGGTGTACACATTTACAGACACATTATACACTATAAAGTTGCACAGAATGGGATGAAACAATTAAATATTCATTGTCACAATCTCTTTTTTTTTCATAGTAATTTTTCTTTAGGCTCAGAACTTGGCTTTTCTGATTATCAGACCAAATTTTATTTTAAGTTCTGACTTATCATTAGATAAATGAGAAGCTCGAACTTATCATTTCTAATTTATCTAATTGAAGTCTGGTATTAAGCCCTGGAAGGTTTTTATCAGAAATGGATAGAAGTACGAGTGGATATTTCTAAGTTAATTTTGATTTACATTAGGCTCCTAGTCTCGGGAAATTGATTATTATGGATGTCCACTGCAATTAGAGTTTGGTTTGTTTTCGAGTGACCAAAAGTTGCAACCTTGTAGGAACTAACTAGCAGGTCATATTAAAAGAGTATAGCACCCCCCTGATTACTCTGAGAGACAATTCAGCTGCCAAAAGGCTAGCTTTTTGATTTATACCCAAGTTATTCAGGATTAAATACAGGTCCTTACTATATTGAAGGACATCAGGTCTGCGGTTTCCAGGAAAAAATGTGTTTATTTTAAAAATACAGTATATGCCAGTCAAATGGGCCTAGCAGATTTGATTCCTTTCCTGGTGATATGTGACAATCACTAACATTTCTCCTGAAATCTTTATGTGTTGATGAATTAGCTAATTTGCACTGGTAAGCCATGTCTGATTCGGTTACTTCAGTCACCTTAATAATCAATGCAGATCACTGCATGATCAATTCAGCAGCAGAGTTGGGAATTAATCATAAAGACAGTTCCTAGGCTGTGGTCAAATATAATGCCCACAGAACATGTAGTTTCATGCCAAGGATTCCTTTCACAAGACTATGTCTCCTTTTTATTCTTCCTTTTGTTGGTACAGCTGCAATTAAGGTCCAAGTCTCAGAACATCATAAGCAACATCGTGTTTATGACATCACACTTTATGACCGATTTGAACTTCAGGGTAGATAATTCAGCTTTTTAAAGAGCCATTCAAAACGATGGCTTAAAGATTAAATCCTCAAAATGACTTCACAATTTTTTTTTTCTTTCTTCTGGTTCTGTTAAAAAGTTGAGGGTATAAACATCTGTTAAGCATGCATACATGCTTGTGCAAACATACTTGGTCTGTTTGATTACTTCTGAGTTCCACATATTTTTGACAGAACATATATTTTAAATATGGGACTGGTGATTTTCTAAAGGTTTTTGTCAAGTTTGTAGACTTTCTGATTTTAATATTTTTTGTATAGCTCTTCCTGTGATGCTTGCTTAATACTGATTCCAATGAAATGAAAAACATTTATTTTCATCTGTGAGAAGTTATCAGATGTCTTCCCTCACCTGCTGATAGTTTTTGCCTGAGTCTTTGGATGGTAATATATACTCTGGCAGGTGACTTTCATGCCGACGGGCACAATAGTCATTAAAAACAACTGGAGTGTACCCCCCTGTAAAGTTGGAGCTGGGCAGAGGGCTATGTAGTGTGAACACATCTATGGAGACAGTGACATCTGTGACTTAAAAATACTAACTTCTCAAGGAATTTCAAGTAAATGACTAAATGAAACTGAGAGTCTGTTTGAAAAGTTTCCTAATTTGAGTAAAAGATTGTAAGCAGAAAGTGCTTTATGGAAAAGCATGATATCACAGGATGGTTTTTAAAGTTTAAGTTCCCATGAACCTGTGGGAAGGTGAAATTCCCCTGGAGAGCCCACCTAACCTGAAGCTGTGTTGTACATAGGTTCTTTCACCAAACTTGAGTTTAACAGTAGAGAGTTTTTGTTTACTTTTTCATACGATGCCTCATACATTGTTTTCTGTGGGATAAATAGTTTGTCATATTTTAGAAAAGACCCTTTGAATCTAACAAAGCTTTCTGGACTGTTCAGTTCATGCTAGCCACAGCAGAACCAGATCCAGTTGGGGCCATGACTCCTGGCAGGCTCTCAGTTACCTTGCTTGATCTTGCTTTGGGTACCATCTTCTTCTGTGCATGAAAGGGCTTGACTTTTCTTTAGGCCTTGAGAGATAGTTTGTGACCACAGTTAGTTAACATAATATGTATTAAGTGTTTTCTCTGTGCAGAACACTAAGGTGGGGTGTTATTTTCTTTTTTCTCACACTTTCACTGGCGTAGTAAGAAACAATCTGAAGGACACGACCATATTTAATGATCCTTCACCATAGCCTGGGAAATTGGGTAGTTAAAGGCAAAAATTTTAGGATGCCTAAGCTCAAGAGCTGTGTCCTTAGAAAGATACATTTACCTGACTCTTAATATTCTTTAGAAAGGATTATCAGCCATTTGTGTGCCTTTTGGTTCAAATAACTACTGACCAGTAAGTAGCAAACTCAAAAAGTAACAAAAGTATTCAAACCAAGCGGGGCATTTTAAAAGTACTGAAGGAGAATAATTTTATCTATGTATTTTTTATCAGTATAATTTTATCAATTTTATCAGTATAATCAATGATACCAATTTTATCAAAATAATTTTATCTATCTATCTATCTATCTATCTATCTATCTATCTATCTATATTTTTATCCACCTGCTAGATCACCAGTCATTTCCTTAATAGGAACACTTCAGTGGGTCAAGTGAACTAAAGCCATGTTTAGACATGCCCTATGGTCTAAGTCTTTTTTTTACTGATTTGATAAAACAACTTCTTTTCAAATGCAAACTTGGCCACAAGCCAAACTGAAGGGTGGGCTTCCTTATCATTTACTCTCTGCTGTGCTTGTTTTCCTCACCATTTCAGGCCCCAAACCATGTGATCTTCCCACTTTGGGGCCTCATATTCTTTCCTGCTAAATCAATCTTCTCCAGCTCTAGTTTCACTACAACCCAAGAACTTTATTTCCTTACGTATTTTGTAATTTTCCGTTGTGAACCAAATCCAGCAGAATCTTATTTCTGGGGATCTTTCAGGACCTGGATTAAATGTAAGTAAGTCTCTCACAGGAGGATTCACATTGCTTCTGCTGAGCTTACTGGAGGGCTATCAATCTGGGAATGATTTATGTTATTTCTTGGCTTAGGATTTCCCAAACTTGGAAAGAAGTATGAATTTGATCCCCAAATCAGAAGAAAGGCAATCCTAAATTACAAATCCTTGGGAGAGGCTTTATCCAGGACTTGGACCTCATACCCACCTCCATTTGCCAGTGGAAGGATTTATTTTTAAATCTATAATCGCATTGACTGTCTAGCCCTTTGAAGGTCCCAACTTTATGTGTGGGTCTTAGCTCCAACTCCTTGCTCTTTGTGAAGAGCAAGACACTATTCTGTCCTTCTGAGACTCTTGATGATCAAAACTGGCAAGTTCTCAAGAGCAGCCATTGAATCCACTTTCAATTACTATCCTGGTTAGTGCTGGGGTGTCTTACCATCCCGAGAGGTGCCTGGGTGTCTCAGTAGGTTAAGCATCTGACTCTTGGTATCAGCTCAGGTCTTAATCTTAATGCTGTGAGTTCAAGCCCTGTGCTGGGCTCCATACTGGGAGTGAAGCCTACTTGAAAAAATTTTTTTTCATCATGAGACCATGGGAATTTCCTCTAATTTATTTCAGGCTCAGCTATGCATTTATATATATAATCTTATTATTATAATTTGCACAGCATTTCTAGATGTTCTCCATCAGGAAGGTTTTCAGAATATGTAGCCTACCATATTGCCAGAAATAGAAATAGGTTCACAGAGGCTCAGAAGATTTTCTAGCTAAAACAACTCAAGTGTATTTCCTCAGCCTAAAAGGTTACAAGATGTAGAATCTATGTCACACTTTTGTGTACAGTAGTTGAGGCTTTATTAAATACCCTATGTAACTTGATATCATTTGTGTATCTTAGTAGAATCTCTTCACTTGGATTCTAATCTCATGTTTGTGGACCACATCTTCTTCTGTATGTCCCATTGTGCCTAGGACAATATCAAGTATGTGATAGTTGTTCAATAAACATGTATTGCTTGATTTAAGCAATCATCAGCCTTTTCTTTCATCTGGATTGGGAAAAAAAAAAATATGGTAGTCATCGCTTTTGCTAGCTTTTCTTTTTGTTTAAGCATTTGAATTTTTTCCCTTCCAGTGGAAGGTAGTGATACTTGTGATTCAATAATTCCTGATCCTACTGAGGGCAGTCCCTTTACAGGCAATTAGTATGGATACTGAAGACCCAATCTAACCTTTTTACTTCCCTCTCATTATTGACTGATATAACTCTGGACATTTCAATGTTTTAAATTTTGGTTATGTTTAGTGCAGTTCAGTTATTTTAATACCTGTGATCTGATTTTTAAAAAAGGCATTTGAAAAGGAAAGTAAAGATAGTCATTTGTGGAGAAGAGAGAAATGCTTTTTGAAGACAGCCAGTACAAAGGCCTTCTTTTATGTGCTAGTTAACCTACAAAGGCTTAAAAATTCTGAAACACATGTGATGCACACCATCAAATAGGGGATTTCAGAAATTATAGTTGTATGCTAATTACTCATTTTAGACTGTGGTTTTTTAAAGCAGTAAATGATCCCAAACCCTCTGTCTCAGTGAGGGGGGAAAAAAAAACTTCGAAGTCGGGGACTGTTAGTCACCAATATAGGAATTGCCACTTTTCTAAACCTGAATAGAAATGAATTCAATAAAAAGAGACATAATGACGGATTTATAAAAGTAACGTTCCTTCACATAATGGGTTTCCTATTCTAATGTTTCTTTACTGTAATCCTTTAAAATTATGCAAAAAATTTATTATTTAAGTGATAGTAAAGAATTCATTAAAAGATTAATAGTTCTGGTTTACCAATTCACTTACTAGGTCACTTAATTATTTAGTTCATTAATTCTGTAAATGTCAGACTTACCATGAACTCTAGTGATTTGCATAAGTAAGGTTATAGTTCTACTGGTAATCACAGTCTGACAACTTCAAATAGGAATTTGGCATCATTTATACATTTCAAAATGAAATAAAATCATTTTTTTCTTTCAAACCAACAAGGGAAATCCAACAGCTGAGAATCATAACAATGTAATCTAGCTATTCAGCTTCCAACTTTGTCCATTAAAAGGACCATGATGGGCAGCTATAATGAAAAAAAATCTCCAAAGAACAGGACAGAAATAGCTTCTAGATGAAGCAATATGATGGTCTCTACTTTTGAGGTACATGTTTTACTTAAAAAAGAAAAAAACCTCATTGAAAGAACTCTGGAGTCTTCTAGGGATCCATATTTTACTTTATTTATTAAAAATGGTTACTCACTGGGAAAGCTTCAGGAAAAGCAACATCTCATTATCATAAGGGTCCTAGAGCAGAGCTGACAGTTCATATATAATGAATATCATTTACACCAAGCTAATGCATTCACATCACTCACAGTCACTGTTTACATTGAATACAAGTGAATCTAGACAATATAAAATTGGCACATTATTAGATTTAACAATGGAATTAGTATAAATAGCCATCAGCTATTATTTAAACTTCACCAAAAGTCACTTGGACAATGCATAGAATAAGATTTTCTTTCTAGTCTTCTTTCCTTCGTGTACTTTAATATTATCTTAGAAAGTCTGAATAGAGACAATCTGCTGTTTGTTAAATTAAATGAAGTGTTTGGAAGCTTTGGCCTCTGTAAAAGGTACTTCTAATGTATACACACTTTCTTGGGGTGAAATTCTTTTCCTAAGGCCCTCTGGGAGAAGTGCAACCATTTATTTTAGGCATGTTTCTCAGCAATCCATAGCTCATTGGTTCCCCACGACAGTATTTATTTGCGCTCATAGTTCTAGATTCATTAATATTTGCTAAGAGAGTGTTAATAAAACAGAGAGACAGAGTTGGGAATGGGGGCTCTTGGGTGGCTCAGTTGGTTAAGTGTCCAACTTCGGCTTAGGTCATGATCTCACAGTTCATGAGTTCGAGCCCTGCGTCGGGCTCGTGCTGACAGCTCAGAGCCTAGGGCCTGCTTCCGATTCTGTTTCCTTCTCTCTCTGCCTCTCCCTCACTCACACTCTACCTCACTCTGTCTCTCAAAAATAAATAAATGTAAAAAAAAAAATTCAAAGAGTTGGGAATGAAGAAAGAAAAATCAGGTTCTCCTGGGACAAAAATTTTCATCACAGGCTGAGGGGCAAGTGATCACAGTCATTCATGGAGAAGGTTATAAAATTCTATAGTTTATCCAAACCCATGAGGATAGATCAGGCTATGTATATAAATCCATGAGAATATATATTCTTAGCTTGTCATATATATTCATGAAGGTATATTCAGAAAGATGAGAAATAACAAGATGGACAACTGCCTTCAGCTTTGTACTTTACTTAATAAAAGAGATAATAAACAGATTATATCCACATTTGTGTGGTCATTGTTGACCAAAAAAAAAAAAAAAATCTACATTTGATTGTATTGAAGGAGGAATTGACACTATGTGTCCTCGTAAAAGTTTGTGAGGAAAGCACTGCATTTACGTTCTCAGTTTGTCAGAAGTCTGGAAATTAATTTGCAAAAATAAAGGCTCAAGCCGTTGTTATCACTTAGGAAGCTATCATCTGCTTGCTAGCTTAAATGATCTTAAACAATGGAAATGTATTATTTCACCTAATATTAAGAAGTAGAAAAGGTTTCAAGATTTTTCAAGGCAGAAGTTTCAAAACAATCATCAAGTTGTTAAAAGACAAGATTCAACTGAGTACATTTTTAAAGATCTTATTGGCTTCATTCAGTGATTCATGAATTGGCAGTATCCCATCCAGCAAATAGAAAGGAGTTCCAAAGAGCTATAGGAAATGAAAGGCTTTTATAGGCAGAAGGGAGCAGGACAAAGAAGTTACTAGGAGAGAAGGGCGTGTTTGTTGTCACTTTCCTTTAGGGGATGGCAGGAGCCTGCCATTCCAGACTTACTGGCTTAAGATTCCACTCCTGCGAGAGGGTGAAAGTGTAATTAAGTTAGGTGTAGTTAGGTATTAAGTTTCAGTTTGGTGATGTGGATTTAGCACAAGTGACTCCAGTTTGGACCTCTTGTCTTCTTTTCTAATACCTAACTCCTCGAATTTCTACAAAGACTTAATTAGATGATATGTTTAAAGAATATGGAGTCCCTAATGCATAGTTTGTGTTCAACACTTTTGTTCCAGTGCATTCCCCCATCCCTTTCCTTCAGCATCTGAAATCTGAACTGAATTTATCTTATCACTCCCTATCACTCTGCATATAACATCTGAACCATCATCATGTCTCTGTGGTCCATTCTGCATCTTACATTTTCCCATATCCTAACCACCTATAACTTGACGCAGCCATGGCCAAACTGTGCTTCCCAACTCATGAGCTTTTGTTGCCATTATACTCACCAGAGGCATTCTGTTATAAATTAGGACCAATTCCTTACCATCTCCCAAGCTCCTCCCCCGACCCCAGTTGAAACCCAGATGTATCTTTTTCATTGTAATCCATGTCTGCCATTTCCTCAAAGGAAACATCATTTTAGTCTCTCTCTTTCTTTGTTTTTGTTTGTTTGTTTGTTTGTTCCAACTGGATCCTGGGACTAGAGTTTGTAGATTATAGGTTTCCTGGAATTTGTAGATTAGCATTGAGGAGCTTGGGCACAAAGAACAGGGAAAATGTTCTGATTTTCCTTGGAAGTTCTACATTTCCCTGGAGATTTATCAGGTCCTCCCTAATGCAAAACTAAGGGGAGAAGGAAATTCTCAGATTTGCAGAATGGCCCTGCTTTCCAAGTGCCCAATGGGGACATCAGGCTTTTACATCTAGTAGCATTCTACACTGTTGTGAAACAACCAGGTTAGGGTTGCAGAGCATGTAGGAAGAGATGTCATCTTGTAGGAATTCTCATTTTTAAATCTTGTCTGGGGAGATTTCACATAAAGTTGGAGAAGCAAAGCTAATAAAAAGGTTGCAGAAGGTTTATGTATTAAATGACAAGAATCCACACTAGATACTTGTTTTTTAGGGGGGCAAAAAGCTGGAAATTAGAGAAGCTATGTAGGAAGTGGCAAGATTTAATGAACTCATGGTTGTAAAGGGAGAGATTGAAAGAGCAGGTTCTAAAACAGGCTCAGACTCAGGTCTGTGTGATTGGCATTGGAGTAATATTCCCCACAGGGACTGCAGAGTTGAAAAGAGACGAGTGTGTTCCGGTAAAAAATTAAAATCTTGATCTTTGCCATGTTAAACATGAGGTGGTAATGAGACAGCAGGAAGCTACTTTGGTGAGCCAGCAGGAAAACAAGACTTAAACGGCTGGAGAAGTGGGACATGCAGAGGTAAAACGGACTGGTTCATTAGATAATCATACCTTTCAATTACACAGTATTGAGCTTTACAGTTTACAAAATACTTTCACATACATTATCTGAATCCTCACAACAACCCCAAGGCAGATATTATTATCCACTTTTTACAGATAAGGGGACTGAGGTTCTAAGAGACACTTGCTTTGGCCAATGAACCCATTGGTAAGTGCCAGAATTGTAATCCAAGCTAAGGTACCTTTACTGCCAAGGTCAACATGCCTTCCATAATCCCAGAGTGGCATGTTATGAAAGCCCCCTTGCGATTATTCCCTTTGGAGATGGGTTGGCCCAAGCTTTGTAGAACTATATCCCCTGATAACAGTATAGCTTTTGTTTTAAGTTTCAAGTATAACTTTTTCCCCTAGGTGAAGGTCATATGGTAAAAGACCAAGAGCCTTGGCCTGTAATTCCAGAGTTCCCTGGTGTCCTCTGGAATGCTGGGTGTAAGAATCGCTGGGGTCCCCCCCCACCATGTTGATTCCCTCCTTCTTTTTTCTGGCAAAACCAGAATTCAATCAGGAAAAGGTGGCCCTAATGAAATTCTGATAGTTCTAGACCAATCAAGAGTGTCTCATTCACCGTACCTATGATTGGAATTTGGGTGGTGAAAGGAGCCAGTAAGAGGTGAGACCAATGTCCTGGGGAGTCAGCAAAATGGGGTTTCTTATTTCTAAAACAGATATAAGGAAGGGATGCCCCCTTTCTCTCTGGGGGAGATACCATGTCTGAATGTGTTTGCAAAACTACTTCAATTATCTTTTGTCTATAAGTGGAAAGCCATCATAGTAAAGATGTCAGAAGTAAGGAGAGGAGAAAAAAACGTGATGACTTTCTTAAAAACAAAACTAAACTAAGTAAATTTTAAATATCTTACTGGCTTTATTCAGTGATTCAAGAATGGGGCAGTATCCCCATCTAGCAAATGGAAAGTTGCTCTAAAGAGCTGTACAAAATGAAAAATTTTTATAGGCAGGAGGAGGCAGAACAAGGAAGTTACTAGCAAAGAGAGGATTGTCTGAGGCAAGGTCATCTTCCTTTAGGGGATAGTAGGGGTCTACCAGGCAGATTACCTCACCGGTGGTGACTAGGTATTTCCAGATTGACTGATTTAAGATTCCACTCCTGGGAGAGGGTGAAAGTGTATTTAATTTAGGTATTAGGTATTAAGTCTTGGTTTGGCCATGTGGGCTTAGCACAAGAGACTACATTTTGGGCAAATTGTGTCTTATGTAATAATATTACTATTGCATTTGTTACAGATGAGGAAAGTAAATAAGCTTGTTCAAAGTCAGAAAGCTGGCAGTTGGCCTGACTCCAGGCAATGGCAAATTGCTTCTGAATCTCTTCCATATACTGTGTGGTCATCTTTATAGTAATTGTCTGGTGCAAGCAACATCAGGCCATTTTACTTTGAAAGGAGCTGAAACTCAGAGAAGTCAAGTGCCTTGCCTGAGGCCACACAGCTTGCTTTCTTTGAAGCTGGAATTTTAATTCAAATCAGCTTGGCTTCCATGTTCACTAAATTATATCTGGGAATATAACAAGGGAAAACAGAGCTTAACCTCAGCCCTTATAGAGGGCTTCACATATTAGCTGTAATTTCACAGATGTCAGTGAAGAGGTTTCTAAAAGGTAGAAGTGGGGGCGCCTGGGTGGCTCAGTCGGTTGAGCATCCGACATCAGCTCAGGTCATGATCTCAGAATTCATGAGTTTGAGCCCCACGTCGGGCTCTGTGTGACAGCTAGCTTAGAACCTAGAGACTGCTTCAGATTCTGTGTCTCCCTCTCTCTCTGACCCTCCTCTGCTCACGCTGTCTTTCTCTCTCTCTCAAAAATAAATAAAAACATTTTAAAAAATTTAAAAAGGTAGAAGTGGATCAAGAGTGTGTTTTTTGTCTTGGGTGAGAAATGGTGGTGCCATGGTGTCCTGAGAGTACTTTGTGGACTTGTGTTAATCCAATGCCCACAGTGTGCCTTCAACTGTGGTCACCTTTCCCTGCAAGAAGACACACTACCCCGAAGGCTTTAAGGAGTTAGGAAGGAAAACGTATTCCTTATCAGGTACTTTGTATCCTCCAAATGGCCTTAGCAAAACCAGTCTTTAATTACTGCTTTCATTCAGCAAAGAACATCTTAGCCTTGGAATACAGAGGCATTCTGAATTTCCACTGAGGCAGATGTAGGCAAGGACAGGTCAGAAAACTGTGAGACCATGTGGCATATATATTCATCCAACTGTGTCTTTAAGGGTGGGACGGTGGGGAAATCTACAGACCAGCCCCCTGCTTCGTGTTAGATATGGGGTCAAGCGCCTACCGGCTGCTTTATCTGTGTGGTCTTGGGAAGATACTCCACCATAGGGTTTCCATTTCATCATCTGTAAAATGGAAGTAACTATGACACCTACCTTATAAGGTTGTTGTGAGGGTTAAATAAGATTAATCAGTTTAAATGGCCTGTTGCATAATATGTGATTAATAAATACACATGTCAGGGCCCAGAACTATCGGTGCTTAATGAATGCAGAGTGCGGCAAGCTGCGAGGAGGAATGGAGCTCCAAAGGAACATGTAAATGCTAATGTTTCTAAAGGGCCAAATAGGTCTGTTGAGTAAGGACTTCCATAAAGGAATGCCTGGTTAATGCAGAAGTATGAATCATATTGAACAGTCTTATCAAACTAGTGATTAGTCAACTTTGAAGATATGAAGTTGCTGGGCCCCCCCCCCCCCCAAGAATACTCCTACTCCATTGAACATTTTCACCTCCTATTTGCATCATTATGCAAAGCTTCTAGTAGGGGACCACCTATTTAACCACAGGCTTATTGTCTCTATTTACATTGAGTTCAGCTAAGAGATGGCTAAAAAGACTGTGCCCCCATCAGGACCAAAAGGATATTATTAATGCCACTGGGCAAAGATCTCAGCCTTGAATGATCCATGGATTGGATTATTAACATGATGCTTGCTTATGAAAGGTGACTCTTGAAACCCTTTCTTTTACTCTGCAGACCAAAAATGAAGTGGTGTGCTTACAGAATAAACCTCGTCTTGTTAGTTTATTCCTCTGGTCTTCTAAACGTCCTGCGATCTGCAGCATCTACCCTGTGCACACTGAATCTTATATGTGCCAGGATAGCATCAAGAAAATAAGTTCATGAGGATCTTATAGAAAAGTTTCTCATCTGTAAAGTGTATTTCTTAGATATTTATTCTTGCTTGCCGCTTTCCAGAGGTAAACACCCGGCATTGAAAAGAGCAAGAAGGTATGATTTACATTTGATTTTTTTTTCTCTCTTCATAGTTGGGCTACCTTGGGCAACTTCCTTAACTTTTTCTGGGCCTCGTTTATTAGAATGTTTGGACTTTGAAGCGAGCCACGCCAAAGACTGGTAAAGCTGCTGACTATAAAACCCCCACAGGCCAACTTAATTTCTTAACAATCCAGTACTTTCAGAGAAAATCTTTTCTGATTAATTTACTTGTTAGTTTATTCATTCATTTAACAAACAAATAATCAGCTTCAACTCTGTACCAGACCACTGGTTTATTCCTCATGTTATACAGGTAAATAATTCAAGTTAACTACTGCCTTCAAGGGACTTGACTCCAGGAGGGTGGGAAGGAGCTGGGTTGATAAGAAAGGAACTATAATACAAGATAACAGGTGTCAAAATAGAGGTGTGTGTAAATCATATATAGGCCAAAGGAATGGAATGTTTAATCCTTCCCAGGGGAAGATTTTAAATAATGGGTAGGTGGGATATAGAAGCTGGGATAAAGACCAGTGTGGGCATGGCACAGAGAAGGGAAAGCACAGAGATGTTCCAGAATGTCTAGTAGTATGATAGCAGCAATAGAGGAGGTTGGATGTAGAGTTTAGGGCCACATAATCATTTACAATATTTAGGAAATGGAGTAGAATAATTAGGAGGGTAACTCTGAAAGTTGTGTGATGAGGGCAGAAAAGGGGTTGGAGTAGGAGGCATATTAGTTTTAAAGAAATTAGTTAAGGAATGATTTCTAAATCAGGAGGAAGATCATGGAGATTGAATTAAGGTAGAGACACTGCCAATAGAAAAATAGAGACCTATAGAGGAAAGAAGAGACAAAATTTTGTTCCTGGAGGTGAAGGGTGAGAGCAGAGAGCACAGAAGGTAACTCACTAATAGCACACATCCATCTTTCTGCTCTTGTAGCTATCCCACTTGCACTGGTTTTTCAAAGAACAGCAAGTATTTGACTCATTAAAACACACTTGAGGATTTACGTATTGTAGTACATGTTGTTTCATTGCATATTATGTAATTTCTTATATTAGTATTAAGGCATTATTTTGATTTTTACTATTATGCTTATATGTGAGTTATGTTACCTATGAATTAAAAAAAACTTTTAATGTTTATTCTTGAGAGAGAGAGAGAGAGACAGAGCATGGGTGGAAGAGGGGCAGAAAGAGAGGGAGACAGAATCCAAAGCAGGCTTCTGGCTCTGAGCTGTCAGCACAGAGCCGGACATGGGGCTTGAACTCACGAAGCATGAAATCATGACCTGAGCTGAAGTTGGGACACTGAACAGAGTGAGCCATCTAGGCTCCACACCTATGAATGTTTTTCATCAGTGTATTAATGCAAGTGTTGCAAAAGCTGTATTATAAAAGGGGGTGTTGTTTCAGACAGGGTTAAAACTCACTAAACTAGATGAAAGAGAAAGTTCAAATATATTGTTAACCTGGAAAGGTAAATGGTACTACAGTGTGTAGCCTCATGGTATCAACCAAGTTTTTACTTACTTACTCCTTTGTGAGGAGCTGAATGATTTTTGGCAATCTCTAATGTTCTAATGGCCCTATGATATACTCTTAAGATGTAGTGAATTTGGTTCTCCAGTCTTTTTCCATCTCTACTGCATATTTTATGGTATGTGTGTGTGCATGTGTATGTGTAAAACATGTGGATCTCTCTCTTTAAATCAACATGACTGCTTCCTGTGGTCTTTTCCTTGACCCCCATTGTGTCGGTGATAACCTCCCTGCCAAAGAGCCACACTCCTTTTCCTTCTCGTGGTCGACTTCAAAGCAGTAGCCATTGTGTTCTTCAATGACCATCACTTACCTATAGATAGGATGCCTGTAAAATTTATCATTCGAATGTAATGTTTTTGAGAATGAAGAAGGATAACTACTTGAGGACAATAAGAATAAACTGTGACTTTAGGACGTATATTTACCCTAACTATACAGTCCAGGGTTTCTTAAAGAATTTGCAAGTATTTATTCATCATGGAAGTGACTAGACATTCTTATTCTAGACCAAATGGTAACTAAAACAAGTCCTTGGGAAAAATTTAACTCTTGGAGGCAAAGACCATCTAATACATATTTGTATTTCCTGTGTGCAGTACATATCGGAAATAGGGTTCGAGTACAGTCAAGGGAATTGGATGAGCCTTTAATTAATCAGTCAACCTGATATCAATGTCATCGCCCATTCACCAGAACACTTCGTAATGCTAATAAATGGCCACCACCTCCTAGAGCGGAAAGCAATGTTTAATATAGTCATTAGGTGACTAGGGGTTGTGGGTAGTTATTAAGAATATACCAAGGTAATTTTATGAAAAGCAGAGGCCCTGAGGAAAAGAAATAATAGTCAAAATCGGGGCCTTTCCTTTACAGACCAGCCCAAAGCTGAATCCCCCAGCCCCCAACCCTGAGTTGCACTTCTCAAACCTAACATACATATGATCACTTGCAGTTTCTGTTAAAATAAAATGCAGGTGCTGTTCGGTAGTCTGCAGCCTGAGAGTCTGTGTTTTTAACAGCTCCCAGGAATACCAATGTTGCTGTTCCTCAGACCACACTCTGAGTTGTAGTAAAGGCCTTAGAGTATTTCAAATCTAGCATTGGTATTCACTTCCTGCTTCTCATTGTTTGCTTTCTCTCACAAGGCCCAGCACTCCTCTGAGGACTTTAAGTGTTTCATTCATCTTTCTGTTCCCAGACCTTAGCAGTGCAGCTGGCGTGGCTCTGTGCCTAGCAGGGGGCAGCAGCTTAGTACAGTTTTATTGACTGAATGATGGAAGACACTTCAACCTATGTCTTCTTACAGACCCTTCAGCCAGTAACTCACTCCTTTCTTTCCTTAGGAGGACCTGGTAGATGATATGAGGCCTTGACTTTTTATGTAAACACTCATTTTTCAGCATATTCTTTTCCCTTTCAAAGCCAATCTAATCTTTTATTTTTTCTTATTTTATTTTTAGAAAATTTCCACTGAGTTGGATGGCCTCTGTCTCCAGAATCCAGCTAGTCAACCCAGCTTAGCTTTAGCTCTTGCTTAGGAATGCTGTAGACCTCAAAGGTCTAGAAGGCCTAAAATTTCAACTCTGGAAGTTCTTCTCTCTGTTTGCCTATTTTGGGTATTTCATATAAAGAGAATCATATAATATGTGACCTTTTATGCCTGATTTTAATTTTTAAGTTTACTTTTTTATTTTGAGAGAGAGAGAAATGGCATGAGTAGGGGAGGGGTAGAGAGCGAGGGAGAGAGAGAGAGAATCCCAAGCAGACTCTATACTGTCAGTGCAGAGCCCAGTGTGGGCCTCAAACTCACAAACTGTGAGATAGAGAACTGAGCCGAAGTAAAACACTTAACTGATTGAGTCACCCAGACACCCTTTGTGTTTAATTTATTTCTGTTAGCATAATGCTAACTGTATTTCTTTTGATCATGTGCATTTCTGAATTTATGACAAATTCTTGGTAAAGATCTGAAGAAACCTAAATCAGTTTTCCTTTGAATTACATAGTATTTGCATTCCTGGAGAATCTATATGTATTAAAGCCATTCAGAGGCACTTAGTGATTATTGTACAGCAGAGTTTTCCTCACAAACAGATTATTCACCGACACGAACGTCCCTTGGACATTTGATAGTTGTATGGGATGTGGGATGCTTCTTCATTGTGTCTCAGGAATTGCAAGATTTCTGTCCTTTTTGGTCCCACTTAGTGTCAGTTGGGCCTCCAGTCATTCTGCCAGGCAAAACCATTGCCCTTACAAGTCTATAACATGCTCTCTGCTCACATTAAGAACCACTGCTTATTTAGCCTTGGAGGTGGCTAAAAAGCACCTGATTTTCCTCTTTAATACCGACGCCTTTATAGGTGTTCCTGGTCCTATCCCTTCTTGTTTCTTTTAGGTACTTACCTATCAATTACTATTTTCCAGGTAATTTCAGCCTCTCCATTTGTTGACTGGCCTTGGGGAATCTAGCTTCTCTCTCCTCCTCTCTCTCTCTCTTCCTCTCTCTCTCTTTCTTTCACTTCACCAGCAAGTACATGAATAGAATGAGTTATATTCTGATTTTAGCTTCCTATTAACTTCTTACCTCCATGTCCTTCAACTGTCTGCCACCATATCAACACAGCTGCTCTGTCAAAGGCTCCAGTGCACTGCCCTTCCATCCTCTACCCCCAAACCCCAATCCTTATTTGACCTCTGTGAGTCTGATACTGTGCTCTCTTGGCTCCCTAGGTCTCTCTACTTACTCCATCAAAGTCACCTTTGTCTCTTCCACCCTCTGGGTATACCTTCAATATTTGTTGAAATTTTCTGTCTTTGTCCAGATGCTGATGATTCCTGAAACTCTATTTGTAGCCCCATTTTCTTCCTAAGTTCCAGATTTCTCTCTTGAGTTCCAGAGCTGTATTTCCAACTGCCTATAATCATTGCTATCTGGATCTCCCAATATTTACAACCCTGAAAAATACAAGTTAATAATCAGTGCTTCCACATTTGTGCTCACTACCTTCCTTCTGGTTCCCTCTTATACTCATTATCTTATTTATAACATACCATCCAGTTGGCATCCATGACAGAAACCAAAGCTAATCTGGACTTTTCCCTTGGCCATCCACCTTTGGCCCATCTGCCCCACTCCCGTTATTGGATATCATATAAATTCTTTCTTTTCTTCCCAGCCATCTCCACTGTTATTGTTTTTCTTCAGGCTCCTGTCATCTCTCACTGGAGCTATTATAGTGCACTCCTGAGGAGAGGAGTAATTTAGAAGCAAGGAAACAAATTCAGAAAGAAAAATAATTTAAGATAGAAGTTGATTCTAATTTTTTTTTTTATTGTCAGTCTATGTCTCCAAAATTTGCCAGCTTTGATTTAAAAGATATTACTGTGTTCTTTCCATTCACTTACTCTTATCTACTTTATGAAGCCTCTGGCCTTTTCAGAGATTAACCTATGGTTCAGTACACTGCACTTAAAGCATCTCCTACAACAAAGCACCCAGGATTGCTTTCCTTGAAGTGTAGAAAAATTTTAGAGTGTCTGATTTGGACCTCTGATTAGCTTTGCAAGTTGTTTTTTATTTGATGTTTTGGTAATCGCAATAGATGTTAAAAAAAAGAAAGATTATGGAGACTCTAATTTTTCAATGGGATTCTCAAATGACTCTTTTTCTTAGTCAAGAATTTCTTTTTTACTTTTCCTGACCCCTTCCTGGCTCAGCTTTCTGTTCTTCGAATGTTTTCCTTAATGAATGCAGTGCAAACTTTTCTCAGTTAATGCAGTCTTCTAAAATATTTTAGCAACTTATTTGTTTGTTCGTTTGCTTTTAGAAAGAGCGAGCACAAGCAAGGGAGAGGGACAGAGGTAGAGAGAGAACCTTAAGCAGGCTCCACACAGTGTAGAGCGCAACACGGGGAATGATCCCACAACCCTGGGATCATGACCTGAGCCAAAATCAAGAGTCAGAGGCTCAACCGACTGAACCACCCAGGTGCCACTAGCAACTTTATGGTATTTGAGATGGATTGCTCTCCTGTCAAAGAACACTAACACTTTCAAGGACCAATGTGACATGGTAGGTAGACAGATAGATTTATATATGCTATTTGCTGCTTTCCAGTCCTGGTCCTGCAGTTTACTTATATTTACTTAGTAAATGTGGGCAACGAATTTGATCTCTCTGAGCGTCTGTTTTCTTATCTCTGAAGTAGGGTAATGATAGGTCCTATCCTGTATAGCTCTTGTTAAGAATAAATTAGTTAATTTGCTAAAATATAGTACCTGTCATCAAATAAGATGTGCTAAAAATTGTATATATAGTAAAACTGAAAGAATAAATTTTTGAAGTAGGGCTATAAAACAAAATATACACTAATCCTGATATGAATTCGTAATTTTAACAGAAAGTCTACATATTATTTTTCCTACTTAGTAATGCTGACTTATATTTCGAATTAGTACCTGCTAATTGATCATGAGCAGATTAAAGGTTAAACTGAAAACTTCATTTGTAGACACCCTTTCCTGGTGTCCCCATAGCTCCCTGTTGGTCATTTCCTTTGGGTCTCTGCTACATGGCACGTTAGCACAGTGGCTTCCCCTCTGTCTCTCCGGTATCCTTTTACTCTGATTTATTTCCCTTATCATTTTCCTGTACCATCCCCTGACATTACATGTATTTAATATATTATAGTCTATTAAACATATATTTAAAGTCTGTCATCCACAAATAAAACTTCTCTTATACTAGACAGTGTCTCTTTTGTTCACTGATGAATCCCAGACCCCAAAACAGTGCCTGGCATATAGAAGTTACCCATTTAAAATTAGTTGGTGAATTAACTTTATGTAATTTGATCCTGGCAAAGCTCAATGAGTTCTGGAGGGCAAGTGTTTCCCTATTTTGCATAAAAGAGTAAGAAGCACTGGTTCTTAACCTGGAATCAATGGGTAAAATTCAGGGAGTCCTTGAACTTGAATGGGGAAAATAATTACATCTCATTTTCACTAACCCGTAACCAAAATTCAGCATTTATTTTTTAGTAAATATGAGCCAAAGACAGCAATAGGTACCTATCATTTTGTCATCAGTAGACAGGACAGATATTTTCATATCACATTATAGTTGTTGCAGATATTTCAAAATATTATTTACATTCATCAGTACTTAAAAACTATTTGGTATTTATTAAAATCTGTCTCTTGATACAGAAAGAGTATGCTAATAAAGAAGCATGTTTATTATTATATCAGAAAAAATTAATAATTGAGTTCTTCAGAATCCTCTGTCTCATTTTATGCAATTAAAAGCCCTGTTCTTAGAAAGTATTTATGACTTCCACCAGTTTGTCAAAGGGATCTGTAGCTCATGGAATAAACTAAGAAACTTTGGTACAGATATTTGGGGAGGTGTGGTGATTTGACCAGTTCCTGTAGCTGGTAAGTGGCAGGTGTAAACCTAGAACCCAAGTCAGGTCTTTTTGTTTAGGTTTGTTACTCTTTATGGCCACTTTGATGAAGGAAGAGGATACACATCCGTGGTGGTAGAAATGGCACTCTCTGGAGTTGTGCAGCATGGTGGCCCTGACTGAGATATTTGACCTCACGTCTGCTATTCTGTGTCCACACTTGCTGCCCAAATCTTGAAGTACTCCTGCATATGGAAAGAACTGGTGATACTTCCATTTCCTTTTGTCTAACTAGTAGGTAGGTCAGTCAGCTTTGCCCATTCCAGCACCTGGGTTAAGTCATGCCAGAATGTGAGGATTAGAAAATTATCAAGCTTGACAAAACCATTTCTCACTGGATGAAAGTTACAGCTCTTGGTTGCAATTTTGTAACTGTTTGGGTCACTGGAGATTTCATGGTCTGTGCTCTTGTTGATGTCCTGTCCAAATTCTCCTGAGTGTAATTATTTTCTGTTGACCTCTGTTCCTGTGGTTGTTTCACTTGTATATAACATTCTTCATTTAGGGCTCTAAATTGTTTTGTGGCATTTGTATGCATAGTTACACAGTTGGCATGCTTCCATGTAGATTTCTATTTCAATATATACTGTTTTCAAAGGTAGGGACTCATGTGTATTTCATGTAACAGTGGAGCATATAATAATTCTGAAAGCTCACATAGAAAATCAAATTAATAAGTAGGACACATAGATACAAAACATGGAGTAAACATACCTATGCACACCAACACACACACAATTTCTGAGTGGTAAATGATGGAACCGAATCTTGGACCTGCATTATCCAGTTCAGGTATAATATCTACATTATCCTGCAACACATGTGTGTGCTAGTGTAAGCGCTAAGCCACTGTCCTATACAGATAGGTGTGTGTGGCAGGTGGGGGTGTGGGCAAGTAGGGAGGAGTAAACTTGAAAATCAAGATAAATTTTTGAAAGATTATCTTATGTATAATTATTAATGCACATTGTAGTAGTGCTTTAATTTGTTCCTTGAAGAACACCTCAGCATAGGAGAGCTTGGCCTTTCATGGAGAAATAGCTAGTGCATTTGCCTGCAGCTTCTGCCTACAATCATAATTGTTTGATTTTAAAGGGGGAAAATTCTTTCAATATATAGCTAACAAGAAAGAGAAATTTGAGAAGACATTTGGTCATCTGGGAAGACAAGCACAGGTACTGTTCTTGACACAAAGTATAACGAGTGCCTTGTGCAGGCCAGTCCCTTGAGGGTGGAGGGTGGTGATGACTTGGCCTAAATGCAGTCCCCTAGCCTGTTTACAGCTTCCTCCTTGCACAGATTCAGCATGTGTTTATGCATTCCTGGTCTCAGAGTAAGGCTTTCCTTCAAGCATACACAATTTTTCCTACCCAACAGGATAGTAGAACTCACTAAAGGGGGCTGAACCAGTTGGCTAAGCGGTGACTTTACCTGTTACATGGTAGTTATTTCTCCATTTCTTTCAATAGCCAGAAAGAATTATTGTAGGTCATGGCTTGGTTGCTCTTCCCAATAAGAACAAGCCTCCTGTCCTGGGTTGCTTTTGGCCAAAAAATCTTGAACTAAGTTGGGAAACCTTTCTTGAGGTGTTTTGAGTTCATTCTCCCAAATTCCAGCCACCCCAACCCTCAAATAAAAGGATTGACTTAACCATCTCGGGCCTGTCCTTCATCGGCACATTCTCACTGAGTGTCCTCCATGTACAAGGCACAGTGTTGTCAAATCCCTGTGAAATCTCTGTCCTCAGGGCATAAAATTTAATTAGGTAGATAGGACCTATGTCCCTAAAAAGTCAGCTGGCAACATCACAAGATCATATAAAATAAATATGAAAAGAATAACACCAAAAATAGAAGCCACATGAGTTCAAAAGATCACTGTAAGTTGGAGTTAATTGAGAAATATTCATGAAAGTATCTAAAACATCTGCAACTAGAAATTCTATGTCTATTGGAAAGTTAAAATATCTCCTCGGCAGAAGATATTTAATCATATCGAATAATGACACAAGTAGAGATACACTGTTTATAAGTTATTTAAAAAAAAGTTTCTTCAACATCAGCAAAAGATGTGAATAGAATCAGCTGTTAAATAATGCATTTAATTTGGGAGTAGGAAAGCAATGTTTAGGATCAGGCTAACCCTCCCTGAGAAGTCTTTCCTCATCTGGGATCTGTCACTTCAGAAGAACCTTTGTATGTTGTTAGGTACCCGAGAACTTTCACCTTTTATGTAGCATCAGCTTAAAGGATTAGGAAAGTGTATACTAAGACAATGTTCAATGTTAAAAATAGAAAGGTTATGAAAGTCTTCTCTGCCCAGTGCCTCAGGTTAGCTCAGTTTGCATTTTTTTTCATATAAGAGAAAGAGATTCAAAAAAATACAGAAACTGGGAAAATGAGCTTTTAAGTAGGTGGTGGCAGAAAACCACACCGATAAAAATTATAAACAATACTGCATGGGCCCTTCAAAAAGTACGCTCTCTGAATACCCAGTGAGGCCTGTTTACCAGAAGAAGAAAGATGGAGTCGACTGGTGCCTCTTAAATGTGCATACTCAGGAGTTTGGGACACACATGTGCTTTTGTGTGTTTTCTCCGAGGACATTTGCAGACACCAATCTTTTTCTAATCTCACTTGTGTTTTCAAATTGAAGCAGGTATGGGATTTCTGTAGAGGACACAGATATGCAAAGGGCCATTAGGAAGTTATCTGATATTTAAATACAAAAAATGCAGTTAAAATCCCACTGCCCTTTTCATAGTTTGTTTTCTTTATTTGATGCAGTCAGGAATTAAAAACAACTGAATTTTTTTTTTATAAACCTTTCAAGAAGTTCACTTTTGGACTAAACCCAAACATACAGTTACTAAGCCAAAAATGGACTATTTTCACAAAGAGTTGAGTGATGGAAAGCAGAAGCTGTCATGGAAAGTGTTATGTGAATACTCTCATTAAAAAAAAAATGACTGTGAATTGGAAGTAGGCATTTCTTTACCTTATAAAAACTCTGGCAAATTATTTCCCTTTGGAGGATGATCATTTGAGCTAATTTGCCTACATTCCAAATATTATGGGTCTTGTGACAGTATGTAATTTTTTTTTTTTTTTGACAAGTTCCCTTCCTGGTCTGTGGAGAGACTCTGGACATGTCTCAACCCAAAGTCAAGGCTGTTTAAACTTTTTTTTTTTAATGTCTATTTATTTTGAGAGAGAGAGAGAGAGAGAAAGTGTGCAAGGAAGGGAGGGACAGAGGGAGTGAGAGAATCCCATGCAGGGTCCCTCCTGTCAGCACAGAGCCTGATGCAGGGCTCGATCTCAGTGACCCAGACATCGTAACCTGAACTGAAATCAGGAGTCAGACGCTTAACTAACTGAGCCACCCAGGCACCCCAGGGCTGTTCAGAGTCTCGAGTGAAGTGACTGTCTCATTGATTTGATTGACAGGACTTTAGACTGTGTGATTCAGTTACTAATGTAAATTGTGAATATAGTTTACATACTTCCTTTACCTTTCCCTAAAATATTGTAGTAGGATGTATTCTAAGAAGGACTATTCACACATTATCTCAGCAACTGTTGAAAAACTGTGAAGCAGTGGTTCTCAAAGTGCAGGCCTCCTGCCTGAAGCCTTAGCATCATCTAGGAACTTGTTAGAAATGCAGAGCCTCAGTCCCCAGTCCAGGTTTCTCAAATCAGAAACTCTGGGGATGGAGCCTGCCATTTGTGATTTAACAAATTGTCCACGTGACTTGGATGTGCTAAACATCAGGAACAAATACTATAGGACATAATGACATTGCAGGTATAATGAATATAAACGTAGAGCAATTTTTATTAAAATTTATAAAAAAAGTTATTATAGGACAAATTTGACTGAACAAGATTTCAAAACATGCCATCCCATGGCATGATGGACTTAGGTTCATACATTTATACAACATAAGCATTTGAGGGTTTCTTAAATGTTCGTTATGTGGAATATTTAATAAAGAATGACTCTGATGTGCTATTAGTGATTTTCCAGATGATAGTTTTGGATGCAGTGAAATTCAGAGAAAATTTGAGTTCTGCTAAACAAAGCCGAGAAGATGTCTATTAACTTTCACATTGAAATATTCCAAAAGTAAGGATTAATGGTAATATCACAATGACTGAAAATTATAGGATTACTCCACTTGAAAACAATCTTCATTCTGTCATTGGTAATTCTCTTCACATAACTTAGAAAAAGGGATCTGAGAATACTGTCAGATAATATCTAAAATATGACTGTAATAGATATATATAAGGCCCTTAAAATTATTTTTAACAAATGCTATTATGCTAAAACTCCAGTTCTTTTGGCAAGCATTCATTGATCTCTCTTGCCAAAAAATGATTTAAAAAAATCGCAGTATTGCATAATAGAAGGAGCTCTGGCTGAGGAGCTGAGGAATGTAGTCTCTAAACCTGGTTCTGCCACTGACAATGTGTAGATGGAAATAAGACATTTAACCTCTCTGGGCCTCAGTTGTCTCATCTGTAAGATGGAGAGTTTGAATTAGATCTCTAAATCCTGCTTCAATTAGCTATTAATTAGCTACCATAAACACAGGGGCTTAAGCCAGCAACCATTCATTCCTTCTCGTGAGTCTGCAAGTAATCTAGGTGGTTCTGCCAACCCAGCTTGAGTTTGGCCCATCTCAACCATATTCACTGTGCTAAGACAGCAGGGTGACTAGGAGATGACCAATGTATCATGGCCTCTGTGTTGTTTCTCATCATCCATGAGGCAGTCTGGGCCTTTTCTCAAACCCATGGCACGTGCTCAGAGAACAAGCAGAAGCGTATAGTCATTTGGGGCAGAGGTTCTGAACTGTCATAATATAGCTGCCACGTTCTTTTGGTCAAATCAAGTCACAAGCCAGGCAGATTCAAATGGTGGGGAAAATAGATTCCACCTTCAATGGAAGGAAGGACAGAGTCCTATTGCCAAAGATATGCTATAGGAAGAAGAAGAACCAACCTACCTTCCTAGCTTTAAAATAAAGTAAAATATCAGGAAATGCATTCAATATGATGCTATAGAATGCTCATCATGAAGTGTTTTAGATACACAGAAATATTTAGAAAAATGGAAGATGCAGAGAGGATATAACGTATTTGTGAAAACCGGAGTAAGCATGTTTTAAGCAAGGCTTCTCTTTAATTATTGTCTGAGTTTCACATAAAGTCTGCTTCATCAACTGGATAAATATTTGACTGCTGTTCAGTAAATTGCATTAGTTTACTTTAACTGTATGCTCAGCCTTATTCAGGCATCCTACATTAGGCAATGTAGTGTGTAATGCATCTCCGCAGGTGACCAGAGCTATTCTCTGTATGAGGTAAATTAAAACTCATACTTTAAAAATTAAACATTCTTGCACTTCATGATTTCAATATTTAATTATAACCTGTGTCAAGGCCTAAT
>NW_027527387.1:1899093-2129046 GCF_008692635.1 Crocuta crocuta
AACAGAAAAGAAAGAAATTAAAAAAAAAAAAAAAAAAAAGAGGCAAAAGCTTAGCAATTCTTCTACACTGTAAAAATAATGTGGTTTCCTTAGTTTCACAATGATGTTTATATCCATTTTATGAGGAAGAGGACTGATACCTAGTAAGTTGGGAGACTAAGTTATCATATGTGTGGACAGTGACCTGTTCAGAAAACTCAGGAACCTGAACTGATGTTTATAAATTTTAACAGGGAAAAAAACTTTCTTAAAAAAAAAAAAAAAGGGACGCCTGGGTGGCTCAGTCGGTTAAGTATCTGACTTCAGCTAAGGTCTTGATCTCATGGTCTGTGGTGTGGAGCCCGCATCAGGCTCTGTGCTGCCAGCCAGAGCCTGGAGCCAGCTTCGGATTCTGTGTCTCCCTTTCTCTCTGCCTCTCCCCTTCTCACACTCTGTCTCTCTCAAAAATCTCTCAAAAATAAGTAAATGTTAAAAAAACTTTTAATAAAAAGATAAATTATTATTTATTTATTTTTTATTGTTTTTATGTTTAGTTTATTTCTAAGAGAGAGAAAGAGAGGCAGTGTAAGCAGGGGAGGGCAGAGAGAGACTGAGATACAGAATCTGAAGCAGGCTCTGAGCTAGCTGTCAGCGCAGAGCCTGACGTGGGGCTCTAACCCACGAACCGTGAGATCATGACCTGAGCCAAAGTCGGATGTTTAACTGATTGAGCCACCCAGGTGCCCCAGAAAGATAAATTATTTTTTTTAAAAAGATAGATTTTTACTTTACTGAATGAAAGAGATAATAGAAAATAATGTTAATATATTGACATCTTGGATGGGACAATAGTGTATTTGTTATAATGATACTATTCATGTCTGTTCCTATTTATATTTTCTATTGGCTTTTCAAAAATGTCTGGTATGAAATTAAATTTTTAAAAAGGAGAAAAAATTCAAACCAGTCTTCCTAGGAATATATGTTTACAGAAATAACAGGAAACATTTGTTGCAAGGTGTTTTCTTTTCTCTATAAGAATTTGAATAGAATTGTAGGATTCAGTTGATCAGAAGAGGAACGGACCACATTAGAGGAGGAACATGTGTCAAGCTTAATTAGTAGAATTAAATAGCAGTAAGCCTTTGATTTCACAACATGTACAGGTTACCAAGTCATGGGGATGAAACAGGCAAGTTAAGGAAGATAATCACACTATTTTCTTAACTGTAAGTGAGATGAACTAAAATGCCTTTAACGATTGACAACATGGGGCAGGTTTCCTTGAGCATTATTGGTTTAACTGTTGCTGTGGTTAAATGACTCCTTTCTTCATGTGGTCACATTATATGAGAAAGTCATAGGTAAATTAAATAATTGTAGACAAGTGTGGAAGCATATCGTCTCAGGCATCACTAGGTCTACCTTTAGGGATTCTGGGATGAGTTTGTGGAGTAAGCAAAGGACGTGAACATGAAGGGATACACTTGTATATAAAACAGGTTGTTCTGAGCCTGGATGCTCTAGAACATCTTGGATTTTGAAGTCTTGATGCTTCCCCCTCTAATTTTGCTCATAATCAGTATAACCACTGATCTTATTGATTTATTCAATAAAATGATTGTTCATTTTTTTTTATTTTAGAGAGAAAGAGAGAGTGCTGGGGAGAATGGCAGAAGGAGAGCAGCTGAGGGAGAGAGAGAGAGAGAGAGAGAGAGAAAGAAAGAGAGAGAATCTCAAGCAGGCTCCATGCTCAGTGCGAAGCCCGATATGGGCTTCCATCCCATGACCCTGGGATCATGACCTTAGCCAAAATCAAGGGTCATACACTCAACCCAATGAGCCATTCACCCATCCCACTACAGATTTTAGATGGATGGGTGAATGGATGGATGGATGGATGGATATAGATATAGGTATAAATATACATATAGATATAATTTCTAAAATATTAGATATATATCTAATATATATCTATAATATCTAAAATAAATAAGATATAACAAAAAAAACCTATGAATTCTCCAAGAATCTAAATGCCTTATTAAAATACAAATTTAAACAATGACATATAATTTCATTCTCAACAGGTAGGCAGTATAAAATCTAACAATACTAAATGTTGCGCAAGATGTGAATAAGTAAGAACTCCCAAACCACTTTGGAAGGGAGTTTGGCAATATCCAGTCAATGTGAAGATTCTTAGACGNATTTGGAAATAACTCAAGTACCTTACTAGTATTTGTTCATTGTGGTAATTCTTACGGGAAATGATATATAGAGGTTAAATAAGTAAATTAAAATTATCTACATGAACATGGATAAAATGTTAAAAATGTTTAGCAAATGTAAAAATACATTCTAGAATGGTGCATGTTGAGGGGTACGATTACTAAAGTTTTTAAAAATGCAGTACTAGGGACTACTTATGGGTGCATTTTTTTGAATTTAAAAAAAATTGTAAAGTATAATTGACATATAATGTTATATTAGTTTCAGATGTGCAGTGTATTGATTCGACAGTTCTGGACATTACTCAAATCTCACCATGATAAGTGTAGTCAACATCTGTCACCATACAATGTTATTAAAATATTATTAATTCTATTTTCTATGCTGTGCTTTTCAACTCCATAATTTATTTATTTTATAACTGGAGTTTGTATCTCTTAATCCCCTTCATCTGTTTCATCCATTCCCTCATCCACCTTATCTTCTGGTAACCACCAATTTGTTCTCTGTTTTTATGGATCTGTTTCTGCTTTGTGTTTATTCATTTGTTTTGTTTTTTGGATTCCACATATAAATGAAATCATATGGTATTTGTCTTTTTATATCTGACTTATTTCACTTACAACAATACTGTCTAGGTATATCCATGTTGTCATGAATGACAAGATCTCATTCTGTTTTAAGGCTGGTAATATTCCATTGTGTATATATATATATACCACTTCTCTATCCATTCATCTATCAGTAAACACTTTGGTTTCCTCCAAATCTTGGCTATTGTAAATAATGCTACAATAAACATTGTGGTGCATGTATCTTTTTGAATTAATGTTTTTGGGTTTTTTAATTTTTTTTTTTTTTTTTGAGAGAGAGAGAGCACGAGTGGGGGAGAGGCAGAGAGAGGGAGACACAGAATCTGAAGTAGGCTCCAGGCTCTGAACTGTCAGTACAGAGCCCAACACGGGGCTTGAACTCACGAACCATGAGATCATGACCTGAGCCAAAGTTGGATACTTCACCCACTGAGCCATCCCGGCACCCCAGTGTTTTTGTTTTCTTTGAGTAAATACTCAGTACTGGAATTACTGGATCATATGGTATTTCTGTTTTCAATGTCTTGAAGAGTCTCACAGTGCTTGCACCAATTTACATTTCTAGCAACAGTGCATGAGGGTTCCCTTTTCTCCATATCCTCGCCAACACTTGTTAATTCCTATCTTTTTGATACTAACCTTTCTGACTGGTGTGAGGTCCCATCTCATTGTAGCTTTGATTTGCATTTTCTTGATAATTATTAGTGATGCTGAGCATCTTTTCATGTGTCTGTTGGCCATCTGTCTGTCTTCTTTGGAACAAATGTCTGTTCAGGTCTTCTCATTTTTTAATTGGATTGTATTTTTTTTGGTACTGAGTTGTAGTAAGTTCTTTATATATTTTGTATATTAACCCCATATCAGATATGTCATTTGCAACTATCTTCTCCCATTTAGTAGGTTGCCTTTTATGTTTTGTTAATGATTACTTTCATTGGACAAAAACTTATTTTGGTGTAGTCTCAATAGTTTATTTTTGCTTTTGTTTCCCTTGTGTGAGGAGACGTATTTATAAGTATATTGCTAAGGCTGATGTCGAAGAGATTACTGCCTGTATTTTCTTTTAGGAGTTTTATGGTTTCAGGTCTCACATTAGGTCTTTATTCCATCTAGAGTTTACATATTCTTGAAGGAAATGTATTAAAATGTTCATGTACTTATAAATGCAAAATTGAGCTGGTTTCTTCTCTCTCTCTTTCTATCTCATCTCTTCAAAGAGAAAGGAATACAGGCTAGAAAAGAGACCCATAGAAAAATTCAAGTGAAACTGATGTGTTTGAAAATGTCTGAAGAAAATATGGCTAAAGTTTAGGTTTTGTTATGTGGATGTAGTTAAAGTGTGTTTATTATCTTAGTCTGCATATATTTCATAATATAAGAAAGAAAAAGTTTCTTTTTTAAAATTTTTCAATGTTTATTTATTTATGAGAGAGAGAGCCAGAGAGCCAGTGTGAGAGCAGGGGAGGGGCAGAAGGAGATGGAGACATAGAATCTGATGCAGCCTCCAGGCTCTGAGCTGTCAGCACAGAGCCCTACGCAGGGCTAGAACTCCTGGACCATGAGATTATGACCTTAACCAACTGAGCAACCCAAGCACTCCAGAAAAAAAGGTTTATTTCTTATCTTATTTCATATTTAATGATGGCCCATATTGACGAAGGTTTTTTACCCCCCTTTTACTTCCAAAGTAGGTATCTGCCTTGTATCTAAACCCAATGTAGTATACAAATAAGCAGGAATGGCAAATTGTTTCAGTGTGACATTACAGTTTACCTCTAGAGTGGGTAATAATTCTGGCCCTAACACTAAATGTATAAAGTATTCTACTGTATTTTAAGTATGAAATTCAGAAATTGACTTACTTTGTATATGTGCTTCCAAAGCAAGCACTAGAATTTGGCTTACTTTGGATGAATGAAAGGGGGAATCATTATATAATATTTTCATACCATGAAAGAATAAATGACTGATTCCCTAATATTTGCTTAATATTTATACTATGCATCAAAGGTATTTTAAATAAAAACTGAGATCTATTCTCTGCTCTATGAAAATTAGTATTTATACCCATTAAAGCCTTAACCTAATAATCAAATTGGTTTGGCCAATATTCATACTCTATGACTTGCCACTGATTAGTGAGTTCTTCATTGGTGTTCCTCTTTACAGAATACGTATGCACAGTGAGTACCTTTGCCTATAGCAACTACACCAATTCAACTAACTCACAGCCATCTGCTTTTAGATTTAATGATAGAAAAACTCTGGCTATAAAATCCAGGTGACCCAATTGGAGGTAATACAAGTGCTCGAGTCAACGAGAACCACTTGGTCAGAGAGTAGATATTGGCTAATTTACTTCTTTCCAAGTAAATCTTTTTATTATCAAGTACAGAATATGGAAAATCCGAATTGTCACATAGTTTTATTCAACAGTTTTCACATGCCGTGTAATTTATTAGGGAGAGTTACCATGATTAGTGCTATAACAATACATTATCTTAAGGAATTTGTAAACCCCCTGATTTGTGCATTATCCCTATTTTGTAGATAAGGAAACTGAGGATTAAAGAGGTTTTTTAAAATTTCCTATGTTTATGTAACTTGTAAATGGAGAAGTGGAATGCAAACCTTGGTGTGACTAATTTGAAAGTCCACCCACTTAACCTCCTCCCAATGCTCTCTGCTAGTATTATGCATTAGCAACCATAAAACCCTCTACTACAGCAAAATATACCATTGTCACTTTTCATATCATGTTGGAAAATTTTTGTGCCAAATCCTGGGACAAACAGTTTATGAAAGGAAAGGGAAAAAAGTAAAAAATAAAATAATAAAACAAAGGAGCCAGCTTTTTATCAACGTGATAATAAGGTCACAACCTTTTCCACACCTTTGCCATTTCCTCTCAAAGAACATGTTGCTCAGGTCATATTTTCATAAGCTCTCTCTGATATTTAAATTCACAGTCTAGGGGTACCTGGGTGGCTCAGTTGATAGAGCATGCAACTCCTGATCTTGGAGTCGTGAGTTCAAGCCCCACATTGGGTGTAGAGCTCACTAAAAAAATGAATAAATAGATGAATAAATAAATTTGCAGTCAAGAATACCTCCATGAAAGGATGAACTTTTTCAGTTGTTTTATATGTAATTAATAATAAACTTCAAAGCTGCAAGTAGTCATAACTTAGCTTTCTACATAGAGTTCCAGGTGGTGTCTACCTGCTGGAATAAGAAAGACCCAGATGAGAACATAAAGTTCTGCTAGAGTCTAAATTATCAGTTCATCTCTTCCCTTTGCAGACCTGCAAACCAAGATTATCAATCTCTGGCGTATTTTTGATCCAAGGAAGTTATTTTTTTATTGACAATTTGGGGGACCATGAAAATACTAACTTCTGGTGTGTATGTTTTAGGTCAATTCTTCTCAAAGGTTGGTTGCTAGCCATTAGTGGTTTGGGATAAACTAGTAGTTGTCAAAGCAATTAGTGAATTACAACAAGCATTAAAGAAGGAAAAAAAGGAAAATAGAATAATTATCCAAATCCATGACAATGTTATAAGAGCGTATAAGAGTAAGTATTATTTCAGATATCTGTATCTTATGTCAATATAAAACGTATTCGTCACTGTGTACCATAGTCAACAGTTGAAAAGCCAATATAGTAAGATGAACTGTATCTAATTGGAACATTTGGCTTGTTTTCAATCAGGTTCAACCATAAGCACACACTCAGACCAATGGATTACTATTTTTTGAAGGTACTTAAATAATCATCGACTCATGAGAAATCTAATTAGGAAGCTTGTAGAGATTTTTCATCTGTTATAATTCCTACCTCATCCCCTATTGCCAAATGGAAACAGCCCCCAAATGGCTGTTCTAATTGCCGACAGTGCAGTCATCTTTTTCAGAAGCTTACATTTTTATTAATTTTTGCTCTTAATTTTAGTCTGTTGATGGGGAAAAAATGGTCAAGTTGATTGTTTGGTATACTATGGAAACTTTGTCATGTTTGATTCATGATTTTGACTTCCTGGAAGCCTAATATGAAAGTTAGCCTTAACCACTAAAATAATCGTCTCAAATACTCATGACAGCTAACAGTTTTGAATGCTCATAACCCAGGAGCTGTGCTATTTCCCATTCTAGCTAGATCGTAAGAAATTCTGAGGAAGTTCATCTGAGGAGGGCATTCAAAATACAGTTCGCAGGCCTCCCCACTGGACCCTTTGACTCGTGTCTGTTTTGTGGGCCCAGGAATGTGTTATTTATAAAACACCATAGGTGATTGTTGGCATTAGGCAAACTTGTAGGAAAAATTGCATTCTCTCATTTTATCCTCGTAGAAAATGCTTTGGGAGTAGATTTTCTCATCATCCTCATTGTATACATGTGAGGAAACGGAACCTTGCCTAGATTAAGCACCGGCCTCGAGTTACCTAGAAAGCAGGGGGAGAAGCAGGACTCCACACGCAGGGATCCCCTCCGAGGGGTCAGCTTCGCAGCAGGCTGCGTCTGATAACTAACGCACCCAGTTGTTCACATCCTTGTTCCCAGTGTTCCTTTCTTACACTTCCGAGGCCTCGTCTTCTGGAAAAAGTCCTGTGCTCTGCAGTCCCCTCCCCCTTGATCTCTTCCCCCTCCCTTTCCCTCAGAAAGAGCTGGTTTTGGAGGGGAGAATGCCCTCTGCCTCTTAAATGGTAAAATAGCCCCTCAAGGTGGGTTTTGTGCGGGTGCGTGACTGTTTATAATATGGGGGTAAGGTTAAACCCGTGATGGCGGAAGTACCATCATCTCCATCCTCTCTGCAGGGTGGCTTCAAGGCTGGAGACAGCAGCTGTTCTTTGGCCACCAATGCCTCAAGAATGCTGCTGATACCCGGTGTTTTCAGAGTGGGAGAGGTGTGGCTTTGCTGCTGTAGAAGAGGGACTCCAAATGGAAACATGGAGACAAGTGATTTTCTTGTTATAATTGAAGAGCTGTTGCCATATAACATACAACATAGGAAAGACAGGGTTTCAAATCTGCGTGGTGTTTACTCACAATGTGGTGCAACCATTTCTTCTATCTATTCCAAAACATTTTCATCACTCTCAAAGGATACCTTGTAATCATTAAGCAGCCGTATTCTCTTCATTCCCCCTCAAAACCCTGGAAGCCAATAATCTGTATTCTGTCTCTCTGGACTTGTCTATTCCGGATATTTCATATTAAGGAAATCATATATGACCTTCTGTGTCTGATTTCTTTCACTTAGCGTCGTATTTTCCACCTTTATCCATGTTGTAGCATATATCAGTGCTTCATTCCTTCTTATGGCTGAATAATATCCCATTATTTGAATAAACCACAATTTGTTTATCTCTTTACCTATTGATGGATATTAGGGTTGTTTCTACCTTTGGCTTCTGTGTAGTGCTTTTCTGACCATTTGTGTGTAAGAATTTGTCTGAGTCCCTGTTTCTAATTAATTTGGATATATATATCTAAGAGTGGTGTTGCTAGATCATATGATAATTCTATAGGGGTTTTTTTAAGTTTATTTATTTTGAGAGAGAGAGGGTTTGGGTGCACAAGTGGGGGAGGGGCAGAGGAGAGAAAGAGAGAATCCCAAGCAGGCTCCACACTGTCAGCGCAGAGCCTGACACAGGGCTCAAACTCACAGTTGGTAAGATCATGACCTGAGCTGAAAGTAAGAGTTGGACACATGACTGAGCCACCCAGGAGCTCCACTTACTCTATGTTTAAAGTTTTGAGGAACTGCCAAATTGTTTTCCACAATGACTTCTCCATTTTATATTTGCAGCAACAGTGGATGAGGGATTTCAACTTCTCCATACCTTCTCTAACATTTATCTTTCTTTCCTTTTAATTTGTTTTTAATTCTAGTCATTTTAGTAGGTGTGAACTGGTATCTTATTGTGGTATTGATTTGCATTTCCCTAGAGGCTGGTGACTGTAAGCATCTTTTCATGTGCTGTCTGGCTATTTGTAGATCATTTCTTCTTTGGAGAAATGTTGTCTTAAATCCTGTATTTACCTTTTGAATCTTCCTCATTTCTTTTTGCCCTGAGGCCTCTCTTTCCCTGTCTTCCTCACATGCACTTATCATGGTGATAATGATAGTAGCTGCCTAAAGCCAGGCACAGTACTAAACACTTTAAACATATTAGAATATATTACGTTCTTAAATACTATCAGGCTTTCTCTCCTTTTTTTTTCACCTCCAAGATAAGAAAACTGAGGCCCAGAGAAGGTTTAGATGAACATGGTTCATTAAAAACCAAGAGGCCAAGACTGGTTTCAAAGCCAGTTCTCTCTGATTTGAAAGTCCCTGCTCTTAACCTCTGCATCAAGGGTCTGCAGTCCAGCTAACATTGCTTACATACACTGGGAAATTATTTTTTAGCTATGTGCCATCTTACACATTTTTAATAATAAGTATAAGTGACTGAAAAGGATGTGATTTCCCACATATTGTAAATATTAGCATTTAAAAATGTAACTGTTAGATCACTCTTTTAAAAGTTTCCAAGGGACTCTAAATGCCATGGTGATACGGTGCCCAGAACCATTGATTTTAAAAATTCATGAACACTTCTTTCTTTTTTACTCATAATTGTACTTTTATTATATTACTTCCTCAGAATGTTATCATAATATAACATTTTTCATGCTTGGAAGTCTTTTATTGATCACCCTCTCATACGCTTTGCATCAAAAATGTAAATATAAATTAAAATTGAATTTTGAATAATTTCTTATAACCATAAAGCTCTGAGTGTTAAAGATTCCTTTTGATTAAGTTGTTATTAATAGTAGTTAACTGATAGAATCAACAAAAAATATATTACAGATTTTGATAACTTATTAACTGTAACAAGTACGTTTGTATTGGAAATGCACCTTTTGAGTAGGATTGATGGGGCTGTTATGGTATCTTGATTAAAGGAGAGTCTGTGCAACAATTTTTCAACTTGTCACTTTGACACCTCAGAGCATTTAACTGTCAAATAATGCAACATTACAAATTTGTGATGTGAAAGGAATGGCTTTTTAAAATTTTTCTTTTTTCTTCTTTTGTCAACTTAGAGGAGTTAATTTAAAAAGAATTGTAGGAAAAGGAATCTTACTGTCTTCACCATACATAGGTATGTTCTTAAACAGGTCAAGCTTAGAAGAGAGTGCATAGAGAAATAATGGATCTGGACATCAATCTTTTAAAATGACTCATGTCTCCTACTCCTTGGAGGCTGTGTGTATTACTACTGTGTGAAGACTACTATGCTGTACTATATTTATAAGTGAGTGACCTACCATGACTCCAGCCCAACCCCACTAGTGAACCCTAATGGGAAAAAAAAAAAAAAAAACACTTGGTATATAAAAACCGTCTGCTAAAGCTTTTGCACGAATGATGTTGTTTAGTCATTGGAACAACTCTGCAAAGTAGAATGTGCTTGGTGTATAGGAAGAAAGTAGTTTGTTTGGATCATAGAAATTATAAGTGGCTGAGCAAAAGTTTGAACTCATTTGGTTGTCTCCTTTTTCCTTAAGTTTTAAAATTTATTTGAAGATTTTATTTTTAAGTAATTTCTACACCCAACATGGGACTTGAATTCATAACCCTGAGATGAAGAGCTGCATGCTCTACTGACTGAGCCAGCCAGGTTCCCCTTTCCTTAATTTTTTTTAACTTTGTTTATTTATTTTGAGAGAGAGAGACAGAGACAGAGAGGGAGATGGAGAGAGAGGGAGAATCCCAAGCAGAGAGAGAGGGACAGAGAGAATTCCATGTTGTCTGTATGGAACCTGACTCAGGGCTCTATTCCATGACCTTGGGATCATGACCTATGCCAAAATCAAGAGTTGGTCGCTTTACCTACTGAGATATCCAGGTTCCTCACTCTCTTTAATTATTTATTAAGTTGGCGTTGACTAGAAGCAGTGTAATTCAATTCAAATAGTTCTTGGCTGATTTTTTTTTTAATGTTTTTTTTATTTTTGTTTTTATTTTTATTTCTAGGAGAGAGAGAGACAGCGTGAATAGGGGAGGGTCAGAGAGAGAGGGAGTCACAGACTGAAACAGGCTCCAGGCTCCGAGCTGGCAGTCAGCACAGAGCCCGACGCGGAGCTCGAACCCACGAACCGCGAGATCATGACCTAAGCGAAAGTCGGACGCTTAACCGACTAAGCCACCCAGGCGCCCCTGATTTTTTTTTTTTAACTTACAGCACAACTGAAATGTGTTTGTAATTAGTGATCTATAAGGAGGAACTTTTTTTTTTTTTTACTAGAGAAGACATCTTGTATCCACCATATACATCTGACCATGGGTCACTCCCTGAATAATATTGTACAAAGATGGAGAAAGTTGCACCCTGATTTTGAAAGGGTGCAGATCTGGGGACCTCTAGCTCAGACTTTTTAAAATTATAAGGTTATGATCAGATTTTACACAGGAGAGATAATTGTCTATGGTTGGGGCAGCCACTGAATGTAAGCATTTTCTTTCTTTAAAATGATATTATTGTAAAACCAAATCGTTAAACTCTAGGATAGTTTAATTTCTCAGATGGTCAAGAATTCAGGTTTTAAGAAATATAAGACTGATTGTATAATCTATTCATGAGTTATAAGGTAATGTTAAGTTAGCCATCATTCTATAAATAGAGCAATAAAAGCACAGAGCAACACCTTTCAGTTACCCTGTAAGTAACTTCATGGTCAGATTTATCTGGTATACTGAGCAGAAAGCCATTTTCTATCACATAATGAAAATATTTGGAAAACCGCTAGAGCAATGAGAGTTATAGAACTCTTAAAACTGTAATTGTCTCATTCCATTATTAGAGTGGAAAGTATTTGGAAATGTTTTAGCATCCAAGTAAATGGCAGTGTACCATTTTGAGATTACTGACTGATTGCCCCACTCCTTTTCTTTAAAGACTGAAGTATGATAAAGACAAAAGAGAACCAAAAGGAAAAAAAAAAAAACAAGGAAAGGCAAAAGGCAAACTTTAAAAGGAGGTCTTTTGAGATTGATATTCCTTTAGGTGCCATGTTAGGAAGAAAAAAATGTTACCATGCAAGGAATGGCCTGGTGTTTAATAGAGGAACAGTACTTTCATGGTTCTTTCCCATAAATGTCTTATGTGAACTTTATAAAGGATATAGACACCCAAACAAACAGAAAATGAGCCCCTTGCCTGGTAGCAAAGAGCTTAAATTACAAAAAACTTTTAATTTCTAAAGCTTCCTTTTTTAGACATTACTGGCATTTCTTCCTCTTCTCTTCAGTTTTTTGCCTCTTAGATAATTTCACTGCTTGTTAGAGGCTTTACTACAAAGGAGACAGGCTTAAAACAATGAGGGCATAAAAACGACTTTACTACTTTTTAGCACATTCTAGGGGCAGGATCAAGGAAAAACAGCATGAGGGTTATGGATTGTGAGTAGATTTCAATTATCTGAATTATCTGGATGCCTCTTATCCAGACAACGCAGATTTAATTAAGGCTTATTTCATTATTCATCAATAGGTTTGTAGAAAAGCCTAGGAAAAAGGTGAGGCGTATTCATGAGCCAAGAACTCAGTTGAACACACACACACACACACACACACACACAGAGAGAGAGAGAGAGAGAGAGAGAAATATATCAGCTCAGCATCAGCCTTTATTTGGGAAAAACCCACTTACAGAAGTTACCTTGAAAGAAGGATAAACACTGGTGGACAAATTGGTCCATCTTGGGACCGGCGTTACTAGATAAGTGAACACTCATTTCTTTGAATGCAAGAGCCACACTGCAACCTGACAAATCCTAGGCACAGTGTATCAAACAGCCACCACAGATTCCTCAGAGATCTCACAAATGACATTTCTTTATGTGCAACTTGATAAGTGTAATTCCCAATCTCCAACTTTTCCTGGATTGCTTCATATCTAATCTAATTCTTTTTTCAAGAATTGTTTTATGCCTCTTAATGTATTGCTGGGAATTTGCTTTTAGGCTCTTGGGTAACAGGGGGAAAATGAATTGCAATCTAGTGGAATCTTGACAATATAACCATTACATTGTGAATGCTACAGCCAACAAGGAAAGTAAAGATGAAGAGAGCAGTGTTTGATTCTGGTAAATTGTTTCCTTCACAGTTTTGCTTTTGTAGAATAAATACAGTACATGAAATAGCCATCTAAGGATAATCTATTAGTTGCTATACTCAGTGGAAAGCAGGAGTAATTCATTCAGTTTTGGAAGAACTTGATCTCTCTGTGAGCTTCATTTGCAAGCAGAAACAATTATTGTTATTTTGCAAACAGTTATTTGATAATTTAACAAATTGTACTTATGAAATATATCCCTGTCATTAGGAAAAAAACACACAATTCTTACACGGAGAAAATGGCTGCTATTTCATTTCTAGGATCAGAGAAACTACTGACAAAAAAATTACTTTCAGTTTTGAACAATGACTTTTTATGGTTGTTAAGCCTCAGTTATGTGCGTAATATCTAGAAGAATGTGTAGGTACAGTGCAGTGAAAAGAAAATAATCTTGCTATGAATACACAGTCCAATGAATATTACAAAATGTTCCATCATTTGCCCTATCAAGTCACTTTATGGTTCTTATAGGGTGAACCTTGGATAAGCCTCTGAAGCCTACTTGCTTTCTGGTCTCCTTCCCTCTCCTTGTTCTTCCTAGTATTGCATTTGGTCTTCTCTAGTCCTCTGCCCTTACCCCTAAGTCCTAACACTATCTAGTTGAAGGTTGTGGGCATTATTCACGTGCTGGAAGTGCTGTAGTAGATTTTTTTTTAAGTTTATTATTTTGAGAGTGAGAGCGAGAGAGCATGTGTGAGTGTGTGGGAAAGGGCAGTGAGAGAGGGAGAGAGAGAATCCCAGTTAGTCTCTACACTGTCAGCCTCCCAACGTGGGGTCTGAACTCATGAACCATGAGAGATCATGACCTGATCCAAAATCAAGTGTTGGACTCTTAACCAACTGAGCCACCCAAGCACCACTGCAATATACTCTTTTATTCCTTGCAGAGGAATGTGTAAGTCTTTCCAATTATCCAAGGGAAGTAACTATAAAACATTTAAAGAGCTTTCTTACTAATAGTGACCATCTCTGGGTTAACAGCCTATGTCTGGGTTAACATATAATACTGTCTACTGATTTATCAATGGTGGTAAAGTAAAGGAAAAAAATAGACAGAAGAAAGAAAATCTCATCTTGCCATATAACCTTTACACAAACTAACATTTTGAGCATTTATTTAGCACTGTATCTATAAACCTGACTGCTATTTTAAAATGCTATTTAAAATTATATACACATTTAAGGAAAGAACCTACAAATAGTATATAGAGTAATAAAAGTTTAAGACAAATAGGGAACTAAAAATAGTGTCATTTGAGTTCAGATTTAATAAAAATATATTCAGAACATGTGATTAACTTAAAGATCACATATCTGTTCTGATGTATTACTATTTGAGTAATAATAATGATAACTAATATTGTTGACTAGATTTTATGTGCCTGGTACTGTTTTAAACATCTTATAGGTATTGATTTATTTTATTTATTTATTTATTTTAAATTTATTTTTATTTTTTTAATTCTTATTTTCTTAATAGNGCCATGGATATTCCATCCTATAGATAAACACATCTTCTTGATCCATTCCTCCGTTGAAGGACACTTAGGCTCTTTCAATGTTTTGGCTATTGTGGAGAGTGCTGCTGTGAACATTGGGGTACATGTGCCCCTATGCATCAGCACTCCTGTATCCCTTGGGTAAATTCGTAGCAGTGCTATTGCTGGATCCTAGGGAAGTTCTATTGTTAATTTTTGAGGAACCTCCACACTGTTTTCCTGAGGGGCTGCACCAGTTTACATTCCCACCAATAGTTTAGGAGGGTGCCCGTTTCTCCACATCCTTGCCAGCATCTAGAGTCTCCTGATTTGTTCATTTTAGCCACTCTGACCGGTGTGAGGTGGTATCTCAGTATGGTTTTGATTTGTATTTCCCTGATGAGGAGGGATGCTGAGCATCGTTTCATGTGTCTTTTTGGCTATCTTGATGTCCTCTTTGGAAAAGTGTCTGTTCATGTCTTCTTCCTATTTCTTCACTGGATTGTTTGTTTTTCAGGTGTGGAGTTTGGTGAGTTCCTTATAGATTTTGGATACTAGTACTTTATCCAATATGTCATTTGCAACTATCTTTTCCCATTTCATCACTTGCCTATTTTATTGATTGTTTCCTTTGGCGTGCAGAAGCTTTTAATCTTGATGAGGTCCCAATAGTTCATTTTTGCTTTTGATTCCCTTTTTTTTTTATTTGCTTTTGCTTTTGATTCCTTGCCTTTGGGAATGTGTCAAGTAAGAAATTGCTGCAGTTGAGGTCAAGGAGGTTGTTTCCTGCTTTCTCCTATAGGGTTTTGATGGTTTCCTGTCTCACATTCAGGTCCTTGATCCATTTTGAGTTTATTTTTGTGTATGGTATGAGAAAATGATCTAGTTTCATTCTTCTGCATGTTGCTGTCTAGTTCTCCCAGCACCATCTGTTAAGAGGCTGTCTTTTTTTCCTTTGGATAGTCTTTCCTGCTTTGTCAAGGATTAGTTGGCTGTACATTTGTGGGTCCAATTCTGATTTCTCTATTCCATTGGTCTATGTGTCTGTTTTTGTGCCAATACCATACTGTCTTGATGACGACAGCTTTGTAGTAGAGGCTAAAGTGTGGGATGGTGATACCTCCCATTTTGATTTTCTTCTTCAATATTACTTTGGCTATTAAGGGTATTTTGTTGTTCCATAAAAATTTTAGGATATTTTGTTCTAGTTCCGATTAGAATGCTGGTGCAATTTTGATTGAGATTGCATTGAATGTGTAGATTGCTTTAGGTCGTCATAACACTTTAACTATATTTATTCTTCCAATCCATGAGCATGGAATGTTTGTCCATTTCTTTGTGTCTTCTTCAATTTCCTTCATAAGTTTTCTATAGGTTTCATCATACAGATCTCTTATATCTTTGGTTAGGTTTATTCCTAGGTGTTTTTACGGGTTTTTGTGCAATTGTGAATGGGATCATTTTCTTGATTTCTCTTTCTGTTGCTTCATTGTTGGTGTATAAAAATCCAAATGATTTCTGTACATTGATTTTGTATCCTGCAACTTTGCTGAATCATGGATCAGTTCTAGTAGGCTTCTGGTGGAGTCTGTCAGGTTTTCTATGTAGAGTATCATGTCGTCTGTGAAAAGTGAGAGTTTGACTTCTTCTTTGCCAATTCTTATGCCTTTTACTTCCTTTTGTTGTCTGATGGCTGATGCTAGGACAGTGGTGAGAGTGGACATCCCTTTCATGTTCCTGATTTCAGGGGGAAAGCTCTCAGTTTTTCCCCATTGAGGATGATGTTAGCTGAGGGCTTCTCATAGATGGCTTTTATGATGCTTAAGTAAGTTCCTTCTATCCCGACTTTGTTGAGGGTCTTTATTAAGAAGGGATGCTATATTTTCTCAAATGCTTTTTCTGCATTGGTATTGCCTTATTTTAAAATGGCAAATTACATAAATGCTTATTATCCTAAGATACTGAGACTTTAAATTTTTCTGAAGGTTTCTGATATTAGAATGTGATTTCTGGAGCTCAAGAACAAAAGATCAGTTTTTAAAACCCCTGGGTCTATCATTCTCAGTAAGAAATTTCTTTAATCACTGAAATCCAAACAGAGAAATTCTGGTGCTGGTCTTTAGTTGCTCACATTCATCTTTTAAATTCTTAAAAACATATTTATTTCAGAGATGAAGGGGAAAAACATTGTTATTATAACTATTCCAACTGTTAAGCATCTGTAAGTAAATAATTAACATGCTTGTAATTCATTTGCTACATGTCCTATAGAGGAATGTGGCAAGACCCACCCTGGAATTATACTCATTTTACTAGATCTTTGGATCTGTGGTTATGGACTGCATCTCCTTTCCATAACCGATTATCAGGACACATGAGTCCCTTGAATTTAAACTTTTCTTGTACCTGTGATCTGCCTAATCCTTCTAATAACATGGAAACTGCTTCTGAGCTGCCTAATGACATTTTCCATACAAAGAATTCAACTTGAAAATTCCAACATGTAAAAAGAAGAAATGATGGAAAGATATTCATTTAGAATATAAAAACAAAGAATATCCATATATTAAATTCCAACATGGCATATCCTTTGCCTTGGATTTGAGGGATTATCCTAGAGATATGGTAAAATGGCCAGAGTACATTTTTGTCAAATCCTTCATACATTAGACAAAATGACCAAAATGGGTGTAGTGTGCCTCCTCCAGTGGAAGGGAACGTGAGTTTAGAATTAAATGTAAGGTAGGAGATTTATTTTCTGTTCCTGCATAATCTCTCAAATTTTTCTCAGGGGGACAACTATAAATTCACTATTTTGATGTACCAAACATTTTTTTTCTTTTGTGAGAGGTAACTCATCAGTTTCCAGAACCACTTGTTTGAAATGTGTACTCATACTGTTATTTGCTTTAATCATTTCTGAAGGAAAGAAAAGGCAAATTAAAAAATAAGCAATGAAATTAACAATCATCTTTTCTTCCCACCCTTGGTTTTTTTAATCATGTTGTATTGATAGGATGCTTCTAGTTGCATTTTAAATTTAAACTTGCTTAAACCATAAAAAAGATTTAGTGAGTCATTCTACTCTTCCTCTCCCCAGCTGAATCTCTATTTCTGTGGTAATGCCTTGTATACTTAAATATAGGTTATCAAAACCAATCACAATGCAAGGGAAATGAATTTTGCTAACTGGTTTATCTCAGTCTTAGACCACCATAGGAGGTGGGAGTAGCATCACTTTTACCCAAAACATCCCACTCCAAACACATCCTGTTCCACAATGAAGGTGAAGTAGGTAGGGGTAGAACCATAAGATCTAGTGCGTTTGCATTTTTAGTGTTGAAAGTTCATTACTGATAGATTTTTCTCTTCTATTGCCTCATGTTTTTGAATCAAAGAAAAATGTGAATAAATATTACTGAAAGATTAGGAAGTCTAAATAGAAAAGAGAACAAACTATCTCCAACTACTAGGGACAGTTCTCATTGGATCTGTTTCTGCATGTGTCTTATGGCCAGGGACACGTAGTTCCAGACTACCTTTTCAAAAAGGCTTATATGGCAGACAGCAGTTAAATATAAAAGATAGTGTCTCCTTTAGTAGCAAAAGTGAGGCAGGCTTACTGTCCATTATAAAAGTTTGGGGTTCCGTAAGCTTGGGGTTCCCCACTGTGTGTTTAGGCATCACCTGGCCCACTTTATATTGCTCTGTGGAACTGGGGCTTGGGGAGCTGGCACAAGTGTTGATAGTCTGGTTATTTCTAACAATGGTTCTTTGTCTCTGACCCAGGAGCCTTCCATCTTCTACCAAGATCTGTGAGCCTCTTGTAGGCTAACTTGGTTAAGTGCCAGTAGGGTAAATTTCAGAGTCTTCACAGTTCTTTTTTTTCTTTCTTTCTTTTTAAAAATATTTATGTATTTTTGGGACAGTGAGGGATCCTCTAAGCAGGCTCTGTGTTAACAGGCTAGAAGCAGCAAGTACCATGTGGGGCTTGATGTGGGGCTCAAGCTCATGAGCCGTGAGCTCATGACCTGAACCGAAGTCGGAAGCTCAACCAACTGAGCCACCCAGGTGCCCTCAGATTCTTCACATTTCTTGACAGTCAAATATGATTAATGTGTAACACATAGACAAATATCCTACCTTTAAAATTTCTTGCAACAGGTAGGTACGCCTTTTATCCTCTGCCAGGGCTGTTACATGATAGCTTTGGAATGGTCATGGTTGCTGATTTTCCTGGATGGCTAAGCACATTTCCAGGAGACTCGTGCACCAGAAAAATCACTCTCTACCCTTGCAGAATGAATTTCAAATCCAAGGCTCCTTCTGTTAAGTCCATACCATACTTATTCTATCATTTCATTCTTTGCCTTAAGAATTAGGAAAAAGAACTTTCTTTTGCACACAATATTATCCCACATCCAGACTCTCTTCCCAAGCAAAGCTGTAGCAGGACTCCAGGCTTGCTCTAGGTAGTACTTTATATTTTAGCAATGGAAGAACTTTGGAGTCTCCTTTCTGTTTCAGCAGTACCTGCCTTGATTTATCTGTTCACAGTGTTCAGCATAATTTGTTCAGTCTATTTTAGAAGCAACTGGCCTGGGGTTTGAATTGCACCTGAATTCAACTACTTAAGCTTTAGTTTTAGTTTTAATGATTGATCTTGCATTTTTGCATTCAATATTCTAATACTATACAAGTTGGTTTGTGTAGTTAAAATTACTGTGACCATTCTTTCTCAATTAATAAAGATCAATTAGATTTGGCTTACTTACACTGCGATTGTCTTTTACATAGAACAAAACCAAGGCGGTTTCTCTTTGGGTCCTTAGATACTGCCTTCTGGGCTCTTTCTCAGTTTCACTTCTGTTTCTCTTCAGAGCAAACTTCCTTTGGGGTTCCTAGTGACTTCTTGCTAACTCAGTTTTTTCCCTTCAAAAATCACGTTGCAGAAGGATGCACACAAGTGGAAGTTTTGAATAATGTTTAGTATTACCATATTCTGACTCCCTTCACACACTGATCCCTACCTACTAGCCATAAGCCTGAATATTTAGTGATAGAATCTTAAATTATACATATCAGAAAACTGAGGGAGGAGCCTTCAGGGGCTTGGGGAATATCCTTGGTATCCAGAAACCATACCATGTAACCTCTACTTTTAATTCCTAAACATAACACTGGTGAAATAAAAGTCTCCTAAGTAGATATAAATATTCACAAATATAAATAGGAGAAAGTCTGGCTTTAAATACTTCCAGAGTACTACAGGAACTAGGGACAATTTTACTTCTCATTTTAAGTGCTTTATAGGTCACTGAAAACCTCTCCTACCAATTAACTGAGTAACCTTTCTGTAATAAGATATCACCTTGTCTCAATTTTTCCTTCCATAAAATGAAAATACTACTACCTGCTCCTATTTATAGGATAATCAAGATAAAAAACCTTTGGGTAGGAGTAGCATATAATTTTTAGCTGTGGTTCCCTTCTAGGGGAAGCTAGCATTCCTTGTGTGGAAAAAAGGAAATAGGACTTTGCTTTTAGTTTGTGCTACAATAGCTTGTGGTTCCTGCATACCAGGCAAGCTTGATACTTTTGAGTGTCTTTACAGGAAGCTGTATTCTTGCCAGGCAGGCTCTCTGACCACCCAGCAGTGGGAATACTTGTTCTTAAAATTGAAAATTCATCTTCTGATAACTTCATGGACCACCTGTTCTCTCATGTGTTTTGAGGGCTCAGTAGATATCATGATGCAGTTACTGGCAATGATCAACAACCAATAGGAAATGACGCCATCAGTTGCCAGGTTTGCAACTTAATTGAGGTCATTACTGGAGGGACAGACATTATAAATGGTTAGGCCATGGGCTCTGGGCATGACTGTGAGATTTACAGTCCAGGTACGCCATCTGTTAGCTGTGTGACCTAGGGCAAGTCACCCAACCACTCTGTGTCCCAGTTTCACCCATTTTAAACTGAGAATGAGAGAAACTACCTTATAGAATTGTCATGAAGATCAAATGAATTAGCATATACGAAGTCCTTACAACAAGGTGAGCATAATATAAATGTTTGTTAAATAGTAATAATTGAAAACGTAATAATTAACCATGGGAAAAGAGAGGGCAAGTTTGAATATGAACCAGATTCCTGAGGAAGTATAGTTGTAAAACACTTTTTAAATAAAAAACATCAATATATCAACCTTTATTGATGCTTGTAATGAAACATAGTCTTGCCTTCTTTGAGTTTACAAGAAGAAGGAAAATTTATATTAGAAACATTTACTGTATAGTATTTCTGAATGTAATAAAAATTAACATAAAATATTTTAAACTTGTTGCTAATTCTCATATTGCTCTCATATCTTTTATCTGAATGAGATAATTTCCAATTTTACATACCTATTATTGTGCCACAGACTACAAATGCCCAGTAAATCCATAGATGTTCATGGCCACTCATGCAGAAATGAAATATTTAACTACAAAAATATCTTGTATTTGGGAAGCTATTTGCTGACATCTCTTCCTCTGATATTTGGAGAGCATGCAAAGTGATTTATGCACAGAAACTTGAAGGAAATGCTCCCATAGTGACTTACAGAATATTTTGAGAATACTGCTAATACATATTTTAAAAGTGCTTTCTACTGTGAAGTTTTTCCTTTTTTTTTTTTTTTTTATCATATAAAAGCACATTGGGCAAACTAATCCTCTGGAGAAACTCCTTAGCTCATCTCATCAAAAACAATAAGAGGATATGGATGTCCATTTTTTATAAGAAAGCAGACAAAATGTGCTGTGTATTAATTATGGTTATTAATTTAACTTTTGTTAAAGGAAAGATTAATTATAATGCTTTTCTTGTAGAACAGCCCTTCATCATTTTTTAACTAACACTAAACATTTGCATAGTAGAAAATTATTTTGGCTTAATAATAGCATTATTAAAGAAGGTTAAGCATTTGTTTTGTTTTTAACTAACTAGAGGTGTCTCTTTTTGTAAGAAAGCTTGATACATGGAGGTTCATACTCGTAAAAGTGGTGAACCAGAGGGTGACAGCTTGTGTTCCAAGTAGCTTTTTTCCCTCTAAAGGGTTTCTTTAAATAGTAGGTCTCCTGTTACATGTCAGTACTGGATGTAGACCTATCTTCTTAACAAAGTGTAGTGAGCAAAGAAATCTAAACCTTATGTGTAAGGTGTCCCTGCTGATTAAAATTCAATTACGTGTGCAGCTATGACATAAGTCAATGGGAAATTGTTATTTACCAAGACTTAATTTGTCTATTATGTTTACAGAATAAGATGAAGAAAATGCATTCCACATTCCTTTAAAATCGAATTTTCAAAAGAGATAGAATATTAGGATGTGCTGAAGAACTAACAGTTCCTGGTGGGAAAGTGATGTGTCTAAGGTTGCACCTATGGGCACAATTACTATTAGTGGTAGAAATTTTCATGAATTTCAGTGTCCAAATATGGGGAGGGGGAGGGTTGTAATTAGATGATGTGTTTATTTTTTTTGTATGCTGAAAAAAAATTGATGTTGAAAATTTGGTGAAACGATTAATAAATTACCATTTTGACAGGTTGCGTGGTGAAAGCAATTTCTCACCTGGCTGAAAGAGATCTCATTAGAACGCAACAACATGATCACAGTTAACATTATTAATGATAGCTGAACTAAACCATATAGCTGTGGGCTAGCACAGTTAAATTTTGCTTTATCAAGTGATAATTCATTCTATTCCATGTGGTTGTGAAATTTCTAATTTTTCTTTAGCTTCATTCCAAGGCTAGTGTAGAATTCCTCTAATACTCACAAGACCACCTCAGCTCTTGAAGAGATTTTAATTGACACACCTAAACAAGGAAAGTAGAACTATATGTCTGAAAATGGGATATTAGAAACCAGTATTATTTTATGTTTTGTGTAAGGCTTAATAAGAACCTATTCTTGTTTGAGGCACATATGCATATGGTCACCATATTTTGCAACCCCAGGCCAGAATACATGCTCTTAAAATATGATTGTCAGCTTGTTTCCAGGCATAATCAAAACTGTGAATATCTAGTGTGGATACTAAAAATAAAGTTTCTAGAAAGAATATTATCCATTATCATTTTGTTATATTCTTTTAGAGAATGGATGTATTATACATGTTGGGCCTAAAGGTAATTACTATAAGATCAATTTCATTTGCTAATAATGTTGAATTATTAGGAAAACAGTGAGTTAAAAAACTTATGAGGCTTGGCTCCAGTTTTTTCCCCATGATCGGTATTTAATGTTTTCAGAAATTGGTTAAGATATTCTAGATTGTTTTGAGTTTGTTTCTCTCCCTAGTCTTTTTAGAATGTCATTTGATTACTTAATTACATTTGGATCAGATTCATACTACATTTATAAGGTAGAATTAAGAATGGAATTGTGGGGGCGCCTGGATGGCTTAGTCGGTTAAGCGTCCGACTTTCGCTTGGGTCATGATCTCGCGGTTCGTGGGTTCGAGCCCCGCGTCGGGCTCTGTGCTAACTGCCAGCTCAGAGCCTGGAGCCTATTTCAGAGTCTGTGTCTCCCTCTCTCTCTGACCCTCCCCTGTTCACACTGTTTTTCTCTCTCTCTCCTAAAAATAAAAAAAAAAATAAAAAAAAGAATGGAATTGTGGATTGGTAATCATTACATTGTCCAAAGTATTCTATAACTAAAAGTGAGAAGAACGAGAAAGCTTAAAACAATAGAAATTATTTGACCATTTGCTTTTCTTTAGGACTAAGGCTAGTATTATAAGCAGGACAATACATATGACAACTGGACTGCCATTTCTTTTTTTTAATGTTTATTTATTTGTCTGTTTACTTACTTAATTACTTACTTACTTAAAGAGTAAAGGAGAGGCAGAGAGAGATGAGTAAGAGAATCCCAAGCAGGTTCCACATCAGCACAGAACCCAAGATGGGGCTCTATCTCACGACTGTGAGATCATGACCTGAGCCCGAAATCAAGAGTCGGACGCTTAACTGACAGAGCCACCCACACCCCTGCACTTTTATTTTCAATGGAATTTATTATTATATGAATTGTTATGTATGTACTAAATGTTTGTGGTAAAATTTATTATTGTTTTTAATTATTCATTCTCCATTTCTCTTAAATGTTATATATCCCCACCATTGCCATGAGATAGTGCCTTTGTATCAGGGTAATATTCTTCCCTACCTCATTGATATTTGGTTTTGGGTTGTTGGGTTTTTTTTTGCAAGTTTTTACCTCATTGTTATTTCAGACGGCCGTATGATTTGCTTTGGCCGATGAAGTGAGCAGTAGTGCTGTATGCCACAACTATTGAAGAGTCACTGTGTGTTAAAGTTCTTGCTCTCCTTTTCCTCTGTCAAAAACACAGTATGTTAGGGTTCCTGACTGGCTCAGTCAGTAGAGCATGCAACTCCTGACCTCAGGGTTGTGAGTTCAAGCCCCACACTGGATATGGAGCCTACTTAAAAAAATTAAAAATTAAAATATTAAAAAAATAGAGCAGCATACCACAGGAGGGGTTGCTCTTTCAGTCTGGATCCTTGAATGAAGATGGTGCATGAGAAGACAGTGGCAGAATTGCAACCAACCCACACAGGCAAAACTTTGTAGTTATTTTGGAATGATTTATTACTGCAGCAAAACAAATTCTTAAATACATGTGGAATTTTCTTTTAAATATTGTAGGAGTCAGTTTCCAAGTTAGTCCCTACTGATCATGATTCTTCTCTCCTGGGGATTATTCTGTGTGTATCTTGTCCACAATTTAATAGGGTGGATCTGTGTAACTTATAGGGTATCGGAGAAAGAAGAGAATGTGACTCTGTCATAGAAAATATTACCACTTACATTTTGTTCATTCTTGGGTCACTCATTATGGTGGAAGCAAGCTGCCATGTCATGAGGATACTCAAGCAGCCCTATGTGAAAATGGACAGAGGCTCCCTGATAATAGTCAGCACCTGCTTGCCGGTCATGGAGACGAGTCATCTCGGAAGCCCAACCTCCAGCCCAGGCTGGCATCTTGACTACAGTCTCATGAGAGACCGTGAACCAGAACCAGCCAGCTATACTGCTCCTAACCCACAGAATTTCTGATGCCCAGAAAGGGTGGGATAATGAATGCTTATTTTTTTTCTTCAGTCACTAAGTTTTCATGTAATTTGTTACATGGCAGTAAATAACTAATAAAAGTGATGTCTCAGGAGTCTCCCCCTTCGGGGTGTATAGCAGTACTCTCCAGCATATCAGTGCTTCAGCCAAGAACAAGCCTAACATCATACAGAAGGCATCTCTCAAAAGGCACTGGAGAGCCGCTCAGGCAAAAAACTAGAAATGGCCAGGTTCTAAAGAGAATGAATTTGCACTATTCGGCCAATCTTTCTTTAGAAGAATTAACTGATTCTGGGCATAGAGCAAAGGTCTGAGAACCTAGTCTTCTTTGGGTAGAGAAGGCCAGGAAACTGGGGAAGCTTCTGGTGGTGTTGCAGTAGTAGAAAGACTTGAGAGCCATAGATCCTAGTGAGCAGGGATGAAAGAGAACTGAGCCTGATACATAGCCAATTTTCTCTCAAGGTGTTTGTCAGAATCTAAAGTTGTGTAGGGCACCAGGCTAAGTGGCCATACAGGGGTTTTCTGTAAAGTAGAGTGGAGTTTTTGGTAGTCTGTGAGGTGCAGGAGACAAAGGTCAGGGGTCAGTACCTGTAAGGGAAAGGGCTTTGGTATACCACTAGGCTCTTGGTTTGTAATTCCTAGAAGACTGTGCCTTAAGAATTGAAGCAAACCGAAGGTAGAGGGCATGCTACCAAAACTTCCACACTGAATCAACTCAGTTCAGCTCCTAAATTGGATTAAGGAGATAGATAAAGCATCTATTTTATCTTCCTAGCTGAGAAAGACAAAATCATCAAAAGCCTCTGCCATTTTGTATGAAAGTGCTATTCAACTTAAAAAATTACCATGCATATTAAGAAATCCAAGAGAAAAGGCACACAATAAAAGGAGAGTCCAAACAATCCAAATATTTGAATTAGACACGAAAGTGGCAGCAGGAGAGAGCTCTGTGGAGGGAACTGGCCTAAGGACTCTAAAAGGATTTTTCTTCTCTCCTGCTCTGTAAAACTCTTCTGTCTCCACCCTGTGTAAAGTTCATCCCCTCCTCCAGGCAGATGATCACCCCACTCAGGTTGATTTTCTTCAAAAGACTAACTACCACTTAAAATCCTTACATTTATATATTTATTTGATTTTTGTTTGTGTCCACAATTAATATGTAAGCGCCAGTTTCTCATACCTAGGGATCAAGGTACCGTACCAGTTAAAAACATAGATCCCAATACAGGCCTGGGTGACTCAGTCAGTTGAATGTCTGACTCTTGATTTTTAACTCAGGACATGATCCCAGAGTGGTGAATTCAAGCCCATGTCAGTCTCCGACATGAGTGTGGAGCGTGCTTAAGATTCTCTCTCTCTCTCTCTCTCTCTGCCCCTCTCCGACACTTTTGCATGTGTGGGCTCTCTCTCTCTCAAAAAATAAAAATAATTAAAAAACAATACATATTCCTAGTCCCCAGTCTAGCCCTAATGACTCTGGGGTGCAACCCAAGAGTCTATATTTTGGACAATCATCCAGAATAAAACTTCTGCAAATGTAAGTTTAATAACCACTATCAAGTGGCGGCTTTTTTTATTTTAAGGCATCTATTTTTCAAATTTATTTTTTCTATGATTTAGATTTTATGTGAGGTAAAAAGGTTTAATCAAGTAATAATATGATTAAGGTAGATTAACAGAAAAATTCAGAAGTTTAAATTGAGATGAATTGTAAAATAGTGGGCCATTCAGCTTTCTTCCCAGAGCTTTAAAATGCCATGAATTAGATCATAATAAATATAGATTATTTATATACTACTGCCTTCTGATAAATGTAGGATACTTATTAATTCTCTTATAGAATATTTTCATAACATATTTGAGTTTTATTTTGAGATGAAAGATAAAAGAGTAAATGTGAGAAGTACCTACTGGTAGACCTAGTTCCCAAATAAGCCACTGATACTATAAAACAGAAGTTTCACATGCCCTTTTACTTTTTGGAGAGTTTTGTTTTTATGTTTTTGCTAAATTCAATTTTCTGAGAAATAACTATGTTCTAAGTATTGGTAAACTTCAGTGAATAAAGCCAGATCCACAACTGTTTCCAAAAAGAGTTTACATTCTAATGCAGGGACAGACAATAATCAATAAAGTCACAAACACAGTTATAAATGGACTTCATTTATAGGGAATTGTCTAAAATTTTTATGAACTCCATCTGACAAAAGTGAATCTAAAATAATCAGGGCTTTCTATTACCAGAGAAATTACTACAGAGATTGTCAGCTCCATATTTTGTTTTGACTTGGTTTAATATTTATCTCCTAAAAGTGTCATGTTTCTCTCTGTGTCACATAATTTATCTGTAAGAACATCTGTTGTGTGTGTGTGTGTAACATCTATGGAAAGATTAATTTGACAGAAGCTTTAGAAATAGCTAAAAACAGCAATGAGCCTGTAGGCCATGATCAGCCAGTGATGTGGTTAGAAGTGGTCATACTATTCCTCCAGGGTCTTACGGGTTGGACATGTTATCTTGTTGGAGACTGAAGCAGGAGTCTTATTTTTGTTCTGGGTATTTCCAAAATTCTATTATTTTCCAAATGGAGAATTTCACCAGTCAATTTAAAGCAGGTCTTCTGAAAATCAGGTGACAGGATCCTCTCATGGGTGAAGCGGTCACTATCACTGTTTGTGTCTGAACAACTGATAAACATAGTTAAGAGAAAGCTCACAGCCTTCTATGAACTTGAGGAGCCAGCCTATGGAACTTCAGCTTTAGCAGAGATGTGAAGTTATTTAAATTCTGTAGAAGCAATGATTTGTATTTTTTAAATTTTGCATCCCGTTTGTTTTTCAAATGTGGAAATTAAGAGACTGGGGCTTGTTTCTGTCATAATTTTTTGCCCTGAAAATAAACATACTAGCCGGAGGACGCAGGTACACGTGAGTGATGACGCATGTGTAAGCATACCATGGTGATGACCCATCTCTGAACCCATCACCTGGTTACCATCCTGACCCCATTTCACATCCACCCACACTGTTTATACCAAGAAACACACCCCTTCACTTACTCTGCTCAGCACACACATCCTAAATGTTAAGTTATGGATATTCAGGAAAAGCACTAGGAGGGTATATGATATTTCTGTGTCAGCTAAGACAAAAGATTTGACACATCCCGTCAGATGGCATTGACTCAGGTGTTCTGAGCTGCCTCAGATAATGTGATGTGAAAGGCAACAGTAAAAGCGAGGTGGGGGAGAAGTCGAGTTTTACAAATCCACAATTAAAAAAGAATTTGAACCTGTCAAAACACCTTTCCAACTTTCTCATATCCTGCTCCTTAAGTTATGATCCCAGAGGAAAATCAGCTGGAGAGATATGTTCTGCTGTCCGCTGTTTGTAGTGGGTGCGGGTAATCAGGGTCTGGCAATTTGTATCTCTCCCTATTATGTACAGTGCGGCATTTGTATAATTTATTTCTTCATACATATTTCATTATTATTAATCATCATAAATAAGTAAGTTGCATCTTTTAATGACACAGGGGTTGAAGAAATAGACTGTGTCAGTGTGTGACAGTGCTGCACAGTCATCATTAGGGGGATTTATTATTTTGGAAAAAAGCAAGTTGAAAGACTCAGCTCAGTAGTCAAAAGTGCAATTTAAGGTTTATTGTGCAAAAACGGAAAGTGGAAACAGTTCTTCTGAAACTGTTTAACATACATGTAATTCAAACAACCTTCTTGACAAGGCCTTCAGTGCATTCATGCTAGTACAACAAAGTTCTCGGCCCAAGTTATTCCTTTCAAGCTTCATAGTTTAAGCACAACATGAACACCTTGGCCATAGAAACTCACTGAAGCAGCAAACACTGAGCTCAGTATCTCCCCTTGCAATAGCAGGATCCTGGGGAAGCCTCCTTTGGTTCCCTTCAGAGGCAATTAATGGTTTTGAATACACCTGGAGATTATTAATTCTGGGAGCAACCTCCAAGCTGCAGGTCACATTTCACTTTGGTCTGGTAAGAAACCAAATAAAAGAGGGATTTAAAAATGGAGGCAGTTTTTATTCTAATATTTTTGCCTGCAAAATGTTCTAGCTTCCTTTGGCAAAGAAATAAAAATTTCCAGTCCAGGGGACTTCAATGTATCACATGAATATTACATTTTTACCTCAATTTAGCCATTTCAAACAGGAAAAAAAAAAGGAGAGAGAGAGAGAGCTCAAAGAAGAGCCCGTGCCAGGCAGGGTGGTTTGGTTCTCCCGAGCTTACCTGGAGAGATGGCGACAGTGGAAAGAGGGCCAGTGCACATCAAGGCATGCACTCTTTTCAAGGCTGCTGTATGATCACTGACTTGTAATCCCACAAACTCAGCATGGTCTCAGGGACTTTTGATTTCTGGTTTGGGTCATAATTGAAGAATGGACAGAATATATCATCAGTTTTGTAAGGTGACTTCAAACTCTTTAAAAAAAATGGCCCTCTCACTCAAAATTTAAATACATATTTCTTACTGCACTGTATAATAGGGTTTACTCTAAATCAATGCTCTCAACCCTGGCTGCACATTAAAATCCCTAAGGGAGGTTTTAAAGCAGTTGGGAATGTCCAGTCACGCCCAGTATCTGATTTTAATTGATCTGAGGTGAGGCTTAGGAAAACTTTAAAAGCTTTCCAGATGAGTCTAATGTGCAGCCTGGGCTGAGAACAACTAAATACTTAGGTAAATAAGGAGGGTCACCTGGGTGGCTCAGTCAGTTAACCGTCCGACTTTGGCTCAGGTCATGATCTCACAGTTCGTGGGTTCGAGCCCCACATCGGGCTCTGTGCTGACTGCCAGCTCAGAGCCTGGAGCCTATTTCAGATTCTGTATCTTCCTCTCTCTCTGACCGTCCCCTGCTCATGCTGTCTCTCTCTCTCTCTCTCTCTCTCAGAAATAAATAAAACATTTAAAAAAAATTTTAAATAAGGAAATTATCATGGTTATTTTTTCTAAGTATATGTCATGTTTTAGTTTATGAGACTGAGGAAGGGCATTCACTGATATATTGCAGCATCTTGAATCTTAGTTTGGAAAGTTTTGAGAGAGTGAGTTTTGTTTTGTTTTGTGTTTTTGCATATATTCCCCTTATTCTTCTCCTTTCTGAGTGTTTTGTTTTCATTTTCCCTATCTCTCCAACACACACACACACACACGCGCGCGCGCTTCTGGTGTCATAATTGTACTTTTTCCCCCTGAGAATATATTATCTAAGAAAGTGCCTTATACTTCTCTTGGGATTACCAAAAATTTTATTTTTTTCTCTTGAGATAACCAAAAATTTGTAGAGCGTCATGTAACTAATCAAGAGACAGGGAAAAAATGTCCTATTTCATGACTAAAGTAGATGGAGATTGACATTTTAAAAAAACAGTACCATGCACAAGTAAAGATGTCTAGAGGGAAGTAAGGAATTGAAGTCAATATCAAAACAATACAAAAAATGTTTATTTACCTAAATAATGATACTGGGTTATAATGAACATGGGTACTTTTATTTTGTTAATTTAGCATATTTTTCAGTATATTAAATGACCAAAAGTGATACTGATAGCCAAAGCAAAGCAAAGGGTAGGATAATGTCTGGTTCATATTAGAGAAGAAATTAACCTAGAATCAGAGAGAAGAAAAATCCCTTGGAAATCATCAAGCCCGTGTACCTTCATCTTACAAATAAGGAAACCAAGCCTATGGGAATTAACAGCTTTTCTCTTGTCATTGCTTTGCTTCTATTAAGAGCAAAGGCAGCTAGCTTCTCTAACAGACGAAAGTAAAACTTAAAAGTTAGAGTTTACAATTAAGTGATTTATTCTATTCTGAGTCCAAATTAAAGGCTATCCAAATGGCTCTGTTACTAAATTGTATACCTATGATAGGTTTTATACTGAAAAAGGAAAAAGTGAATATAGATATTTGAGGATGTTAATGCCAACAAAATTAGAAGTATTTGAAAATTTTACAATCTGTGATGTATGAGTGTTACCATGTAATTATCTGGAGCTCTGCACCTTGAAATAGAGTGAAGGTAAGTGCCCGTGATTAGGCCCCATTATACATACTAAACCTATTACGACAGACCTGATCATAAAATGGGTTTATAGTAATAAATACTTTAACAAAAAATGCATACTAAAAGTAAATATTTGATTTAAAAACTTTAATGGTAAAATACATTTAACCACAAATATGGTAAATAAATAGATTCTATCCTCTAACAAATACTAAAATAAAAGCAGGAGATGTTTGATATATGATCATATGCTGATTTTTTCCCCTTTTCATTAATACTAAATGCTCAAGATATGGTACTATATTTCATCCTCTAATTGAACATTTTAATGTCCAAATGACAGAAACTTCAAATATATTGTTAACACAGTGAACATTATTTAAAATATTTTAAACACCATCCATATCCAGGCAGAGGCTTTTATTCAACACTATGAATAAAAGATACATTCATATTTGCCAGTGAGATTTGGGCAAAGATTAAAACTGCTAAAAGATATTGTTTATTGGTGCTCCAGAATATAACCACAAGTGATTAAAAGCCCCTAATCAAATGGGCTAAATAAGATGTCAAATCAAGGTTGAAAGTTTCCTCTATTCTTCCAAGACACATATACTGAAATATTCTGGGAAATTCTGGATTTAATTGGTGTCTGGCACCTACCCAGTCATGAATGATTTACATGGATCCTTGTAATAATCTAGGTGTGGACACAGCCCCAGAGCCTTCTGAGAGTCCTTCAGATTGAAGTAGGAATGGCTCAGCGGTCTTGGTTAATTTGGTTGGGAATAGAACCTTGAGCCGACTCTGGAAGAATCTCAACAGCCCAAGGGAGGGCTGGAATGAGCCAAGCTTCTGGGAGGACTTGCACCAGAGTCCCCAAGAGACAGGGCTTTGGGATCCTTCAGATCTGAGGCCTAGTTTGCACCCTAGTTTCTTCACTACTAGGCTTTAAGATATTGGCTAAATTATTTAATCTTTCTACAACTTGGTGTTTTAGTCTATTAAAGTATAACAGTAACATCCATTTTACAAAGTTATTGTTAGGAGAAAATGAGATCATCCATGTAAAGGGCTTTCACACAGTGTCAGGCTCATAGTAGATGCACAACAATTTTACTCTTTAAACGAGGGCTTCTCTGAGTCAGTAGGGAAGGCTACATCATCTTTGGGCCTCAGTGGAAAATAAACTTGTGGGCACCCTTGTTCCAGCAGTAGGAAAATGTGCCATTAAATGTAAAATCTTTTCTCTCTTTAGTGATCTCCTTTTTGATGCATCATGGTTTTTTTCTTTTTGTTTTTGCAATGTATTGTCCTAAGTAAGAACAAAATTCAAATTTGAAATTATCCACTTTCATTTTTTATATTGTGCAGTGCCAGTTTTAAATGAAAATATAAGCACATTTAACTAGCATCTGGATTCACTAAAATTACACCATTCCTTTTTGACAGCTCATACATGCATATACCCGTTCTGTTCTTATCAAACAGTAGATAGTGTACAAAACTAACAGTGTTTTTTATTTCATTTCTTTTTTTTTTTTTTTTAATGTTTTATTTATTTCTAGGAGAGAGAGAGAGAGACAGCGTGAGCAGGGGAGGGTCAGAGAGAGAGGGAGTCACAGACTGAAACAGGCTCNCTTAATATGTGCACTTTCTACCACTACTCTCCATCTTTGTCTTGAGTAAGCGAGGACCAAATGGAAAAAGAACTGTGGATTTTCCTTTGTTTCCTTTTCCTTATATGCATCATTTTCTGTATAACTGATGGGCTAGGAAAATAAGATGAGTAAGAAAGAATATTATAGGGTTCCTTGGTAATGCTTACCTCACAGAACACCCTTGTTCTTTGTGGTTTTGAAGCAAGTTCTGGCTTGAACAGAAAGCATGGCCTCTTAAGGCTCTCAGCTTTCCACTTAGTCATGGCTGTGACCACTAACCTTATAATAACTTTAAATCTTATTGAACATCCACACATTTAGGTGCATCAGAATTCTGTGCTCATGGATCATCACAAACACAACATGAGAAGGGGCAGCAAAGAAAAGAGAACATACATATTGAGTGTGTTTCCTCTACTCATGTATACACCATTGTCCCATTGCCTTTCAGTTAGAAGGCACAAAGTCAAAGATAAAATCATGAATTTCTAGATGATGACAGTGGAGTGTTAAACCAAGCAGGAGGCCAAGTGCAGTTGCACAGGTTTTGCACCATGAAGCCAGCCCGGTGGATCAGTCATGGTTTTACATGCTAAGATACTAGGCTGAAGACTACAGGCCATGCTGTTGCTTCAGCAGACTTACAAGAAAATGAAGAGATAAGTGAAGAAAATTCAGAGAGTGACAAGTATAATTAAGAAAGTAAAATAGGGGGGCACCTGGGTGGCTTAGTCGGTTAAGCGTCCGACTTTCGCTCAGGTCATGATCTCACGGTTCGTGGGTTTGAGCCCCGCGTCGGGCTCTGTGCTGACTGCCAGCTCAGAGCCTGGAGCCTGTTTCAGTCTGTGACTCCCTCTCTCTCTGACCCTCCCCTGTTCGCGCTGTCTCTCTCTCTCTCCTAAAAATGAATAAAACATTTAAAAAAAAAAAAAGAAAGTAAAATAGGAAAATGTTGGTTGTCTTTCAGACCAGTAATCAGATGACATTTTAGGTAGGGTCATTAATAAAGACTTCGGGGGAGCTGATATTTGAGCTGAGATCTGCTTGATAAAAGGTGCTAGACATAGAAAGATCTAGTGAGAAAAGTTCCTAGTAGAAAGAGCAGGCACCATGTTATTAAGGGGAGAATAAGGTTGCTACTCAAGGTGCTAACTATGGCCTGCCAATACTTGGAATGAGCCCCAGGCCCCTGGCACTTTGTTGCTCAAAGTGTGCTCCCAGGACCAGGATCATCAACATCACCTTGGAAACTCCTGCAAATGCAGGAATTTTGTCCCCCTCCCTAGACCTACAGAAGTCTCCATTTTTATTTTATTTATCTTTAAAAAATTTTTAAGTGTTTATTTTTGAGAGGCAGAGACAGAGAGAGACTGAGCACGAGTGGGGAAGAGGCAGAGAGAGTGAGACACAGAATCCGAAGCTGGCTGCAAACTCGGAGCTGTCAGCACAGAGCCCGATGTGGAGCTCGAACCCACAAACTGCGGGATCGTGACCTGAGCTGGACGCTTAACTGAGCCACCTAGCTGCCCCAAAGTCTCCATTTTTTTTTAAGTTTATTTACTTATTTTGAAAGAGACAATGAGAGCACAAGTGAGGAAGGGGCAGAGAGACGGGTATAGAAGATCCGAAGCAGGTTCTGTGCTGACAACAGAGACCCTGATGTGGGGCTCGAACTCATGAACCATGAGACCATGACCTGAGCCAAGGTCGGAAGCTCAACTGACTGAGCCACCCAGGCGCTCCCAAAAGTCTCCATTTTTAGCAAGACCCCCAAGTGATACCTATGCACACTGAAGTTTGAGAGGCACTGAGTTAGAGGATAAATGTGGCTGACATCTAATGAATCACTGGGATAACTCTGGAGAGAAAGTCCAAGCTAGATCTCACAGGCCTTATCAACCAGAAAAAAAGGAGTTTAGGCTTTGTTCTAAGTGTGACAGAAACTATGGGAGATTTTTAAAGAAGAGTACAGTTGGGAACAATGAGGGTTTTCAAAGTGGAGAACCACTGGAAAGGATAAAGAGACATGGGAACAAATTGCCATTTTGCAGTTGCCCTAATGTTTCTCACTGGTGGCAAAGTCATGGAATAGCCACAGAGCTCACCCAGTGGTCCCGGTCCTACACATAGACCTCCAACAAAACAACACATTGTGCCACTGTGTTGTGTTGTTCCACATTTCTATTTCTCCCTCTACTAGCCAAAAATTCCTCTACAGCAAAAACCACATTTTGTCCCCTAATATTTATTGGAAATACAATATGTGTGTGTTGATTTCAGTCAATTGAGAAAGTGTGGGTTAAAGAAACAGACGATCTAGAAATTCTTACAGGATGCTAATCTATCTTCAACTCTCCTTCATTTTCTCATACTTTGAGCACATCAATTTAAATAATGGCAAGAGTAGGGAAAATGCTGGAATGTTTGAATGTACAATTCTTCAGCTGAATAATAATACATTTTTAATTGGCTAAAGCTTTGTACTTTTATTTTATTTTTTTAAGTTTATTTATTTTGAGAGAGAGCACAAGCAGGGGAGGTGCAGAGAGAAGGAGAGAGAGAATCCCAAGCAGGCTCTACACTATCAGCGAAGAGCCCATTGTGGGGCTCAAACTCACAAACCATGAGATCATGACCTGAGCTGAAACCAAGAGTCAGATACTTAACCGACTGAGTCACCCAGGTGGCTCTGTTACAGCTTTTCAAATGAGACTTGTTATCAATCTTTGATTCCGTTTCATAACCAAGCGTTTGTTCCCTAAGATGTGTTACAAGATCTCAGGAGGACAGTCTTGCCAGGGTGGCCCATACACAAACCATGCAAGTGATAGATAAATCTTCTCTGTCATCCTCCCCGGCTTGGACCTTTCTCAAGACACCTTACTATCTTGTTGGGTTTCTGGCTCTTGAACTCAGAATCCATCCTTGTCTAGAAAACTTAAGGGGGCTCTACTGCTGCTACTCCCACCTCTACCTGTGGAAGCCTGACCTCCCTCCGTCCTAGTGGAGGCTCAGGGTTCTATCTACTATTTTCAGTTGTTTCTGGTAATGCTTAAAAGATGTCCCCTTATAATCAAAGTTGCAATCCTGTTTACACCCCTAGAAGAAAATATTTAAGAAGAATTAATTACTGGGGCCTCTGAGTCGATTAGTCAGTTGAGTGTCTGAGTCTTGATTTCGGCTCAGGTCATGATCCCAGAGCCTTGGGATCAATCCCTGAGTTGGGCCCAAGTTGGGTGCCAAGCATGGAGCTTGCTTAGGCTTCTCTCTCTGTCTCTCTGTCTCTCTCTCTCTGTCTGTCTCTCTCTGTCTCTCTCTCTCTGTCACTTTCTCATTCTCTCCTTCTCCCCCTCCCTCTGTCATTCTCCTCCATTCATGTCCTCTCTGTCTAAAATAAAATTTAAGAAAAAGAAAATTAATTACTTTTCTTAAAGGAAATACAATAATCCTTATATTTATTTTTGCTTCATTGACATGTCAGGGCTTTCTGGCACTCCTGTTTGCCCTAACTAAAATAGGATTACAGTATTTTCTTGAATTAGCGAATCATGGTTCAAGTAGACAGTCTGTATCACACTGTACTGTGAGCTTTTATTAAATCTAATTTGATTTGATTGCTGCCAGCATAAAAAGAACAACAAAAAAAGTTGCCTATCAATTTGTTGAGTCTCATTTCTCTTGTTTGCATTATGTAAATTATACTAACTTTAAAGCTAAATTTAAGTTTGAATTACTCTTTAAAATAACAGTCTCCCTTTTCATCATCAGCGAAACATTGGTTTGTAGGTATAGATTCACTCTTGAGCACATAATCATTTTAGTAACCTGTGAGTATCAAACATTATGTGCTGGAGCAAGGTGTCAACTGTGACTAGTTTAACAGATGCTTCTATGCTCTAGACATCCATCATCTCTCTAGATGTATCTTCGCCAAAGGCCCACAGTTTCCAGTCCTTTCTAAACATATTTCATGTGGAGATTTTATCAGTGTCAGATTATAAACACAAAATTCCTTGGTCAGAAGATAGTCTTTCAGGTGGTTAAGAGTTTTCTTTATCTGCACATGTATAAATAGAAAACTGATTGAGACTTCTTGCCATCCAGCCATCCAAGGAGTTACCTCTGCTTTCTGATGCTAATCTGGCTTCTCGGCATTTTATACATCAGGTTTTATAAGTTATAGAATTATAACTTGAATCTATGAGTAGTAAACTACCAGGGAAAAGTTACAAGCGTCAGAAAATTAACCAACCTCACCTTGCTGTGTATACTGTCTGGGTAAAATCCTGATTGAATGAAAGCCATTGTATCTCATTTACTTATATAGCAACTACTCTAAGTGGTTTTAAGACTTTTAAATTTGTCTCTGCATCTGGTGTGACTTGTTAAGTGACTGGGATTCTAATCCTTAATTGAGAAATTTTACTGCTGAGACCATTGAACCTCATGCTACATTCTGAAATGTGTCTTTTTCTGTGGCAGGGAAAGATGAGCAGTTAAAGATGTGCTCTGAATCAAGGCTGGCTCAGATCCCCCGACTTGCTGCCTGGATTCCTGCCCTCATGCCCAAATACCTGCGGTGACTAGAATTCCTTTCCCTGAACTGGGTTCTCTCTACTGGGGCTTCCCTAAGCCCATTGCCCCATCAAGCCAGTCCCAGCCTACACCTGCCCCACCACCTGTCCCACTACCTAGCAAATGTTGCCACTTCTCCTTGAGTGTTCATGTGCTCATGCAGATTTCAGATGATCTGTTTCCTAGACTTAGATTCATCTCTTTACTTGACAATACTCATATCTCACCTGTCTCTTGCAGGTCTAGGCTATTCTTTAGTCTAATATCTCCACTTCCCCACACTAAAACCACCAACCCTTGGCCTTTCTCCCATAGTCCTCCGGCTTCTATCAGACCATATGGATATGATTGGATTTTTGTGTGGTTAGACTCTGTTCTGGCCCATGCTATTGCTGCTTGTGGTTGAATTATGGTAGAGTTGAGAGACTGGAAGCAACCTGGTTGGTGGTATATTATAATCCTTGACATAAATTATTAATCTTGGAAGATTTTATCTCTTTCTGATAGCATATACCAGCACATAAATTATTCCATAGAATATGTAATAAAATTGACATGAAATCTGAATAACAATTTCTATTTTGGACACTTGTTGTGTACCAAGTATTTTATAAACATTCTTATATATATAATGTCTTCAGCCTCAATAGATTCCTATGAGGTAGGTGTTATTTCTCACACTGTACAGATAGGACCCAGAAATACTGAAACACATACCAAGGCTTAACCATTAAGTGCAGGAAACAATATTTGATCCTCAGAGTTTAAGTCCAAAGTGCATATTCTTAACCACTCATGAAGATATACATGTGTTTAAAGATAGTCTGTATACTTCAGTTTTATTAATGGTTTATATTTCCTTCTACTTTAATAACATTGCATTAATAGAGTTTTACTGTAGATTGTATGCTTAAAAAAAAAAAACAGATGTCTAATGGTAAAGTCACAGAGAGGGTTAAGGTGATTTTATCTAATAATCCCACTGCTCTTATATCCAAGATCCCGGAGATGAGGCCTGTGTGGAAAAGGACAATACTAGGATTATTTTTCCACTTGAAACACTAAGTGCTTCTTCCAAATACCAGAAACAAAAATAGCTGGAGTAGCAAACATGTTTTTATTCATTTGTGTGTTGTTCTTTGTTTTTTTAATAATTTATTGTCAAGATGATTTCCATATAATACCCAGTGCTCATACCCACAAGTACTCTCCTCCATGCCCATCACCCCCTTCCCCTCTCCCCTACCCCCAGCAGCCCTCAGTTTGTTCTCAGCATTCAAAAGTCTTTCATGGTTTGCCTCCGTCCCTGTCCACAACTATTTTTCCCCTTCTTCTCCCCCATGGTCCTCCATTAAGTTCCTCCTNTGGGGTACATGTGCCCCTATGCATCAGCACTCCTGTAGCCCTTGGGTAAATTCGTAGCAGTGCTATTGCTGGGTCCTAGGGAAGTTCTATTATTAATTTTTTGAGGAATCTCCACACTGTTTTCCAGAGGGNGCATGTTGTTGTCTAGTTCTCCCAGCACCATCTGTTAAGAGGCTGTATTTTTTTCCATTGGATACTCTTTCCCACTTTGTCAAAGATTAGTTGGCAAATTGGACCCATTTGTGGGTCCAATCCTGAGTTCTCTATTCTATTTCATTGGTCTATATGTCTGTTTTTGTGGCAATACCATACTGTTTAGCTTTGTAGTAGAGGCTAAAGTTGGGGATTGTGATACCTCCCATTTTTGTTTTCTTCTTCAATATTACTTTGGCTATTCAGGGTCTGTTGTGATTCCATACAAACTTTGCAATAGTTTGTTCTAGTTTTGAGAAGAATGCTGTGCAATTTTGATTGGGATTGCATTGAAGGTGTAGATTGCTTTGGGTAGTAATGACATTTTCACAATATTTATTCTTCCGATCCATGAGCATGGAATGTTTGTCCATTTCTTTGTGCCTTCTTCAATTTCCTTCGTAAGTTTTCTATAGGTTTCATCATACAGATCTCTTACATCTTTGGTTAGGTTTATTCCTAGGTATTTTATGTTTTGTGTGTGTGTGTGTGTGTGCAATTGTGAATGGGATCAATTTCTTGGTTTCTCTTTCTGTTGCTTCATTGTTGGTATATAAAAATGCAACCGATTTCTGTATGTTGATTTTGTACCCTGCAACTTTGCTGAACTCATGGATCAGTTCTAGTAGGCTTCTGGTGTAGTCTGTCAGGTTTTCTATGTAGAGTATCATGTCGTCTGTGAAAAGTGAGAGTTTGACTTCTTCTTTGCCAATTCTGATGCCTTTGATTTCCTTTTGTTGTCTGATTGCTAATGCTAGGACTTCCAGCACTATGCTAAACAAAAGTGGTGAGAGTGGACATCCCTGTTGTTTTCCTGATTTCAGGGGGAAAGCTCTCAGTTTTTCCCCATTGAGGATTATGTCAGCTGAGGGCTTCTCATAGATGGTTTTTATGAGGTTTAAGTAAGTTCCTTCTATCCCGACTTTCTCAAGGGTCTTTATTAAGAACGGATGCTGTATCTTGTCAAATGCTTTTTTGCATCTATCAGCATGATCATATGGTTTTTATCTTTTCTTTTGTTAATGTGATGTATCACATTGATTGATTTGAGAATATTGAACCAGCCCTGTAACAAGTGGGATTCTTTCCTGTATTTGGTGCATAGACATTTATAATTGTTAGCTCTTCCTGATGGATAGACCCTGTAATTATTACATAATGCCCTTCTTCATCCCTTGTTACTGCCTTTACTTTAAAGTCCAGTTTGTCTGATATAAGTATAGCTACTCCAGCTTTCTTTCGACTTCCAGTACCATGATATATATTTCTCCATCCCCATACTTTCAATATGAAAGTGTCCTCAGGTCTAAAATGAGTTTCTTGTAGACAGCAAATAGATGGATTTTGGTTTTTTATCCATTCCTCTACCCTTTGTCTTTTGATTGGGGCATTTTATCCTTTTACATTCAGTGTTATTATTGAAAAATATGGGTTTAGAGTCATTGTGTTCTTGGTAGGATTCATGCTTGTGGTGGTGTTTCTGGTACCTTGCATTCCTTGCAACATTTCCCTCAGAGTCCCCCTTAGGATTTCTTGTAGGGCTGGTTTAGTGGTGACAGACTCTTTCAATTTTTGTTTATTCCTCTATTCTGAATGACAGACTTGCTGGATAGGAGATTCTTGCCTGAATATTTTTCTGTTCATCACATTGAAGATTTCCTGCCATTCCTTTCTGGCCTGCCAAGTTTCAATAGATAGATCTGTAACCACTCTGATAGGTTTCCCTTTGTATGTTAGGGCCCTTTTATCTCTAGCTGCTTTCAGAATTCTCTCTTCTCCTTATGGTTTGCCAATTTCACTATGATATGTCGTACAGAACATTGATTCAAGTTACGTCTGAGGGAAGTTCTCTGTGCCTCTTGGATTTCAGGGTCTGTTTCCTTCCCCAAATTGGGCAAGTTCTCTGCTATAATTTGTTCAAGGACTCCTTCAGTGCCTTTCTCTCTCTCTTCCTCTTCTGGAATTCCTATGATACAGATATTGTTCCATTTGATTGTATCACTCAGCTCCCCAACTCTCCTTTCGTGTTCCTGGATTAGTTTATCTCTCTTTTGTCAGCCTTCTCTTTTTCTATAATTGTGTCTTCTAATTCACCTATTCTCCTCTCTACCTTTTCAATCTGTGCACTGGACGTCTCCATTTTATTATGCATCTCATTTATAGCATTATTTAATTCATCACAACTATTTTTAAGCTTCATAGTCTTTGTAGCAATAGTTTCTCTGATGTCTTCCATGCCTTTTTCAAGCCTAGCAATTAATTTTATGACTATTGTTCTAAATTCTTGTTCAGTGATGTTGCTTATATCTGTTTTGAGCAGTTCTTTAGCTGTCATTTCTTCCTGGAATTTCTTTAGAGGAGAGTTCTTCTGTTTCATCATTTTGGCTAGCTTTCTGTCTCTTGTTCTTTTAAAAGCACTCTGCACCTGAGAGTACTACTGTATTAAAGAAGGCTCTTTGACTGTCCAGGGCCTGTCTGTTCAGGAAGTGGTCTTTGAATGGCATCTCTTGGTCTCTCTTGTGGAGACTTTGGCTATTTTATTTCCCTACACATAGTGGTATTTGGGACTCTCCACCATGTGTACTTTGGCTTGTTTCTTGAGGTAGCCCTGGAAAAGCAAACAGACAGATAAACACACAAGGAACAAAGGCACACAAATGCAGAGACAAATACAACAATCACACAAACCAAAAGGGGAAAAGAAAGAGAAAAGAAGAAAGGGGAAAAAAAGAGGAAGGAGGAAGGACAAATAATAAAAATTAAAATAAATAAAAAATGAAAAAGAAGGTAAGAAAAGAAAAAAGAAAAGACCCAAAAGACAAAGAACAGTCTAAAAGCATGAAACCAGAATTCCCAGCTACAAATAAAGAGCCGGGTGTATGCAGTGCTGCTGTAAGAGCATATACAAAGAGAGAAATGACAGGGCAGGGAGGAAGCAAAATTGGAAGAGAAATGACCAGGCAGAGAGACTAAGAGGCCTAATTCAGAGAGAGAAAGAGGAGAATATGGTAAGAGGCGAGGAGAAAGAAAGGAAGATAATGTTACTCAGAGAAACTATAGTCTGATTACCCCAGAGAGAGAGAGAGATAGAAAAGTAGTGGTGGAGGTGTAGAACATACAACTAGAGAATGGATTACATGTGACTGTTTAAGCAAACCAGTGACCAGAGTGCCCAGTCCAGCAGAGGGGAGGGATACGAATAAGACAAGGGAAAATATATCTGAATAGAAAGAATTGATCTAGAATTAATCACAGTAGTACCTCCATGTTGGTCTTGCCATGGGCTCTGGTTAAAAAAAAAAAAAAAAGCAGCTCTCTAGCTGGGATGGGCGTGGCTTGGTGTAGGCAGGTCTTAGCCTCCACTGTGACCTGCGCAGCTCCCTGAGGTCCCGCCTTGGTGGTTGTGGGGAAAAACATGGCGGTGCCCCAGTCCCTACTCGAACCAAGCATTGCAACTCACTCTTTTGGGTCCGATCTCCCTGTGCCCCAGGAATAGCCAAGGTGGGCTGCGCTCTATGTCCTAAGCCTGGCCTCGTTTCCAGATATTAGTCTGTACGCCCCATTGATATTGCCCGAAATATAATCCTGCGGGCTGAGTCCCTCTGAGCAGCTTCAAGCCTCACACTTCCCCACTGGGAATGGAGCCGAGTTGGGAGAGCGGCGGAGTGGCTTTAGGTGAGCCGCTTCCCCTCCAGGTCGAGCTGGCTAGCAGAGGAGTGATTTCTCCTGGCATCGCCTGAGACCAGTGCGTCCTGCTCAGGGTCAGCTGGACACCCGGAAACCAGATACCTCTCTGTCCGGAGCCGAGGTTTTTCTCTTCTCCAGGGACAGAGACAGTTTCTTGAGCAGTTTCAGCCACTCTTTCTTTTCCCTTTGACTCACCGCCGCTCCCTGCAAAGGGGGCTCCCTTCCCTCCCTCCGTGTCTCTGGATCCTGCCCGTTTTTATCTTCCCCAGTTTGCACTCACACTGTAAGGTTTTCTCAGCAGACTCTGTCTCCTTTTCCTCCCAAACTCCTGGATTCTGTAAGGGTTCCTATGGCTTCAGGCCTTCTCTATTTGAGAGATGGGGGTGAGTGAAATGTATGGAGCTCCCTACTTCTTCACCATCTTGCCTCCTCGATTCGTTTTTTGTTTTTAAAATCACCTATTGCCTTTATAGAATAAAAAATAGAGCCAGCTTACATTTCAATAACAATAAAGACAGAAATGAAGACACAAGAAGAAATAGAGGTGAATGATGGAATCTAGCACCATAGCTAATCCTAGAAGCCAAGAGGAAAGGGAAATTTGTGTCATTAAGTATATTTTTTTTTGTCTCAAAAAGGAAAGCGTATACTCTTAGACATCCAATTAGACCAGTCAGGCTCTTCTGATTTAGAAATCATCATGAAGCCCCAACTGGTTTTCTCTTATATTGATTAAAGGAGAAGGACATCATGTTAAATCTTAAAGAGAGAAAAGATGGATAACCTTCAGTGAGTACCTATCTGTCCATAACTTCACGTGAGCCACTTTTACATTGCTTCAACACATCCTCCCCCAAAACCTCTATATACATACCTCTATGCTAACACTTACTGGACTGACTTACACTTTTGTTCCTCTGTGTACAAAATACAGAGATTTCTTGGTCATCTTTTCTTATCAGTCATGTGTCTGTCAAATATCTGCCTCCTGGTTGAGAGGTTTCCTGATTACTCTTTCTAAAACAGCCATATTCCCACAAAGTCACCTGCTCATTTTACTTTATTTTCTTCATAGTTCCTATCACTTGCCTGAATTTATATTGACTTGGTTCTTGGTTTTCTTGTTTACTTTCTGATTTTCTTACTAAAATAAAAGCTACAAGGACAGGGAAGTTGTCAGCCTTGATCCAAGATTTATCTCCATCCCTCAAGACAATGCCTAACATACAGTAGATGCTCAAGATAAATATTGGATCAATGAATGAATGAAATATTTTATACTTAACCCTGACACAAACCACGGTACCTAACAGATATTCTAAATATGTTTACCATACTAAACTGAATTTCAGAAATTCTCTAGGCTCAAGAAGAGAATATCAAGGTCACAAATGTAAGAAGTGGAGAACTTGAGAACATAAATCCAGGTGTATGCATATCTTGTGCACCACTCAACACTGATTTACAGAGCAGCAAGAAGAGAGTCCACAAATGTTGATTTCTGGTAATGCAGCTTATTAGATGGTGAGGTTTAGAGAATCTAGAGAGATGGACAGGTGATCTCAAATGAGTTTTATGCAATTATAGAGTGGAAGCCAATTCCTGAGTTATTTCTTTGTGTTATTTACTGACGGGAGATGCATAGGCCAATGAGATATGGGCAATGAAGATTTAATAGTCTGTTGTAAAAGTTGAAGAACTCAAAATGGCTGTGTTCCTTCATAGGGCCAGCCCACTTACACATGGAAGTGGGCCAAAGGGGTATCTTTTGGAAGGGTTATATTTTCCCTAAAAGCTTGTAATTGCTCCAGCCCTTGAAAAAAAAAAGTGCTTGTAAAATGTTTCATTGCTTCATTATATAACATAGAAAAGACATTTAGTCCTGATAAAGGTTTAATTACACATATTAATAATGGAAATGAGTTGACCAGAAATAAGTTTATATGTGCCCTGTGAAATGTTTAGTTGTTTTGAAAAATACTTTATCATGGTGGCCAGTCAAGTTTAGTGGGCTGAAAAATGCAGCCAAAGTAGCTAAATGAATTGATGTGTTGAATGAGAGTTTTGGATTGTTTACCTCAATAACAATGTTTAACAAATATATATGGTATTAATTTTTATTAAGCTGCTACTTCTGACAATAATTAATAGCTAATGTCACCTGCTTCTGGAAGTCTGCTCCTAGTTAGACATGACAAAAAAACATACATCAGCAGAGAATGACTCATGACTTCCTGGCATAGTGGAAATAACATATGCTACAGTCATTTCTTTCAAAAAATTGTTCTGAAAAGGATGTTGAATACATTGAAGTATCTACCTAACCCAGTGCTTGTCCAAAGTAGATGGGAGTCAGGGAGTCTTCTATTACCTAGATACAAGCTCCAAAATTGTGTGTCTTACGTTGGCCCAAGCCAAAGCACTCATAGAGATTCAATCTTCATTTGTATCTCTTCGATGAAGTGGACCCTGATTCAGAGCTCACTACAGAGTCTCCTAAACCCCCTCTTGTTTCTTTCTCTCTTTTCACATCCCCACAGCTTCTCTGTTACCTCTCAGCTCTCTTTGTCCCTCAAATAACAATTTAGAAAATGTTTTTCCATACGTGGTTTATGTCATTACTGGATTTATTTCATTTGTGATTTATGTCTGCTAAATGCTAGGGCAAGTAGCCAGTTACTTATAGGGAATTACATTATGATGCACTTCTGGCGTAATGAAAGTAAATCCAGACATTCAGACTTCAATCCAAAACTGGGCTAGCTCTAGGGTTGCAGGGGATTCCATTTGAAGACTGGAGAATGAAATGAATTTATCCTGAGCTATTAGAAACTGGAACCCCTGGGGCACCTGGGTGACTCAGTCGGTTGAGCATCCGACTTCAGCTCAGGTCATGATCTCACAGTTTTGGGTTTGAGCCCTGTGTCGGGCTCTGTGCGGACAGCTCAGAGCCTGGAGCCTGCTTTGGATTCTGTGTCTCCTTTTCTCTCTGTCCCTCCCTTACGTGTGCTCTCTCTCTCTCTCTCTGTCTCTCAAAAATAAATCAAAGTTAAAAAAAAAAAAAAAAGGAAAAGAAACTGGAACAACCTTCTGGCCTGTCAAATTGTTTTCGGCATCTTGATCCTGAGATTCGTCATTCAAACTTGGTTTTAGTGTGTGGCGTGGTAGTCACAGAGATGACTGGAGAGATCCCTTTGGATTACACAGAAGTCCAAGGTTGCTTAATGAATCTTGGCTATAATTTCTTTCTTCTTCAACTTTGAAGAAGAACAAGACTTGTCCTTCAAGTTGTGTTCTGCTTCCTGATGAAAAGCTTGTAGTGAACACAGAGGGGAAGCAGTTTCATACTCTTACTGATTTGCAGCTCTCAATCCCAGTCCCTATCCACTTTGCTCTACACATGCTCTAGGTAGAGTCTTCCAAAGAAAGCAAGTCATGGCACTTTAGGTCAGAGAATCTTCTCAAATAAACCCTCACCTAATCTCTGCCATTTCTCAACATTCAGGACCTAACAATTTGCAGCATTTCTATTCCATGAGCTACCCATGACTTTAAGACTCTGTTCCTAACCCAGGCAAATACAAATTCTTTGTTTTCTGGTAGGGAGTAGCCTACTGTGAGCAGTCCCAAAGCCTGCTTGATTGTAAACCACAAGATGGCAGCCATGTCCCGGGCCTTCCGTTTCTGCAGAAAGTACGGGGCAGCATCCCTCAACCTATTTGAGTAGCTCTGATACTGTATGTTTGAAGAGACTAAGGTTAAAATTATTTTTTGTTTCACAACTTCATAAGTGAATTTTGAAAGTTACAAATAATATCATACAAAACTGGTTTTCTTCCTAAAAATCTGGTCTGAAACACACATTTTCCCCCCAGAATAGAAATTCCACCATCTGTATTGTATCTACGATGTCTCTCTAATGTTGAGGTTGTATTCTTAGGACCATACACCTAATGTTCAGATATTGGACACATTTTCCCCTCAAAATTCCAGTAATAAGGTGGATGATTTCTCTGGCTCAACTATAGAAAATAATGCCTTAATCTGATATGAAATTAAGCATAGCACCTAAAAATCAAAACCTCTTAGGAATTCCCAAAATATAAAAGCTGGGACCCAACAAGATCCCACCTTTCCCCTGCCAGCTTTATTGAGATATAATTGACATATAGCATAGTGTATAGTGTAAGTGTAAGAAGTATAGTATAATATGTTATGTATATAAATAATATACATATAATGTGTATATACATATAATATATATTATTACATTGTATGTGTATATAGTATATTTTATATATCAGAATGATTACCACAATAAAGTTAGTTAATGCATCTATACCTTAATTATAATTTTTTTGGTACTGAGAACTTTTAAGATCTACTCTGTTAGCAACTTTCAAATATATAATACAGAGTTGTTAACTATAATCACCATGTTGTACATTAAGTCCCCAGAACTTATTCATCTTATGACTAGAAGTTTGTAGCCATTGAGCAACGTCTCCTCATTTCCCTCACGCCCCCCACCCCCCACCCCTGGCAACCTCCATTCTAGTCTCTGTTTCTATAAGATGAGCTTTTTAATTGTTTTTATTTTTCAAATATAATTTATTGTCAAATTAGTTTCCATACAATACCCAGTGCTCATCCCAACAAGTACCCTCCTCAATGAAGATGGGCTTTTTTTTTTAGATTCTACATGTAAGGAGATCATACATATTCTGGATCCTACCTTTAATAGAGCTGTATTTAAAGAAACAGCTTTCCTTTGTATTTATCTTGCACTCCAGTGCCTACTTCTACCAGGAACTGGTACATATGTGTGGAAATGGAAACATGTGTATATATCCTATTATATCACTGTTTCATGTTGTTCTTTAAAAAGCAAAATGATCCCTAACTCCTCTGCCATAAGAACAAGTCTGAAGTCCATTGTCCTAAACCATTCACTTCCCAGGTTTGTAGTCACCATGTTCCTCTCGCACTACTTCCTCCTCATTTACTCCCCTCAGTATCTTTAGCTAAAGGGACAGGAAGCGTTTGTTGTCACTCTGATGGATAGAATTCTGTTCCCCGTCAGCCATGATGGATCTGAAGTATAACTCTTTTCCTACTCTCTCTCCAGCTAACATCACTTATCTCGTCATACATGCACACATGCACACACACACACACACAGGCACACACATATGCCTCACACATGCACGTGGCTTAGCTCCACCACATCTCTGTGGTACTGCCCTACTTCTTCCTTCTCATCTCTGTGCCTTTTCCAGAGTTGGCCATAATTTCTAGCTTTGTTTTCTTCGTTGGTACTTGCAAAATAGATTGTAACTAGATTGGTTTAATATGAAAGGCTAGGCTATGGCTCAGTGATTTCTAAATCCAGCTCATTTTCAGAATCCCAGTGACAAGTTAAAGAATGCACCTTGGCAGTTCCACTCTCCTTGAATAGCAGGTCTGGTGAGAAGGTGAGGTACCTGTAATTAAAAAAAAAAAAAAAAAAAGGACTCCACAGGTGATTATAATGGCCAAACCCCATGCCTTTTTATTTTAACTCCAAATACCATGAACAAGGACTGGAACTAGCAGATGTTAATAAATATTATATCAATCACATAATTATTAATTAATTGATATTGTAGCAAATAGTAGTGATAGTTGGCAATACAATGTGGCAGAGCCATAAGTTAAATATTCCTCAAGAACGTGTTTCCTTATCACAAAAAATTGCTAGGAAATCTGGCTTCATCAGCAATAAACAAACTTATTTAAAGAAAGACTTCTCATATCTTCTAAATGCAAATGTGATAAATGAATCTTTAGGAGAGAGATATATATATATATCATCAAGCTTAGTTGACTCTGGATCTCTTGCTTTCAAGTTATTTTAATTTATTTACTTTATAAATTTATTTAATTTTTTTGAGAGGGAGGGAGTATAAGCATGGGAGGGGCAGAGAGAGAGAAGAGAGACAGAATTCCAAGCAGGCTCCAAGGTCAGCCTGGAGTCCAGTGTGGAGCTCAGTCTCATGAACCATGAAATCATGACCTGAGTCGAAATCAAGAGTCTAACATTAACTGACTGAGCTACCCAGGTGCCTCTAAGATACTTTTAAATGTTTTTGTTTTAGGGAACATTTTGGTGGATCATTGTTATGCAGAATAGAGTTTGGAAAGGCTTTGCTAGAGCTATCTGACACTATGTATCTGCGTGGCTCATTTGGACCAAATCTCTTCAAAGCTGGGTACATGTTAGATTACTTGGAGAACACTCAAAACTTAAAGATGTCTGGGTCTCACCCGAGAGCAATTCAACCAAAATCTCTAGTGGTTAAAGCCAGTTAGTAGAAGTTAAGGGAAAAATCCTCAGATGATTCTAATGGGCTGATGAGGTTGAAAATCATTGCTTAACAAGTAAGCAAAAGGTAAAATATATTCTAAATCACAGGCTACCAATAATAACTAACATTTATTATTAATGATGTGCCAAGCAGGTTCCTCATGTATTCTCTAACTTAATCCTCATGGTTATTTTATGAGGCAGGTTACCATTATTATCCTGATGTACAGACGATAAAACTAAGGCACTAGGAAGAAAAGATAATTTGCCTAAGGATGTGCAAGTAGTAAGTTAGAGTCTTCATGTCTAGGTGCTTGGATTCCAGAGCTTGAGCATTGAGCTCTTACCCTGCACTGCTTTCTCATATGCTTACAACTGTATGTGTAAAGCCAATATGTTTTTACATCTGCTGTACTAAAATGCTAACAGGAAATCTAATTTAGTTCCTCTAAGTTCCTCTACCCACAAAATCAAATACTTTAATATTGTGACCATTAAAAGGTATTCTTGTATTTTTAAATCCACTCCATCAGAGACTTCTGTTTATAGTTTTACACATAGAACATAATGAAGGTCCCTTCCACTTTTGATAGTTAAATAGGGAATTGATTTAGGCCAAATCTTTATGCCAATAAAGAGACTTTAAAGCTGATTCCCTTAATCAAAATAATTCAGCCCTGCTTTCTCTTTGGTAGTGACAATGTATTTACTGAATTCACGTCATATAAGTAAAAAAAAAAAATCACTTTATCTAATTATTATTTCCTTAATATAACAAACCTCAATTGAATGGGCCCAAATAATGGAACTTTTAAATAACTGGGAAATTTTTTAACATTCTGTTTCTCCGTCATTCAAAAGCAAAGGAAATGGAAGCAATTTAAAATCAGCGGCCTACAAAAGGTGTATCACCTATTGTTCCTTCTTCTGAAGTTCTATTCCACTAATTATCTGCATATTTAAATAATGTTAGTTTTCTCTTGAAATCCTTTAGAAATCAACACAGAGCTGGCAGTAACGACCGCAGAATCAGAAAGGTAGATAATCTTCCATTTGGAATTTAGGACATGCAAACTTGTATTGTTATTTATTCTTCTTTCTCTTTTAAACATCCACACTGTTGCTGCAATTAGATATTAAATCCTTAGGGTCTGTACATTCTTTCCCTTTTGCTTCTCAGCTCCTAGCAATAAACACATAAAGATGGTGAGATGACGCTGGGAGTGATACGAAACCAATCTCCTGTGCAGCCAGCTTTTAAAACTATAACATAAAAGCAAATTTATCAGCATTTTAAGATCATGAATCAATAAAATTATTAAATTATCATTGATGCATGTTTACTATGTTATATTTAAAATCCTATTTTTACTGTTTTTTTTAATATTTAAGCTACAACATATGGTATCTTTCTTTCTTTATATTTATACTTTATTAATGTTACTGACTATCTTGTGCTCCCTCTCCCCAATTCATATTTGAATTCCTAACCTCCTAGTACTTCCAAATGCAACTGTATATGGAAATAAAGTCTTTATATAGGCAGTTAAACTGAAAAAAAAAGGTAATTAAATTGAAATGAGGTTATTAGGGTGAGCTGTAATCCAGTATTACTTGTGTCCTATTATGAAGAGGAGATAGGACACTGACAGTCACAGAGTAAGGACCACATGAAGACATAAGGAGAGGACAGCCACATGCAAATCACAAGAACAACATGAGAAGAAGAAACCCAACCCTGATAACATCCTGATCTTGGACTTCTAGCCTCCAGAATTGTGGGAACTGTAGTTTCTGTTGTTTTAAGTCTGTGGTACTCTGCTAAGGCACTCCTAGTAAGCTAATACAAGTAATTAATCCAGCCTATTATAAACTCATGGGCATACTTGCTGTTCTAGGTAACAATAATGTCTCAGTGCTTGGTAGTGTCTTTAGTGCTTTTTATTATCCAATATCCTAATCTGTTGTCTCTTTGGATTTTCATAAGCCCTGGACAGAAAGCAAGGTAGATCTTTACTTCTGCTTCTCCCCTTTCTTGGAATACAATATGATAAAAAATTAGATAAATAAATAAACAAGGCAAATGATGTTTGTTTTAATAAACAGTTGTGAATCTATATAAAGATGAATTTTTATTTGGTGTCATTTAAAATTAGAAATGTAAAGCAAACTGTCTAATTGAAAGAAAAAGAAAGGTTTCTTCCTAAAATATATACAACAATAACACGACCAGAACTGAGCTTGATGATTTTTACTGTCACCCTAAGCTCACATGAGTCGCTAGGGGGCCTCAGTGCAAAACCCCCGGTGGTGGGCGTTAGACATAGAAGCATGCCATGGGCTCCCTGGGGTTTTCAACATTACAGATGGGATGTTCTACAAATCACCTGAAAACTTTTACCAGATACCAAGCACAGGTTTTTCAGATTGGCCTTCCAAAATGTTCTTGTAAAGGAATTCTATACCTGATATCAATAAGTACCATTAACTTAAAAGGGTCTAATTTTATTGTGTAACAGATGTTTTCTGTATTTAAATTGTTTTCCCTCCGTCATAAGAGTTTCTTTCAGTTTTGCCCTCTTCTCTCTTGACAAAGTTCACCTTTGCTACCCCAGCTAGGACTGTATTTCTTTAACTTCACAAGTTATAAAATAAGTAGAGTAATACTACTTGCTCCCATCGAGCATTTCCTAGCTGATTTCCACATTGTAGGAGCTCAAATAATTGTGGGTATTATTATTAATAATAACAATTAAGCTTCCTTTCAGTAGGCCTCTGTTCATATATGTAACTGAACTCACATAAGGTATCATGTGGCTGTATAAGTTACAAAACAATTTGCAATATACTTGAAATATATCTTCAAAATATAGATAAAACATCTTTCAGCTAATACAAAGGAAAGAATACTTCAGATAGCATAATGAAAGCTGTTCATGAACGTTATTTTGCTTGCTGTTGAAAAAAAATCTTCCTGAATTGGTATCACTAGCCACTTCCTGCAGATGTGAAAACTGGGTCTCACCAGGGTCACCCATGGCCTGATGCAGCCAAACCATACTGTTAGAAGTGGCAGGGACCTCAAACTCAGGCTTTTGCTCTAATCCTGCACACTGTCCACTCCACCATGCTTGAATTTCAAGGGGTTTCTAGCTTGGCCATTCCTGCTTGTTAAGCTATAAAACAAATCACAACATAAAAATTTTGCACACCATACCGTTTATTTTATTATCATCTATTTTTCAATAAATAATAAATTCTAGTGATATAGTTTCCTGACTAGCAGTCATATTGGTCATTTGACACCTAATTCTGTCCCCCTCCTGAGATGTCTCTTACAACATACGCCCTGTGCCTCCTGCTTCCATGAGAGATATCATTAGACATAGTGAGGGAAACTCCTTGCTGTGTTTCCTGTAATGATGGGAACTTATTGTTCACTCCTTCATAAAGGATCCCATCTCTTCTCAGATTGCAAATCAAAACTTGGCAGACTTTTGCACTAATGCTTCATTTTTTCCTCATAGATACTGTCAACCTCGTAATTAAATACAGTTTTTCCCTGGATATTACAAGCTTAGAGCCCATTTTGAGTTCATCTTTTGCAAGTGGTTGTGTCTTGTGTCTTGCCCTCATTCCTGGTTCCTTCTTCTTTTCTTCCATCAGGTTCTTTTTCTTTCATTTCTCCTGCAAGTTGGAAATTATTTTTAATTTGCTATCCTCTGCATTTTGCTATACATCTTTGTAAGTACTTAAATCCCTTATGGAACAAATCAATCAGGCAACTTCAGCTTTTGTATGTACTTAACCATCTGGTTACAGGACCTGGCTGTTCCAAAGGAAAACTCAGAGACATTGTGTTTTTTATTTTGTTTCGGTTCATCCAAGACAACTTATAGTACAACCACCTTAGGATATATAAGAGGTTCAGCACTGCTTCTGAGCTGCAAATATGCCCATAAAATGATTGTTCCTGCATAAAATTGTAAGCAAGTTTCTCCATATGAGAATTACTAGATACCAGAATATTTTGTTGAGGAAAAAGTAGGAAGAAAACATAAGGCCTTTCGTATTAGTCATTAAAAAAAATACTAGACAATGCATTAAAAATCATACCATGAAGAAGAATGCTTTGCTAAAAGCTAGACTGGCCAGAAGACAGACCCAAGACTCTAAATGAAATCTCTCATTCATAAATCAAACAGTTGGATGAAGATTCTGCTTAGCCAAAAAAAAAACAAAACAAAAAAAACATTCCTTTACATAATATGTTAGTCTCTTACAAAACATTTATTTAAAGCATTTCAAATAGTGCCATCCAACTGCCTTTCCTTTCCACTGACCTCCTACCCAGTACCTTTAAATTGGGCAGCAGGAGATGTTGTAGCGAACATATTATCTTTATAATTTCACAAGTCCCTCAGCTGGAGTTCAGGATCAATTCTCACACTTTAATCCTATCTGCCAAGGAATTTTTAAACTACATAACTGACAAATAACCTGAGCTGTAATTTATGGATCTTTCCTCCATGGGAAACAGATAGTTACAGCTGGTTTTTAGTACAAATTGCCTTACAGTCTGTAAAAGCAGAGTGATCTTAACCAAGACCAACTGACTCCACAAACAAAAACAAACAGAAAAATGAAATGCAAGAGCAACATCAAAACTGTTGCTAGGTCTTGTGTCTTTAATAAAGGGCACACCCTGGACTTAACCCATTACCTTGTTCTTTCTCAGTCTAATCCTATTGAATTCCTCTTTTTGAAAAATATCACTTGATACCATGGGGCACCTGTGTGGCTCAGTTGGTTGAGTGCCTGACAATTGATTTCAGTTCAGGTCATGAACCCAGGGTCATAGCCCGCATCAGACATTGTGCTGAGCATGGGCCCTGCTTAAGATTCTCTCCCCCTCTCTCTCTCTCTCTCTCTCTATCCCTTCCCTCCCTCCCCCCGCCCCCCGCTCCTCTCCTCCACTTGTTCTCTCTCTAATTTTTTAAAAATATCATCAATACCTTTTCAGTTCTTCTCCCAAAAGACTATTCTGGTCACATGATCCTTTACCTTTCTGATTAAAGTATTATTTCTTTAGTAAAAATATTATATGTAATGCATTTAGATATTGGTATTCTTTCGTTGCATATGTGTATTTGAAAAAGATGACAACTTTTTATCTCATTTATATGTCTAAACTCTATAATGTGTATCCTGACTTTCCCATGTATCCAAATCCAGACTTTCCCATGTATCCAATTACTTTTGACATCCACATCCAGCTTTTCAAAGGAAAGGCAGCATGTCTAAAATTGCATTTACCATCTTCCCTCCCCATACTTGATTTTCCTTCATGTTCCTATTTCAGTGAAGGTGATGGTCATTTTGCTTTCCCCTACCGAGCACAATTAATACAATACCTCCTAAGTAGCTCAGAAATCCATCTTCTTTTCTCCTTACCCAGTGCTGTTATATTACCTACCTGGATTAATGCCATAGGCTCTTGTGATTGTTAATTTTATATCTGAACTTGACAGGGCTTAGGGATCCCAGATAGATGGTAAAATATGATTTCTGAGTATACCTGTAAGAGTGTTTCTGGAAAAGATTAGCGTTGAATTCAGTAGACTGAGTGAAGAGCTCTATCTTCGCTAATGTGAACGGCTATTATCCAATCCATTGAGGGCCTGAATGGAACATAAAAGTGACAGAAGGGTGAATTCTCTCTCTCTCTCTCTCTCTCTCTCAACCTCTCAGTTCTTGTTATTGAGCTGGGACATCCATCTTATTCTGCCCTTTGACATTGGAGTTCCTGGTTCTCAGGCCTTCAGACTCTGGGACTTACACCAGTGACCCTACCCATAATCACTGCACCTCTAGGTTCTCAGGTCTTGACCCTCCCTGCCCCACCAGTGAGCAGGTCTTCAAATGAGGACTGATTTATACCACTAACTTTCCTGTATCTCCATCTTGCAAGCAGCAGATTGTGGGACTTCTTGGCCTCCATAACCCTGTGAATGAATTCCTTTAATAAATCTCCTCTTATGAACACTTATATATCCTGTCCTGTTTCTCTGAAGAACACTGACTAATACAGCCCCCAATCCTGACTCTTCTTCTTGATTTTGGCCCTGCACTCCTTCTATTCATTCTCCAAATGCAACCAGCAAAGACCATTCCCGAGAAATGACACAATCCTGCCAGTCCCCTGTTCAAAAATACTTCGGTGCGGTTGTTTCTTTGTCTTCTTGTGATGTTTTTAGAAGATCTTTTCAGCTCCTTACATAGCTGCAGGGCTATTCCAGATCTGCTTCCCTCTTAGGCCTCACCCCTTACCTTCTGATATCCCATACTCTAGTCCTATCAGGTTACTTTTATTTTGATAATGAATTATACGCCCTTTAGCTTATTATTTCCCCTTAGACAAGAACTCTTCAATAACCATGCTTCTGCCAAGTCTCACTTAGGTGCCCCTACAGGTACCTGGATAGGATTTCCTCTGTTAGACTGCTTATCTCACTATATTTTAATTGTTATCTCTTCTCTGCATCTTACCCATTAGACTGTAAGCGATCTGTGTCCTATTTTTCCACAAATACATAGCACTCAACATGTTATTCAGTTCATTCATTTTCAGTGCTGTTTTACTTCTTACTCTTCAGGGTTTTTTTCATGTTCCTTTAAAATTATTTCATGCTATGGGTTCATTGTTCAAGTGATTTAAAAATTTAAAAGTACTGATAGATATATTAAAGATCCTATTGCGTATAAAATATGAAACTTGTTAGGTGACTGTTCGGTTCTATAAAACATTTAAAGCTACTCTGATTATGGGAATATCAAAAAGGGGCTAGAATTTGCTAAAGATATTTATGTATTACTAAAAACAAGTTCTTTCAAAACCTTGGAGTATTTATATCCTGCGCTATTTATGTATGTATTATTTACTTTTTTGCTTCTTGGCAAGAATGTTATATTTTTCCCCTATTGAACATAAAATGTAGCCACTATTAACTTGATTATATGCTACAAATAATAAAGCTTAAAAAAGATTTTAAGAAGTTATTCTTCTGCCCTTTGATAAAGCTGTACTTAAAACTTTACAAAGATAGATCTGTTTAAGAACCACCTCAGAATGTATGCTTTAAGAACAATATAGCACAAACAGTACTTAAAACCAATGTTTGCATGAAGGCAGAATGCAGTTCATTCACAACTTTCATTTTTGTCAGTGAGTAATACTGCTTACCATTACAAAATACTGCAATGCCTTTTAGAGTAGAATCCCAATATTTTAAATACTGAAATATTTATGTATACATTCAGATAGCAAAGATAAAATCTTGGTCACATATTTCCATTTGGAAAACTTTAGTGTTTCTTTGAGCAACATGATAAAAATCTCAGTTTAACAAATAGTGTAAGTTTGTAGTTCATTCCCGGCTCTGTGACTTTTCCTGTTTAGTTTTTAGCTTACTTGGTTACATAACCATTGCTTTTGCTTAAAGGTCAGCCAAGAGTAAAGTTATATCTTGCTGGAGGTGAGATGTAAACAATGTCTGATCTTGCCCTGCCATTTTTCTTAAATCTTCCACAGAGCTGGGTGAAATTGTGCCAGTATTCATAAAAGAAGATTATGTTTTAGAATCTGTATTGTATTATTCAATAAATATTTCAAGGTGTCTGCAAACAGGGATTAATGGATATTATATTTCAGGAAACCAGAAAGGTATCAACCCAAAGAATTAAATAAAACACTCATGTTTGATGCTCACATAAACTGTAACTTAAAATAAAATGTGTATAAACTTCCTTTTCCTTTTGTTGCATTTTCCTGTCAAAAGATAGTACAGAATAAAATAAGACCAAAATGAAAAGATACCAAGAAGAGTCTAAATTTGACCTTCACCTTGAAAAGTAATGCCTTTCTCCAGTCTTCAGTGATAATAGTCAATGATGAGGCCTGCGTGCAATTAAAACATTGGATAAAAAAACGTACGTTTTGAAGTCTCGGCGGTGTGTTTCACTGCGCACTGCAAAGCGGTGTGGATGGAGACATCTGGACGTGAACGGCCGGTATGATGAAGTCTTCCAGCTGAAGTTTGGGGTGCAGTAGGTGTTCAAACGTTCAATCATACTTAAAGGATTGGATTCTGTGGAAAAACCCTTTGAAAAGAATTTTTAAAATTTTTTAAAAAACATTCTATTTGTGCCATCATTGGAAGAGAGTTTCTGCATATGAAGTTGGATCTTCATCCAAACTTTGTACTTAAGGGAATCATTAGTTATTTTAAATGGGTTTCTTATCTGCTGCAAAACGTCAATGAGAACATAGCTGAGTGCCGTAACCTCATGTTTCTGAGCCCCTATTCATGCCCCAGAAAATTCTGTAAATAGATAAGCTAATACTGCCTAGACCATTCTACAGTAATTTAGGAGGTCTTTTCTCCTCATATTAACCACATTTACTTATATATTTATGTTCATTTGCTTGTTTGTTTTAAAGAGTTCATTTTTAAGTAATCTCTATACCCAATGTGGATCTCAGAACTACAACCCCAAAAGTTGCATGCGCTATAGACTGAGCCAGCCAGGTGCCCTTCATTTACTTTTTAAAATTTTGTAAGGATTAGCTCCTCTTCTTGAAGTGTAACCTAGATCTTGAGCAGAGAAAAAAATATATATGACCTAGAATCTCATCTAAGTGTTATTTTCATTGGTTTGGTCTTCCTAGAAGAGTCATATTTTTCAAATAATCCAGATCACATTCTGGGCTAGGGTTAAGGGCTCCAGAAAGAACTTGATCCTGACTAATTCTTCTCTTTGTATTTTATTTTTTGATCGCAAGGTAATTTTTTTGAGATAGAATTGGCATATAACAGTATATTAGTTTTATGTGTATAACATAATGATTCAACATTTGTATATATTGCAAAACAATCACCACAGTGAATTTAGTTAACATTTATCTGATAGATTTTTATGCATGTTAAAGCTTTAGAAGCTAAAGAAGCCCAGACTTCCAACTAGGATCACATGTGGAGTTTTAAGAACGGTCATCACCTGTGCCCTCACCCACAAGTTCTGTCAGTTAGTCTGGGAGGGAACATCAGTGAGGTTTTAATTAAGTGCTCCAGGTGATTCTAAGGTGAGGCCAGGGTTAAGCATGAGGGCTCCTGAGCATATTTATGAGAGTTGAGTTCAGTCTTGGCCCAGGGCTCAGGTACGAGGATTTGCTCTGTGTTTGGTAGGACGGGCGGGTCAGCACACAGTGTCCATTCTGTAGCTGAATTTGGGGGCATTTGTGGGAGAAGAGAGGCCTTGAAGACAGGGAAGGAGAAGCTTCAAGTTTGGCTTCCATGTAGGAGCTTATTGCTCCTGAATTTCTTCTGCAGCAAAGGACAGGGATGGGTTGGCTGCCTGCAGAAGTGATAGGAGGTGAAGGCTCAGTGCCAGAGCCTTCAAAGGTGTTTCTCAAGATGCATGTGTGACTTCTCCACATAATCTCACCCGAGGAAGAAACTCCATGAAAGAAGAGGAAGATATGGCAGATTCTCAGGTAAATGTCATGTCCTGTTGTTAGTTGTCATTTTTTCTCCTCCAAGGCTATAGTTTTAGGACATGCAAACATTTGCTTCTGTATCTCTAGTGTTCTTAACAAGTCTGACTTCAACTAATTTTTTTCCCTTCTATTATGATCGCCAAGGTTAGGTCTTTCAGACACTGCTCCCCGATATCCCAGGAACTTCTGTTTCTCCATTAATACTTCTGATGTGCTTTGATCAATACTCACTATTAATTATGGACTTGGAACTGCCGGCAATGTTCCCTTGGTGAGAGAGGAACTTGGGAAGGTGCTGCTCTCCAAGATTCCTACATGAGATGAGGTGGGTTCTGGAATGTCAGTAAAAAAGGAGCATCTGGAGTTTTTGGGTCCCATCTGGATGTTCTGTCAGGATTAAGAAAATTGATATATAAACAGGTTGACATTAATGCCCCAGAATAACTCAGAAATGGCTGAAAAAGAAGAGTAATTAGAAGAGACAGGCTCTCTAGACTGCTGAACAGGACTAACTCTTTATATGCATTAGAAATTACAGAATATGGATGTTCTATGTGGCATCACACTTGAAGAAAACTGATGTTTTTCATGATTAGACTTCCTTGTTTTTCTGACAAATAACATCAATGGCCATGCGTCCTTTGGCAAATATTAGGCACCTGATATCTATTTGTGCCATTGCAGCTGACGTAAATTTCAATGTCTTGGCTCAAACACTCTGCCAGATTCCTCCACTACTCCACTTTGTATTTAAATACACACACACACTTTAAAATGAGCTAAAGTGTTTATAGGCATTGGTTGATGTTGAAAAAATAAGATGCCCCTTGTCCTGTGAGAAAGAGAGTTCTTTTGAGGATGGAACCATACATATATTATGGGCTTGTAATTCTTTGATCCTACTATCAGTGCATTTGTACCTGTATGGTTCCACACCAAGCTCTTTCTTACACATCCTGGCTTATTTGCTAAAATATAGGTTCTGGTTGCCGCCAATTGCTCCTGTTCTTGGCTGCTATTATCTTAAAAGATGAATAGCCTTAAATACCCTCAGCTTGGTCTTTGGCTTCTGTTAACCACATTTAAGACTTGTCGAAAGTAGTTCTCAAGGCCAGAATCTCCCACACACACCTCCAGGGAGTCTAGGAGATGCCTTCTACAGAGTCTATTGGAATTAACATTAAATTTGGCAATGAAGAGACCGTATAGGAAAAGTACCTCACATATTTTTCATTTTGGCAGGTGGATAAGAAGCAAAAAAACAAAGCAAACAATTTTGAATTTGGGAAGGAATTACTGTTGCCTAGACTCCAACTTTCTCTCTGATTTCCTATTCCCTTGAAAGCAAAGTTGCTACGTGGGGGCTAACAGTGTCCATTAATAGTTAACACTGGAATATCCTAAAATTCTAGTGGAGAGAGAATCAGCAAGAAAGATTAGCTTTATCCATGCATATCCAGAAACTCTACTGGTAATCTCCTCTATTTCCCCACCAATTACTTACAGTCTAAACTACTGCAGAATTTTAACCTCCTGAGGAAGAAACTGTGTGTTAATTCTTGGTAACCTTTCTTCTTCCCTTTTCCTATGGTGATACAATTTGTGATTTTTTTTTTTTTTTTTTCTGAGAAGATGCTATCAGGAAATAGAAACTACATTTCCCCCCTTCTTTATCTAGGGGTGATATAATGGATTTAGGTCCTGACAAATGGAATGGAAAGGGAAGTTGTAGGTGCAACTTGTTAAATGTCTTCTCATTGAGTGAGGGGCTACGGTTTTCATTTTCAACCCTCTGTCTGGAATACGGACATACTGGCCACAGCTTGTACAGTGAGATGATCTGGGCAGGGTAGGTCATGGGAGAGCAACCAGGTGAAAGGGAGCTCGGTCCCTGACATCCTGAAGTTACATAGTGAACCTGGGCCACTGACCTCTGAAGTTCTTTGAATCTTCTCTGTGTATCTTACTCCCTCTAGATCAGTGGTTCTCATCCTTGACTGTACACTAGTACCACCTGGTTAGCTTTTAAAATAGTAATTTCCACTTCAGATAGCATCTTTGAGAATGGGATGTGTGTATTAGTACTTTTTTTGAGATCTAATTGACATTAGTTTCAGGCATCCAACAGAATGATTCAGTGTTTAATACATACTGTGAAATGACCATCACAGGAAGCCTAGCTAACATCCATCACCACATACAGTTTTACAACTTTCTTTATGATAGGAATTTTTTCAGATATATTCCCTTAGTAACCTTCAAGTGTACAAAATTCTATGGTTAACTGTAGTCACCATCTATAGTCACTGCTGTATGTTATATCACTAGGACTTACTTTATAACTGAAGTTTGTACTTTTTGACCCCCTTCACCTGGTCCTTCCCCCCATTTCTGACAACCACTAATCTGTTCTGTTTCTGTAATTTTGGTTGGTTGTTTGTCTAGATTCTACATATAAGTCAGACTGTATGGCATTTGGCCTTTCTATGTCTTATTTACTTAGCATAATGCTCTCAGGGTCCATCCGAATTGTTAGAAATGACGATCTCATTCTTCCTTATGAGTGTATGATATTCCACTAAAAATGTAAAATTTTTTGTGTTTTACCCATTCATCCATTAATGGACACTTAGGTTGCTTCCATATCTTGGCTATTGTAAATAATGCTACAGTGAAAATGGAGTACATCTTTCTTTTCAAGTGAGTGTTTGCATTTTCTTTGAATGAATACCCAGAAGTGGGATTGCTGGGTTATATGATAGTTATATTTTTAATTTTTTGAGGAACCTCCATACTGCTTTCCATAATGGCTGAAGTAATTTACATTCCCTCAAACTGTTCACAAGGGTTCCCTTTTCTCCACAGCCTCATCAACACTTAAAATTTGTTGTCTTTTTGATCATAACTATTATAGTGGGAGTGAGGTGTTACGTCATTATGGTTTTGATTTGCATTTCCCTAATGATCAGTGATGTTGAATACCTTTTCATGACTATATTAGCTATCTGTATTTCCTCTTTGGAAAAATACCTGTTTAGATCATCTGTCCTTTTTAAAATCAGATTGTTTGTTTGCTGTTGCATTGTATGAGTTACACATAAATTTTTTTGGATATTAACATATATTTTTCAGATACATAATTTGCAGATGCTTTCTCCTATTTGATAGGTTGCTTTTACATTTGTTGACAGATTCATTTTTAGATACTACTCATCCTAGTGCTGGTACTAGTAACCATTAACCCATGATCATGGTTACCAACTATAACCAAAAAAACATTTACAATTATTGATGAATGAAACTCAATTTAACAAATAGTATTTAAACAGACGGTGATAAAATGGAAGAGTGGTTATTTGCATGTGAAATATGGAATGGATAATCCTAAAAAGAAGAGAGTCAATCACTTCCTTCATGGCCTCTTTGGTACTTTAGATCATTCTCAACCTAGAATTTCTTAAACTTCCCACTTCAGAACTTCTGTAAAAGACCACCACTTTCTTATGTTCATGAATTGTATTCTGAAAGTTACTAAGGTCCAGCCAAAAGGTTTTTCACCTAAAATCCAGAAAAGCAGTTGGAATTCTATCCCTTCCATGTTGTTTAAGTTTCTTGGAGTTGCTAGACTAAGCTAACATCATGATGCAATTCTCAAAAGCATAATTCTCCGAGCTCTTATTAATCTAGAAAATTCCAATGGAAATGTCTTAGTCTTTATTGGAAATTGGTACCACTGTTTTTGAATTAGAAATATAATCCTTCAGTAAATGATTTGTATATATTACCATTTTGAAAAATCAAATGTCTTAGATTTTTAAACTTAAAAATCGTTACATTTCAACTTTAAAAAAACAAGAGTCCTAGTATTACTGTGACTACATTACAAAAGATCTATGCTTAGGAAAGCAAGACCAGAAGGATATACTAAAATGTTAATAGAACAAAAGCACAACTAAAATAGTGTATATAGAAAAGCTTTTAGTCCAACCTAGTGGTTACCAAACCTGTGTTTTCATTAGAATTACTGAATAGTTTTTAAGAGGTGCCTTGTCTTCATCTGATATCTATTGAATTAAAACTCCTGGGGTGCCTGGGTGGCTCAGTCGGGTGACTAATGACTGACTCTTGATGTCTCTCAGCGTGTGAGCTCACGGTTATGAGGTGGAGTCCTGCAACAGGTTCCACACTCACAGCATGGAGCCTGCTTGGGATTCTCTCTCCTCTCTCAGCCCCTATGGCTTGCTCTCTTGCTTGTGCTCTCTGTCTCTCTCTTTTCTCTCTCTCTCTCTCTCTCTCTCTGTCTCTCTCAATCCCTCTCCCCCTTTCTCCCTCTCTCTCAAAATAAATAAACTTAAAAAAAATTCTTGTTGGCAGTCCCTGGTAATCTGTATTTTTAGAAAGGTTTCAAGAGTCTTCTAGTCTGTGGTTTTGTGTTTGGGACCTAGTAATTCAAAGAGAACTAGATCAATTAATTTCTCTAGACTACTCGGATTTGTAGAATTTCTTTAGTAGAGCCAAAACTTAGCATTTTATTTTATTGAAAATGGCTGTAAGAAGGCAACAATTGGAGTATTTCTGAATATTTTGCAAAACTAAGAGTATCACTGAGAGTATCAATGAATATGCATATGCTTGATAAGTGGAATGAGAATTAACGTGCACCAGACATTTTGGGGGGCATAATTTGAAAGATGAAGGTCAACATGAATGAAGGTCGTTAAACTTCTATAGATTTTTGAAATAAAAATATTCAAAGATCTATGTGCTAAAAGGGTTAATTTGTTACATATAAATCTTTGAAATATATCAAAATTTTTGTAATCTGCTTTTCACCTCCATTTAAAAAATATATTAGGACTAAAAAACTGTTATATCCTGGATATCTTTGACTTTGACCTTGCCTAATAAAGACCTTTTATTCAAAGTCTCATAAAAAGAATTTAAAATGAAAATCAGATAATGAAAATGTGTCTATCTTGATGAATTGTGAGATGGCAAATGACCTAAATCCAGAGATTGACAAGAATAACAGGGATTTGGCTTAAGGTATTTTTCTCCTTAATTTCTATCATTGACCCAGCAAACCAGCAGGGCAGATCTTCTAGGAGAGCAGGGAATCATGGGAGTAGATCTACTTCTCCTTGTTGCCTACCTTGCTCTCACAATGACGTGCATTTCAGTGGTCACATGAAGAGTGAGGGATCAGTTGAGTCAGAGGAGCACAGGGCCAGTGATGTCTGCCTTTTTGGTGTTCAGAGTCCCCCTGGAGTTCTCATAATGCCACAGTCGAGCACTTTGGAACCCTACCTCCCTTCACAGCAAGGCCCAGCATGGGTCTGATCCAACCTTCCCCAAGGTGGTAACCCATCATGCCATCCTGTTCCCCTTTCTCTTGGCTTCTTGGATCTTCAGTACTCTTTTGGTGTTTGATCTCTGTGTGCATGTTCCATGATGTCAGAAACTTAGTCTTGTTCATCATTGAATCTCTAGTGCCTTCAACCATGCTCAGTCCAGAGTAAGCGCTCAATCATAATTTGTTAAATGGATGAATAAACGTAGGAGCTGCTTCTATTTCTACCTCTACTCTTCTTTGGTAGTTGAGTACCTCTTTTTATTACTGTGGGTTTTTTTATTTTTAATTTTGTAAAGTTTTTATTTCAATTTTAGTTAGCATAGTGTAATGTTAGTGTCATGTGTAGGATTCAGTATTTCAGTAATTACATATATCACCCTGTGCTCCTCACAAGTGCCCTCTTTAATCCCCATCAGGTGTTTTTTCATCTTAAAAACTTAACTTTTAAAATCTGTAATTTTTTTTTTCCTTTTAAAAGCCTCATCACATTTGATGTAGAGAATACAGCAGGCTTTTTTTTTTTTTTTGAAAAGTTGTACCAAGATGTGTACTATAGTTGAGTTAGGTTTTAGTTTTAATTTTTGCTAGTCAGCCAACAATCTTTACTGTTACATAGAACATTATACTGGGCCCTTGGTGAAGTACAAAATATGAAGGGAGTATAGCCTATAAGATTTTTAAAGACCATTTACTCATCTGCATATTCCTTGGAGGAACTAAACTTTATAAAGTATTAGAATCTTTTATAAAAGCTTCCATAAAGTTATATATTTATAAATAATTATGTGACTAAAGTTTGATACTGGTTAAAATTATCATAATTACTCAAATCATAAGAAAATAAAATTTCAGGGGCACCTAGATGGCTCAAATCTTACCACTCATGAATTTGAGACCCTCATCAGGCTCTGTGCTGACACCTCAGAGCCTAGAGCCTGCTTCAGATTCATGTCTCCCTCTCTCTCTCTGCCCATTCCCAACTTGTGCGCTTGCTCGCAGGCTCTCTCTCTCTCTCTCTCTCTCTCTCTCTCTCAAAAATAATTTTATAGAAGGTCTAAAATTTCAATGTGAGTGATGTAATACAATGTAAAAAACACAAAAAAACAAAAAAGCAAAACCCAAAACCCTGATCAGGATCAACTTTATATTCCCAATTGCTGTTTCTAATTACTTCATGAGATAACCCCAGACAATCTGGGAGTATTTCATCCATTATGTTTTCTTTGCACTTAAATTTCTACATATGTATATTTTTCTACATCTTCAATAATTTGCCTTGGAGACCTTTCAAAGTTAGCACAAAACAGCTTTATCCAATTCTGATAAGATTAAATTATTCGGCACTAATCATTTGTTTGATTTAACCTAGTTTTACACTTTGTAGATAGGCCTATATGTACAATATTTTCTAAGCTAATTTATTTTTCATTATTTTACCAAATTTCACCCTATTGGTAAGATACTGAGAGGACGTCATTTTGAGAATATTTAGCTCGAGATATTGGTTGATGGAAAGTTTGCTGTATCTGTAGTGTATACATCTTTAATAAAATAGCAAGTGACATTTTAAAATTTTTAAGTTTCAGAGTGCATAATGGATCTTAGTTTTCTAATTCTGTAGCAGAGTCAGTTTTTCATGACCTGGTTCAGGTCTTCTACGGGGACAATGCTACCACTTTGTATCTTATGCTATTTAAAAATGAAATTTTTCCAGGCAAGGTTAAAAAAAAGTGGTCCTTAGATGATCAGACATATTTAATAAAAACAAGAAAGAGTGCCAAGAATAAATGTTATTGTCTCCCACTCTTTTCCTCTCATTTCATTTGGGTGAGTCACGTCCAATCTAACTAGGTGTTCTAATAGAAAATTAGGCATTTAAAATTCAGACATTGTTTGTCTTTAAACCTCCCCTTTTGACAAGTACGTACTGCAAAGTGTTAAACTCAATCAAAATTTGTAATTTCTTAATGTAATAAATGTTACAAGAATAAGAAGCATCTTCTCGGGCTCTCACATGGAATTTTCTGTGCAAAAAGTACATAACCCTGATGCTAAGGGCCAAAGAATAAAAGTACACCAAACTAGTATTCCAAGGGGATGGCTCAAGAAGATGAGCAGTCATTGAAATAAAAGGGGAGACATGATTAATTCAATTGCAAAACACAAACACAACATGCGCACGAATCTAAACTTAGATCCACACTAGAAGGTATTGTATGTGAAGAATTTATTAAGTTTGCGCATTAACCTACTTTTGAGTCCTGTTTCTTTTGCGCAAAGAGAGCAATGCAATGATTAATTCCACCACCTGGAGTGAAAGATAGAACAGAAGATCTGCCTTCACCGTGACAATCCCAACTGAGAAAAAGTTTTTCTAAGTGTTCTTTAATATCTCTGTTTCTCCTATAAGATTTCTAGTCTCCATGTTGTTGAAGCTTACATGTAGATGAATTGTCGGTTATATTTAGGGTACTTTTAATCCTAACAAATATCAACTGAAGCTATTTGATACTTTATATTTAACTCCCTATTATCTATCAGGATACTTTCTAGTGATGTTTTGGGTTCAAAGAATGTGCATTTGCCATATATAAGCTTTATGTTAAGTGCCTTGCTTCTAAAAGAAAACTATGTAAGTCACAGCTATTTTCCTAGTCACTGAACTGAATGCTTTGGCTGAACAAAAGTTAAATTTCTTTACGAAGCTCATAGCTTTACTAATATGAAATTAAATGGGTTATAAAACTGGGAATTTATTTTTGTGAACAAAAATTATCCGGAAATTCTGTTGAGTATATGTGTGGTGGAGAGGGGAATGGTAAAGATGAAGAAAAATTTCCAAAAATTACTCCAGTTCTAGAGGTTTAATAAATCACTTGAAGACCAGATTTTATACCAGTAGTAAGATGAAATTATGCTTTCAGAGATCACTGGTAAAGATTAAGAGTCAAAAGATTGTTTTTCTGTTTTAAATCTCTTGACTTCATCTTTTTTTGATCGCCTTGACTTTATAGTAACCTGTGTAACACCTGTGGTGATTGTTCATTATATTAACCATGATGTTTGTCACACGTGACAAATCCTCAACTCCTACTTGATTTAGCAAAAAGACAATATTTTGACTCATAGAACTAGGAAGAACAAGGAATTCTTAGTTTAAAAGGAATCCATAAACTAATAGAAATCTTGTGATCTCCCCATTTCTGCTGTCAGCTTCTTTCTATGTTACCGGGCTTTTTCTTTCTTAGTAGAAAGGGATGCTCTCCATTCGGCAAAGAATATAGATACAGCCTGAGTCATATTCTTAAGATCCGTGAATCATGGAGAAAGAGGATTTCTTTTTTCCCATAGCTCGTTAATTTTCAGAGGAGGATCCTCTTTGGGATCAGCTTTGGCACACGATGACTGCCTAGGCCATGGCTCCTATCCATCCCTATGACCACAGGCAGTATATAGTGATTGGAAGTCCCAACAGAACCATATGGAGTTGGAGAGGGAGCTGTCAGTCCCCAGAGGATTCAGGGGAAAGAAGGGAGCATGTAAGGAAACCTTTCATTGCTCCCAATTGTCCTTTGACATGGATGGTCCCCCCTCCCCCAACTTCTGCTTTGGCTTCTCATCCTCTTCTTACCGCCTGTCACTCATGCAGGCTTTCTCTAACAATCTGTTCCTTTAAAACTCTGTATTTTGTCCCACAAATAATTCCTCTTAACACACATTTTCAACGAGTGTGTCTATGCAGAAACATTGTGAGTTTGTATCTTGACACATCAGTGCCATCACTTATTAGTCAATAAGAGCGTCGGTGTGAGTTAGAGGTTTACCCATAATTAAAAGCTGATGCTATAGAAGAAATACACACATGCACATCCATGATATGGCTAGCTTTTGCTGACTTCTTAAATCTTGTTAGAAAATTGCTATGGGGCCACCTGTGTGGCTCAGTCGATTGGGCATCTGACTCTTGATTTGGGCTCAGGTCATGTATCGAGCCTGCTATCAGGCTTTGGGCTGAGCATGGAATCTGCTTGAGATTCTCCTTCATTCTCATTCCCTCTCTGTCTCTGCCCTCCCTTCGTCTCTGCCCCCCCTTCATTCTTTTTCTCTCCCCCAACAACAACAAAAATTTATGAATCCCATTTCACTGTTTCCTAGCACCCCTGAGACTTAAATGAATAACTGGCATTCTTAGTAATAAAATTAGCTCATAACTATAATTAGAGAAAGAACTACTTTTTCACCTATCAGAAATCTCAAATGCATATACCAAACCCAGAAAAATTTGGGAAAACCTTCAAATCTTTTGAGATAGAAAGTTTTTGCAATATATCTACATTATGATACTCTTCATACACTTTCTTCATTTCGGGATTCTGCTGAATCCAGGGAGTTGAGTCCTTTGTACTGTCTACATTGGTCATGACTTCAGTTCCTTCAGAAAAACAGAACTCTGAGAAGCCAGCCTAATTATGTTTTGCTGCGAGTGTTATTAACCCCAGTGTCTGCACAACAATGGCCACCATGGGTGAAGAAAGCCTGCATTCACACTTCTCAAGGTGGCCAACTCTACATTGGTCTTTGTCACCCAATACAGGGCAGCTGAAGGCCTAATGTGGCAAGTGCCAAAAGGAAGAAAATGATGGGAATAGAGAAAGTGAGATCATTTTTTTTTTTAAAGGGCAGAGTAGACAGAAAAACAAATGAGAGTGAAAGGTACATTCAGTGTGGACATTTTCAATTTTAAGTTTGGAAAACATCCACCCAGAAACTGAAAATTGGAACCTGCGGTTTAGAGCAGAGATGTCTGCTAGAGGTTAAAATGTGGGAGCCATCCAGTTTATCAAATTCTACAAATGTTTAGCCTGTATGCATAAGCAAATAACCAAATTTCTGAGCATTCTGGCTTTCTTATTTTCCAAATAGGGAAAATAAATATAACCATTATGATTTTGTGGGGATTATGAGTTTATACAAGAAAGTTTTAGAAAAAAATTTTACCTAAGTTTTTTTTTTTTTTTTTAATTTGAAAGAGAGGGTCAGGTAGAAGGAGACTCCCAAACAGTTTCCAAACTCCGCTCCAAGCTTGACACCAGGCTCAATCCTACAACCCTAGGATTGAGGATTGAGGATCATGACCTGAACTGAAGTTAAGAGTTGGACACTCAAACAGCTAAGCCACCCAAATTCCCATGCCTAGTTTTTATTAATTAAGTAATCCATTGTTACCATTATATTAATTGCCATTTCAGCGTGCTTGGCTCTGTGGTATGCTGATGGGAATTAATGAAGTTGTCAAGAGAGAGTTTACTGGAAAGGACCATGATAGTAGAGTGTCCTAATGACTGCATTACTTTGATCCTCTTTTCACCTTTGTGAACACTTATTCTTTGTGATCCATTATTTTTCACTTCATATCCTTAATTCATCTATTCAAGATACTCCTGAAGTATCCTATCACTGATAGGCTTTGTTGTGTTACTAATAGTACTGGGCATCTTTGTCATCACCATATGAGAAGAAAATTGAGCCAGATTCCTATCAAGTGACAGGCCCATGATTCAGACCGCAAGTTACAGAGAACATAATTTGAACCAAGACATTCTGATGTACGATCCGTCTGGTTTTACCATCTCCCCAAGCTGCCTCTGTTATAAGAGTTGCAACTACTCCTCCTCGTTCGAATTCTGCCCATCTTCTGATACATATTTCCAGTCTCAAAATTTTAGGAAAGCATTTCCTGAACACAGTGGCCATTGATGGTCTTCTCAATGTTCATACACCGCTTCTTTTTCAGTACTTTATGGTTTGGAAAATTGGAAGTCCTGTGTGAGTTACTGTGATCGGTGATAATAGTAGAGTAGTCAGAGTTTAGGAAAGTGAAGAGAAGAAAAAGAATCTATTATGTGGAGGTATAGTGCAAGACTAGGTACCACTGAGGAGAGAGCATGGAATGCCAGAGGGATGGTGAGCACCCTTTTGGGGTAGAGAATAGCAAGATAATGGTAGACCAGGAGAGTGAGGTCAGAGACTTGAATGATAGATTGAAGATTTTTGAACTTAAATGAAGTGGTTAAATAGAAAATTTTAGGAAAGAGACTAATAGTAATTCAAGGTTTCAGGGAGAATTAATCCATGTTTGGTGTTTATAGTGGATTAGAACAGAGAAAAGCAGGGCCAGGAAAACTAAAAGAGAAGCTGTTGCAGCAGGCTAAGTATGGAGTAGGAGTGTTGGTGAGATGGTGAAAGTGGGGAGGATGAAAAGGAAAGTTGTTGATTCACAAGCAGGTGGAGGAACACACCAAGCAGCTTGAGGAATCGGGGTTTAAAGTCCGGATGATTGGGAAATAGACTAAACACAACCACTCAGACTGGTCCAATCTATGTACTGTTTTGAATTAGTACTTTGTGTGTGTGGGGGTGGGGGTGGGAGGGAGATTAACAACTAATGGTCTGTGTATTGTGTCCCTTTTAACTTTGCTTCTTATTCTGACATGTAGGTTTACTCTAGTAGTAAGAATTGTTGATTTCGTCATTTCTTAAAAATGTCACCATCCTTGTTGTCCAGTATACTTCTTGCCAGTTGACTTCATATTAAACGACCATGGAACTACTTTATTCTGAATTCTACCTTTCCCTACTCCTCCCTGGCTATTCACTGGGAGGAGAGGAAGTGGAGACAGGGAAAAGAGAGTTAAGGAGTTACATAAGCTATATGATACCATTTATTTTCAGCGGTTTAGCTAGTGATGGATACACTCTTTTCAAGATGGCTAATGGGAGAACATGGAGTCTACTTTGACTTGGGCCACTTCTCATGCCTCCATGCTTTGTGAACTAAATGTTTTATGATGAACAGACATTCAAATTATATCAAATTATATCCTGTCCAAATTTTATCTTTTTATTTTCTTTTCATGGTTTTTGATTAACAGGTAATAACTGAGCACATTTGCCCAATACTGAGATAAATTCTAGGAAAATTTTTTACATGAAAGAAATAAAAGAACACATAGTTCCTACTCTCAGGGAACTCTCATGTTATATAACATCACCTCTATCTCAGTTTGTATTTGCCTGGTGAGTTTCTGTTTTAGAAGATCATTTGTCTATATCCAGTTTTTCAGAATTTTACCATTTTCTATAAAGAATGGAAACCTATTTTTGCAAGAATTAAAATATTTGCCCCATTTTTCATTTCTACTTATACCTTTTATTTCATCTTTCTTTCTATTTAAAAGAAAGAGAAAATTGAACTACTATCTTAAATATTAAGATGACCAGCAAAATGATGGAAACTGAGAAGAAGCAGTGGAGTATGTGACCGTCCATAGTACCTAGCTGTGAGAATGTCTGAGAATTTGTTCCCCAAAATTATATAATGGCTCAAAAGAATAACTTATGCTATCTATTGTCTCATCAATTAATAAGTACTCCATAACATTTGAGATTGTACTAGTCTATGAATTTTGCTGCTGAAAACAAATGAGCTAACTGATTCTGGGCAGGTAGTTTTATAGATGAGGTACCATTGACACAAGTCCTGATGAAAAACTTGCTAGATAAAGATGGAACTTTGAACAACGCCCCCCCTCCCCCCACCATGCTTTCCATGACTCTCCTCTAATGTGGGGATCTTTCTAAAAAAGATCCATCTAGTTTCTAAAAAATACCATCTAGTGTATTTTACTATGCCATTTTATATGATACACAAGTCTTTATTGGCCCAACAGTTCTATCAAAATTGGATATATGAGGCTTTGTCTATATGACACTAGAGGAGGTTACCAAAGGGAATGGCATTTTAAGGTATTAATTTCATTTATTCATGAATATTCAGAGTGTGTATATAAGCCAAGCACCTTGCAATACAAAGGAAATACTCTAAGCTGTAAGATAGACACAACTCCTGACTGCTAAGAGCTGAATGGCTCTTATACTGTTTTTCAATCTGATTCTTAAACCCTCCAGCTCCTTGGAAGTGCACATCAAGGATTACACCAAAAACTGAGGAAATTTACAGGAACCAATATAATGTAAAGGAAGCTACTCATTGATGTTTATTTTCCACATATGTTGGGGAAGATTTTACTTGAACAGAGAATTTTAAATCTAGTCTAGTGAAATCAACTAGCTTATAGAAAACAGAAAAAACTATTTAGGATAAAAGAAGAATATCCCTGTGGATCCATAACCATCCATATTGTTTTCCATAGGAGACTCTTAAATGCAGAGAACAAACTGAAGGTTGCTGGAGAGAAGGTGGGTGATGGGCATTAAGGGGGGCACTTGTTAGGATGAGCACTGGATGCTGTATGGAAACCAGTGATGAATCACTGGGCTCTACTCCTGAAACCAATACTACACACTATGTTAACTAACCTGAATTTAAATAAATGAAATACATGTAAAAAATGATAAGTACTATTTTCTTTAAAATGTATATTAACACATTTCTCTGTGTTCCTATTTCTATTGAAATATAACTGACCTATAACATATTAGTTTCAGATGTACAACATGATGATTCAATATTTTTACATAGTGTGAAATCACCACAATAAGTCTGTTTAACATCTGTCACCATATAGTTATAAAACTTTCTTTCTTGTGACGAGAACTTTTAACATCTACTCGATTAGCAACTTTCAAATAGCCAATACGATATTAACTACAAGCAACATCCTGTATATTTCGTTCCATTATTTACTTTATAACTGGAAGTTTGTACTTTTTGACCCCCTTTACCCATTTTACCCACTCCCCATCCACTACCTCTGGCTACCAGCAGTCTGCTTTCTGTAAGGATGTATTAGGTTTTTGTATTGATTTATAGACTCTACATATGAGATTATATAGTATTTGTCTTTTTCTGTCTGATTTATTTCACTTAGCATAATTCCCTAAATGTACATTCATATTGTCACAAATGGCAGGATTTCTGTCATTTTTTTAAGGCTGAAAAATATTTCCTTGCTTATCTATACCGTACTTTCTTTATCCATTTATCCATTAATAGACATTTACATTGTCACTACATCTTGGCTATTGTAAATGCTGCAATGGATAGGAGGGTGCAAATATATTTTCAAGTTAGTGTTTTTATTTTCTTTGGATAAATACCCAAAAGTGGAACTGCTGATCATATTAGAGTTCTATTTTTTTTTTTTGAGGAATTTTCAAACTTTATTTTTTTTTTATCATGGCGGAACCAGTTTATATTACTGTCAATAGTGCACAGGGGGTTTCCTTTTCTCCACAACCTCACTAACACTTGGTATTTCTTGTCTTTTTGATAATAATAATATAAAAAAGCTGTTCTAATAGGTGTCAGGTAATACCGTGATTTTGATTTGCATTCCTCTGGTGAGTAGTGATGTTGAAAATCTTCTCATGAATCTGTTGGCTATCTGTATTCTGTATTTGCCTTCTTCAGAAAAATACCTATTTAGATCTTCTCATTTTTGAATCAGGTTCTTTTCTATTGAGTTGTAGGAGTTCTTTATGTATTTTGGATATTAACCCCTTATCAGATAAATGGTTAGCAAATATTTTCTCCCATTTGGTATGATCTTTTTTGTTTTTGTTTTAATCTTTTGTTGATCTTTTTGTTTGTTGATGGTTTCCTTTGCCATGCAGGAGATTTTTAGGTTGATGCAATCTCACTTGTTATCTTGCTCTTGTTGACTTTGCTTCCTGTGTCAAACCCCAAAAATCATCACCAACACCTATGTCAAGGAGCTTATCCTGTATATATTTTCTTTCTCTATGAGTTGGTTTCAGGCTTTACTTTGAAGTCTTTAATCATTTGTGTTAATTTTGTGTCTGATATGAAATAATATAAAATAATTCTTTTGCATGTGGCTGTCTGATTTTTTTCCAGTATCACTTATTAAGAGTCTATCTTTTTCCTGTTTTATATTCTCGGCTCCTTTGTCATAAAGGAGTGTTTTATGCCAATACATCCTGTTCTGATTACTATAACTGTGTAATATAGTTTGAAATCAAAGAGCATGACACCTCCAGCTTTGTTGTTCTTTCTCTTTGGCTATTTGAGGTCTTCTGTGGTTCCATACAAATTTTAGGTTTGATTGTCCTTGTTCTATGAAATATGTTGTTGGCATTTTGATATGGATTTTATTCAATCTGTAGACCACTTTAGGTAATAAAGACTTTTTTTAATACTTATTTTTGAGAGAACACAAGTAGGTGAGGGGCAGAGGGAGGGGGACAGAGGATCTGAAGCCAGCTCTGTACTGAGAAGCTCACAGTAGCAAGCCTGATATGGAGCTCAAACTCACCAACCACATGACCTGAGCTGAAGTTGGATGCTTAATCAATGGAGCTACCCAAGTGTCCCAAGTAATATGGACATTTTTAACAATATTCATGGTTCCAGTTTATGAGTATGAAATATCTTTCTATTTATTTGGATCCTCTTCAGTTTCATCAATGCCTTACAGTTGGTAGTGTATAGGTCTTTAATCTCCTTAGTGAAACCTGTTCCTAGGTTTTCTTCTTGATGCAATTGTAAATAGGATTGTTACCTTAAGTTTTCTTTCTGCTACTTAGTTATTAGTGTATAGAAACACAATTGCTCTTTATTGTATATTTTGTATCCTATAACTTTACCAAATCCAACGATGAATTCTAAGTTTTTTGCTGAAGTCTTCAGAGTTTTCTATATATAAAATGATGTCATCTGCAAATGATGACAATTTTACTTCTTCCTTTCCAATTTGGATGCCCTTTATTTCTTTTTCTCATCTAATTGCTGTGGTTAAGACTTCTATTACTATGTTGAATAAAAGTAGAAAGACTAGGCATCCTTGTTTGTTTCCATCCCTGTTTTCAATACTCATTTCTACAGACAGTTTTTATACTTTTAATAATTTTAATAGTAATCTGGTTATGTTTAAGAAAAAGCTACTTTATGAATGGAAAATTTTGGATTTAAGAGAATTCTTTTGAATGTTGTGACAGTTAATTTTGTAGTTAAGACAGTATTAAATGTACTTAAATGCCTAGTAGCAAATGTTTAATTTTTGTATTAATCATATGAGTACCTATTAATGACAATAGTGACTACTGTCTAAAGCAATATTATTTAGATTATGAAGTAACTTTGGTACATTGCACATAAATGGAGTCTTCCAACTAGATGTCTTAGATTTCATGCTCATGATAACACACTGCCTGAATGCAGAGGCCCATCTTTTTTGTTTTGTACTATTGTGAAATTTCATTTCATTGTACTTAATGGGACATAAAATACTTTCCTAGAGAGCCCTTGACATTTCTCAGCTACGTAAAGTCATTCAGTTTGTGGCCTTGTAACACTATCTCAGGTATTGACAATCACACAACTCACAGATCTTCTGCCTCTGTTTACTTGGTGACCAGATGGCCTACAAAGATTCATCAGGAAAGTAAAGGACATGTTGTATTCACAATATTCACAATGTTAGGTAATTCACAAAATTACCTAAAAGATTAGGTAATTTTTGGGTTCTTGCAGTTGATGAAAAACTAGCTAGCTGTGATACCATATGATTTGTTAAATGGCTATAGATGTAATTTCATTTACAACTTGCAAAATTGGGCAACTTTGGAAGTTATCCAAACTTTGACATCTGTTAGAGAATAGTTCAGAATAACAGCTATGTGATGAACACAATGAAAGTAATTTCATTACAAATAAAATTGCCAACTCTTTTACCTAAATTGATATATTCTCTTGAGGATACCAGCAGGAAGGATCTAGTTTTAAAAAAATAAATAAATAAACTTTGATCATATAACCCCCTGACAACTTGTATTTTCTATTAATTTCTACTATAAAATTTAAAAATAGCATTTAATAAATGCTAGAATAGTATTAGGTAGAATAGTAACTAATGTGTTTAAGTAAATAGGTTTTGAATATAAAGATTTTGCTATGCATTCAATATAAACTCATATTATGCAAATGAATTCCACTGTTAATATGCAGTTACAGCATACATTGGATAATGATTCCAAAGGAACTGTTAATAAAGATATGTTCTGAATATATATGAAGAATAATAGACACGTGTTATGGGTTCAATATATAGTGAGGGTCCAAAAGTCAGAACATATGGTTTTTTAAATACTGATTCACTGGGGCACGTGGGTGGCTCAGTCGGTTAAGCGTCCGAATCCGGCTCAGGTCATGATCTCGCGGTTCGAGGGTTCGAGCCCCGCGTCGGGCTCTGTGCTGACAGCCAGCTCAGAGCCTGGAGCCTGCTTCAGATTCTGTGTCTCCCTCTCTCTCTGCCCCTTCCCTGCTCACTCTGCCTCTCTCTCTCTCTCTCTCTCTCTCTCTCTCTCAGAAATTTAAAAAAAAAAAACATTTAAATACTGATTCACTGAAAATACTGAAGAAATAGAGACCTATTATGGTATAAGTCTGAATACACATTAAACATATACCACAAATTTAGCAAGCCTTTGAATCCATTGATACTTCACAGCAATGTGATGAGTAATGTTTTGTTACAGAACATTAGCTGGTCTATAAACAGAAAATGGTGTAGATTAGATGGTACAGCTTACAGTTGAATAAAATGAAATGTTTAGTATTTTGGACCTGTGATCTGTTGATCAAAGTAGAAGTTTAGTGGATCCACTTCCTATAAGGGAGAATAAGCTTCTAAGGGCTAGTCCTTTCACATATTACAATGATCAATTTTGAGGAAAATACTACCAAAAAATCCCAAAAACAGCAACGACAACAACAAAACTACCTGAAAACTATGAATAAAGACAATGGACAAAAGGTGAGATAATTTGGAGGGAAATAAAAACTTGAATTAAGGAAGGAAATGGCATGATTTGAGTTCTTGGTTTTTGTAAACTTTGGATTAAAGGCAGAAAGTTGAAGTTCCAGTATAAAACCATAATCTTTCTGGTGTAAGGAATCAGAGAAGAGCTCAAGATGCCCACTGTCATACAAAATGACAAGTAACCATGATAATTAAAGAACTAGAGAAGAGGAAGCCTAGATTCTCTGTATAAACTCTGTCCAAGTTTCTAAATTATACTTCAGAACTGGAAAGTGGAACTGTGATCTGAGATACCATAGTTGAGGCAAAGTTTTCAGTTTGAAAATCAAATCAAGTTAATTATCTACCAAGACAAAAAAAAAAAAAAAAAAAAAAAAAAAAACACAAACAACCAAAGGAATATAAAGGAATTCAGCATCTTTACAATATAACACTTAATACCCAGGATACAATCTGCAATTATTTGACATACAAAGAATGAGGAAAATGTGATGCATTTTCAAGAAAAATAATCAGGGACGCCTGGGTGGCTCAGTTGCATAAGCATCCAACTTTGGATTTCAGCTCAGGTCATGATTTCACAGTTCGCAAAATCAAGCCCTGTGTTGCACCCTGTGCTGGCAGTGCAAAGCCTGCTTGATATTCTCTCTCCCCCCCTCTGTCTGCCTCTTCCCCCTTGCAATCTCTCTCTCAAGAATCAATAAAGGCTGTAATCATTTTCAATGTGCACAACAAATTACCAAAGTTTAGCAGCATAAAAAATGTATACATTTATTTTTTCACAGTTCTCATGGGTCAGGAGTCCAAGCATAGGGTAGTTGAATCCTGTGCTTAAAGTTATAAGGTTTCTGCTGAGCAGAGCTCTCACCTGGAAGTTCCTCTGGGGAAGAATCTGCTTCCAAGCTCATTCAGGCGGTTGGTAGAATTCATTTATTTGTATGGCTAAGAATCCCAGCTTTCTGCTTATGTTCAATAGGAGGTCACCTTCGATACTAGAGGCCCCTGATTGTTCCTAGAGACAATCTGGAGTTCCCTGAGATGGGAGATTATCCATTATGGCTTCTTACTTCAATAATTGATCAAATTAAAAGGAGGAGGAATATTAGATCTGGAATTTGAATTCTATCAGTAATCTCATGAGTGAAGTGGGAATCATATCCTTCACAGTGGAGCCATGAGATGCCTGCATCCTTTTGAGAGAGCCAGAGGAGCCAATTAAACCATGCCCGATTTTCTAGTTTACAGAAACTATTAAATAGTAAATATTAGTGTTTTTAAACCACTAGGTTGTGGGGTGATGTTCAACAATGGAGAAGTAATACACATAAATATATACCTACCATTTGCCAGAAGTTAGAGGATTTATCTTTTATAGAAAGGAGCATAGATTTTCAAATCTGAATATTTGTGAGCAGAAGGGAAAGAATTAGGAAATCTTAAAGATCTTGGTCTTAAAAATCACTTACTGAACCCACTTTTTTAAAATTCTCATGCATAGTAATGTCATGTAACTTGTCCAAAGACCTAACGGCATGTTTTAATTTGGAATCCACTACCAAATTATTGTCTACTTATTTTCTAGTGGCTCTTCTTTGTATGTGTGCATTTCTTATCCATTTCTCACTATCACAGGCTCCTAACTGACCCTAGCAATGTTGAATGCTTATGAGGAAAAGAATGAAGATGCACCGTGAGTAAAGATAATATGCAAGTAGAGATGGTTTATCTGCTTTATTAAGCAATTATCAATGTCCTCTGTCACAGGTCAGGTGAATAAATGAACAATAAAGTAATACTCAGATTTTAATGAAGTAGGGTGAAAAATTGAGAAATACTCTCATGAGTTAAATTTACATAGCCAGTCAATGATGATTACTTCCATGAGCTCATGCTGATTAAGGGCTAAGCACAAAAGTTCCATAAATGTTAAATCTCATTATTTCAGAAATGAATTTCTGTCCTTTCATTTTTATTAACATATATATAACACACAGATATAAATTTATAGGTGGCATAAAATTAGACATCTTGGTAGTGTGTGTATGTGTGTACATGTAGTCTTTTTCTTTTTTCCTTTTGTCTCTTTCAAAAGACTTTCTTCATCCTCCCAACACCTAGGATGTTAATAACATAGTAATGTCACTAACTAAAGATCATGTTTCTAAATTTTTATGTATGTACCATCATATATAAATTTATCTTATATCTACATTTGTGGGGTTATTTTAGAGAGATTAAGCATAGGGGAGAGAGAGAGAATCCCAAGCAGGCTTTATGCTCCTTGCAGAGCTTGATGCAGGGCTCCATCCCACAACCCTGGGGTCATGACCTGAGCCAAAATCAAGAGTCACATGCTCACCTGACTGAGCCCTCCAGGCACCTCTCTACATCTACATTTGTTTCTGCTTCCTCATCTGCGTGCATATGTTTTTAATGTTTTATTTATTTCTGAGAGAGAAAGAGAGTGAGAGAGACAGCGTGAGCAGTGCAGGGTCAGAAAGGGAAGGAGACACAGAATTTGAAGCAGGCTCCAGATTAGCTGTTAGAACAGAGCCTGATGTGCGGCTCCAACTCATGAACTATGAGATTATGACCTGAGCCAAAGTCAGACGCTTAACTGATTGAACCACCCGGGTGCCCCTCTGCATGCATATTATATCCATATTGGTGTTTATAACCAAAGACACAAAAATATGCAGTCATCATATACAAAGCTTCACATATATGAATTGTGCCCCTGGAGTTGTTTAACAATAGAAGTTAGGTTATATAATACATTTACACATACATGTATATTTCATGTCTATACCTAAGAGACTTTTTTCTTTTTTGGTATGTGTTTTATACAATAGCATATTAAACATATTTGTTTATATTTTGCTTTTGTAGCTCAACAGTATGGGAACTGTTTCAAATGAGCTTTAATTCTTTCTTTGTAAAGATCTGATAACTAGTCTTTGGTATGGATCATGACACAATATATTCAATGGTTCTTTTAATGATGATATTCACATTATTTCCAGTTCTTTTCCCTGAGCACAGTGTTGCCATAAATATCGTTGTACATGTATCCTTACCTACTGAAAATTATATTTCTATAGGATAGATTCCTAGGGATTGTCATGGGTAGGTAGAGTAGTGTATGTAATTTTTAATTAAAGTTGATTATTTTTTAAAGTATTTTTTCTCCTATTACCACCAGCATTGCAATTAGTAGTGTTGACTAAAACAATGGATATTGTTGTTTCCCATCACCATATCCTGTATACATACTTGAGTTTCCTCTATAGTTGTAGTTTTATTTACATATTATATATGTAACTGCTTAGTTTTCTACAAAGATCTATATTTTTTACATTTAAATCCATTTGAAATTGTTTGCCTTTGGATTAAAATAAAGTTATAAAAGATAAATTATTATATCAGCATCATTTATTAATCTTTCCCCTTATTAAATTGAAAGACAGTATTTGTCATATATATAAGTTATGTCTGGATCTGTTCCACTGATCTCTCTTCATTCCTGTCAACACCATATTAACTTGATTACTGTGACTGTATAGAGATTTCTGATAACTGGTAACCCCCCTCCATGTTCTTCTTTAGAGTATATGGGGGGTTCATACAACTCTTCTCTGGTATTTATTTTTCCATATTAATTTTAAGATCATTTTACCCCAAATTAAAGAGAAAACAAAAAAATGCAACTGGATTTCTAGTTAGAAAAACATTAAATGTATAAATTACATTTAAGAGGAATGTCACTTTATAATATTATAAACTTCTCCTCCAGGAACATACTCTGTCTTCCCATTTGTTCAGATTTTGTTATGCCTGTTAGTAGGATGTTACGCTTTTCTTTGTATAGGTCATATGTCTTAAATTTATCTCTAGTGACTTCATAATTTTTATCAGTATTAGGCAAGGAATAACAATCTCATTGCTGAAGGAAAAGTTACTGGATTTCAAAAAACCATACTTATTTTACATCTATCCACACTACCATTACAGTATTTACTGTTTTTACTAATATAATTCTACGTATACAATCCAACTTAAGCAAAAAGAGAATTTTACCACCACCTCCCATCATGTTTATACTGACTGTTTAATTTTCATTTGTATTAAATTTTCTGGACTCTGAGGACAATATTAAATAATAACAGTATTTAATACTTTTTATTAAACTGTGTTTAGTGTTAGCTATTGAGAATAATATTTGCTCTTGATTTTATTAGAGGATATTGCATTTAAGTAATTTTCTCAATTCCTTCTACTTTACAGGTAGAAGACTGTTGAATTTTATCAAATGCTTTTTTGGCATTATTCTCTTTAAATTATTTGACATATTTTATTAAGTTGACAGATTTCTCAGTACAGAATCATGCTTGCAGTATTGGAATAAATATATTTATATGCACTGTTATTCTTTTGCGGCATGGTAGATTCTATTTGGTATAACTTCATTTAAAGTTTTAATGTATTATAAATGAGATTTATCTGTATTATTTATGTTTACTAGCTTTGAAAGTTCATGTTATTTCAGCCTTTACACAAGGCATAGAAAACTTTTACACCTTTTTCACTTTATAATAGCATATTTGGCATTTAATTTGTCTATTCTTTGAAAGTTAAATGAAAGTAGATGATGAACCTGTGTAATTCTGTTGCCTTTTTCAATAGTAGTACTTTAATCACTTTTCCAGTTTCTTTAGTGGTAACTCATTTGATACGTTTTCCCACATGTGCTAATTTTGGTAGTTAATATTTTTCTACAAAATCATGATTTCTTTTAGATTACAAACAGAGGAATTGCATGTGTGGAATTGTATGTATAATCCCTTTTAATTCTTGTTTTTCTGGTGGGGGGCCAAGGTATGGGCTTTCTTTTTTTTAATTTCAGTTTTATTAAGGTACAATTGATTTATAAAATTATAAGATATTTAAAGTGATTTACATTATGGTGATTTAATATGTATATACATTGTGAAGAGACACACCCTGTCTAGTTAATTAACACACCCATCAACCTGAATGTATATATATGACATATATAAATATGTATATATTATATATGTTTAAGTTTTACTCTTAGCAAATTTCAAGTATAGAGAACAACATTACCTGTAGTTGTCATATTTTCCATTGAATCCTCACACCTTATTTTCATACCCAGAAGTTTGTATCCTTTTACCAGCCTCTCCCTATTTCCTCCACCTCCAGCACCTGGCTACTACCTTTCTACTGTTTTCATGAGTTCAGCTTTTTTGAAAAAAATGTTCCATATGGGGATACCTGGGTGGCTCAGTCAGTTGAGTGTCTGATTCTTGATTTCGGCTCAAGTCAGGATTTCATGGTTTTTGAGTTCCAGCCCCACTGTTGGTGCAGAGCTCAGTTGGGAATCTCTCTATCCCTCTCTCTCTGCCCTTCCCCCACTTGCTCTCTAAATAAGAAAAAACAAACAAAAATGTTCCATATATAAGTTATGCCACACAGTATTTGTCTTTCTCTGGCTTATTTCACCTAATATAATGCCCCCAAGATCCATCCAAGTTGTCATAAATGGCATGATTTTCTTTTTTATGACTGAATAATATTCCTTTGTATGTGGCATATACATATATGTGTATATACCTATATCACTTTTTATTCATCAATGGACACAGGTTGCTTCCGTGTTTTGGGTGATGGTTACATAGATGTATATAATTTTCAAAATTTCTTTCAACATTTATAACTGTATTTGATTATATATCTTAATTTTAAAAAAAAATCAGAAGATCTGATGCTGTAGAGAGATAAAAGAATGCACTTATTTACATATAGGTGTGATAAAAAAAATGCAGACATTAAGAGTAAACCCACATTTAAACTTTGGCTGAAGGACAACTTCCATGTTTATTTGGATTGAAAACCAAAGGAGCAGTGATCCTTTGTTCCTGGAACATCAGCCTAAGTGCTGGGCATTAAGGCAATTTCCAAGGCTTAATTAAGTTTTCTATAGTTCTGAATGGTGTTCTGTTGTACTTTGTGGATTCAGAAAGAAAAAAAAACTTTCTAAATTCTATCAACATTACAAATGACCCCAAAACTTCATGGCTTAAACAACAACTATTTATGAACTAGTGGTTTCCGTGGGTGATGCATCTAGGCAAGTGTTCACTGCTTCACGGTTCTCACAGACTGAAACCAAGGTGTCTGCTGGGCTGTGATTTCATCTTAAGGCTCTGCTGGGGAGGAACTGCTTCAAAACTCACTCATGTGATTTTGGGGAAGGTTCATGAGGGCTGTTGACTGAGGGCCCCCAACAGTTCTTTATTCTTAGGGCCTTATGAGAGCATGCGTACCAGCAAGAGAAAGTGCTAGCAAGATGGAATTCTCAGGGTTTTGTCAGCTCATCATGAAAGTTCTATACATACCATCACTTTTGCCTTATTCAGCTCATTGCAAGCAAGTCAACAGGTAAGCCCTTACATAAGGAAAGGGGACTGCACAGGAGGTGAAGATCATTCAAGGTCATCTTAGAATGCTGCCTGCCCAAACACTTACTAATGTGGCTAGTATAGGAAATAGTAAGTGTATGTATTCTGGCCTTTGGTACACATGCATTATTTTATTTAATAATGAGGGATTTACATGATGGTAAAGAGAAAATAGTCTTTAAATATATCTTCATAATGTAGTTACAAGTGTATGATATAAACATTGACAGAGGAATGAAGTAATTTTACAAAGTTCTAGATGATTAAATTGGCATTACAATTTGTGAAGTTAAATACTAAAGGAAACATTTAAATAACTACTTTAATTCAATTTTCTTAGTCAACTGGATCATTTTCAAAAATACAAATTTGTGCCTGTGATATTATAATTTTATATGATAGCTATAACTTGATTGTATGGACAATTGATTACTTACTAGCTTGCTATTTCATTAACAAAACTCATCCCAAACCAATGAAAATAATTACTTCTAAAGTTGGCTTTCTAAAATATTGATATTTTAAATTTTATCAAGTACAGTACTATTATTATACACTTAAAATAACTAAGGAGACAAAATGGTTTAAAAATACTTCTTATGTGAGGGCACCTGGGTCACTCAGTCAGTTAAGTGTTGGACTCTTGATTTCAGTTCAGGTCATGATGTCAGGTTTCCTGATATGGGGCCCCATGCTGTCCACACAAAGCCTGCTTGGGATTCTTTCTCCCTCTCTCTGCCACTCCAGTGCGCTTTCTCTCTCACTCTCTCACTCGCTCGCTCACTCTCTCACTGTCTCTCTCTTGCTCTCTCAAAATAAGTAAATAAACATTTAAAATATTTAATAATACTTGTAATGTGAACAGAAACTGTATCTCTTTTATTCAGTATTTTGAAATGACCATTGGGCTTCTACTGAATACACTAAACTACATATGCATAGGTAAAAATTTTACTATAGCTATGAGGATCATCCATAATCTTGGAAGCAAGCTTCTAACAAGTAGAGGTTATTACTTTTTGGAGGAATTTTAACAAACAAAAACAATGATGTTAAGGTCATCAGCACGTAAAAAAAAATGGTTTTCTTTCATTTCATCTCAGTTAAAATGTGGAGTTTGGGGGTTTTTTTGTTTTATTTTTGTTTTGTTTTTGTTTTTTTAACATATCTGATTCCCTGGATTAAAGGCTACGAGGGAAATATTTCAAACTGCTGACTGTTATACAACAGTTTTCATCTTTCTCTTGGATTAAGGTTTCACATTCTCTCATCAAAAGCCTTCCTTCTCCCTTGGCCCATTCTCTACTCGGATGGGCTTAAGGGGCTAGGGGCAGATATGGCTCCTTAAGAACCACTGAGTGTTGGAAAATATGAGCAGAGCCCCCCCCCCCAAAAAAAGAAGTGATTTGTGTTCACTATGCTAAACTAAAATTCAGAATCATAGTTTAAACATCTTACATAGCCTTGCTTTTAAAATAGTTCTGCTTACTTTGTGAATTATATTCAATTTTTGAAATGACTTTTAAAAAGCTATGCTAAGAAAATCTCCAAAAATTGATTTATCACAGAAAAAAATATCCAGGTGGTCCTAAGAAGTGACTTCCTTCTGGTTCTGAAGATATTCACATCCTACTTGAAAGAGGTGTAGTGTCTGTAATGCTGAATGATCATAGACAATGTCTCTCAGCTAGCATCTAAAAGGAGAGTGCTCTGGGTCTTAGTACAGACCAAATAGAATATTCCAAAGGTTTTCTCACAATTTTAGGTCTCATGGTTTTATTTTGTAATGGTTTGTTTCAACCTTCTCTTTCTTAGCATCTTTGGCATTAATGATGGCTCTATGTGGTTGACAGATTTCCTTCTATTTATAAATAACTTTGTAATCATACCTTTATAAGCACCAATCAACCAATAAACCAAAATTACCAAAGGTAATTTAGAAAATTACCTTTACTTGTAGTGGGCTTTCCAAATGCCCCCTTCCTTCTCCATTACAGAGAGACCCAGGAAAGATTATCTGTTCTTCATAGTTTAAAAAGTAAAGACTGTAGGGGACACCTGGGTGGCTCAGTGAGTATTCAACTGTTGATTTTGGCTCAAGTCATGATTTCAATTCATGAGATCAAGTCCCACATCAGGCTCAAGATTGTGAGCCTGATGTGGGACTTTCTTTCTCCCTCCCTTCCTTTCCACCCCTTCCCTCCTTTCCTTCCCCCTCCCCCTCCCTCTCAAAATAAATACATATTTAAAACACTTTTTTTAAATGTTTATTTACTTACTATTGAGAGAGAGCAAGAACACAAGCAGGAGAAGGAGACCCAGAATCCGAAGCAGGCTCCAGGCTCCGAGCTGTCAGAGCAGAGCCCTATGTGGGGCTGAACTCACAAACAATGAGATCATGACCTGAGCTGTTGGATGCTTAACCCACTGAGCCACCCAAGAGCCCCTAAATACATACATACTTACATACATACATACATGTATATATGTGTATATATATATGTACTATATATGTGTGTGTATATATATGTGTACATATATATATATATTTTTTTTTTTCAAGTAGAGACTGTAGGATAGAGAGATAAATGACACCAAGGGGCTCTAACCAATGTCCCACTCCAGCAACATCATGGGGCAACATAATTCTATTGATGACATCAGTGGTGCAGTTTATGGTGTAAATACAAATGAGCCTTCTAACTATACTTTTTTTTTTTCTGCTATCAGGTAGATTTTGCCACGACCATATAGCTAATAGCATTTTGGGCATACTTCAGATGGATCGATGTCTGATCATCTGGGGAAAATTAAACATTCTCATTATTAGAGTTTTAAAAAAAAGTTTTAAAAAAAACTTATCATAACACTGTATGTTAACTATACTGGAATTAAAATTTAAAAACTTAATAAAACTTGAAAAAACTGAGCCTAGAAATCCCTGTGGTAGAATTCTGAGATGAACTAAAAGCTTCCGGAATGTGTAAATGAGGTCCTGTTTTAGATCAGGTACACATGTGGTAAGAAATACAAAACAGGGACAGGGTTTGGAATTTTCTAAATGCTCCCACTTTACCTTCCTCCCCCTCTTCCTATGGTTGAATCCTTCTCATCTAGGCTCTTCTCCAAGCCAGTATTATTCTTGATATTCTTCTTCCTCCAGATGGGCTTTGGTGTCATCTCTTAAGGCCCATTACAGGACCCCGTTGCTACTTCCTAGTATGAAACCCATATTTCAATCTCCTTAGGTTTTCCCCATTGTTAGGTTCCTTTAGAGCAGAGACTTGGTTTCTAATTCTAGGCCCCTTTGCCCACTCTCCCAGCACCCATTGTTTTCCTCAGTAACCACTATCTATCCTTACATATTTGTATGTGTGCTTGTGTGATGAACGTCTACCTGCCCCAGGCCTCTACAGCTCTGTGAAGGCTTTACTTTCCACTGCATCCCAACATTTAGCAGCATATCTGACATCTTGTAGTTGAAGAAAATAATTCTGTACTACCAGGACTTAACTAATACTTACATGTTCCTTATTTTACCTCTCTAAAACTTTGTTTCCTTGTTTATAGAGGGGAAATTGTTGATAGGGATCCAGGTCCTTGGAGACTCAGGGATAGAATCTGTGCCATGCCTCTTTTGGTTTCTGATAACTGCCAGCTTCCTTGGCTTGTGTGCTTTTAACTCTAATCTCTGCATTCACCTTTATAGTGCCTTCTCATCTATGCCTGATACACATACACATGCATATATACATATATGTTTAAATATAAAAATATTTCCATGTTTATATATATTATATATATAAGGAGGTTTGTTACAAAGTATTAAGAAGTCCCAGGGTCTGTGATGTGCAAGCTGGAGACCCTGAAAAGCCTGTGGTGTAGTGTGAAAGCCTGAGCCAGAAAGCCAATGACAGATTTCACCTGGAGTCTGAATGCTTGAGGACTAAGAGTGCTTAATACAGGATAAGATCCGGTGTTCTAGCTCACACAGTGGTCAGCGAATTCAACCTTTCTCTGCCTTTTTCTTCTAGTTAGTCCTTCAGTGGATTGCATGATGCCCACCTATATTGAAGAGGTTCACCTGCTTGACTCAGTCTACCAATTCAAATACTAATCTCTTTCAAAAACCCACTCACAGACACACTCAGAAATCATGTTTAATCAGCTTACCTGGGCACACCTAAAAATAACCATCACACTTGGCATTGAAATGAAGGCCTACCTGGATAATTTCTTCCTTTCAAGTGCTTGTTTATGTCTACAAAGACCCTTTAAACCAACTAAGGAAACATTCACAGGTTTGATGATTCAGATGTAGACCCATCTTTTTAGAGGCCACCAATAAGCTGGCAACAACACTCCATGCAAGAGTGAGGAAAGAAGACATGCCTTTGTATAGGTTGGCTGTAGTCGCCAAAGTTTTGGGTGGTGCTGACCTTTAACACAGATAAATTGGGTAATTATAATTGTAGTAATTTTAAAGATATATGTAAGAGACCCCTTCCCCAATATATATACCGCAACATCTTAGTTTCTTCTGGTTATTTTAGTGCAATGATAATAGACAAAATATGAATTCAGGCAAGTCTATTATTATTAATACTTGTAGTAGTAATAGCAATAGTAATAGTACTGGTATTGGCAGTAGTACTTGTCCTTGGTTTGAACCTCTGAAATAAGTGAGTTAATTGGTACCTTGGTACATGGCGCTTTATCATCACTGGTCTGCAAGTTCCTTTTCTTGTACATGACGCTTGCTTGTGAATTTTTGTTCTCTTTGATGCCTGTTCACTCTTTCCCTTCCCCTCTAGATTACCATTGTAAGGTGGTTGTGTACGTCCTCTTGCTTATGTGTATTCTTACAAACTGTGTTGCTGTTTTTTATGTGTGTATTTTTAATAACTGGCGCTATGCTAAAGTTACATTGTTTCTTACTGTTTTTACTAAATACACAGTGTTTTAAGGATTCATTTTTTTTTCTAACTTGTGCCGATAATCTGTTTCTTTTAATGGTTACACAACCTCCCAGGCTCTGCGTCCACCCCATTAACTTCCCGCTTCCCCAGGGATAGCTATACAGGCTGACTCCTACTCCCTGACCCTAAAATAATGTGGCAATAAGTAGCCTGGCTGTGTCCCCTTATGGCCCTGAATACATTTTTGGGGTACTATCAACATAGGAATAGGACTCTTGGTCCTCATTCTAGCAACTATTTTTATTTTTGTATTTAATACATTAAACTGAATTCATTCCTTTAAACTTTAGCATGTTCTTTGCACAGAGTCTAAAGCTGGAAACTGGGATAGCAAGAGAATAATTTGGGGCTCCAAGTGCTTGGGTACCAGGGGCTGTAGGAGAGAGGAAAATAAGGGAAAGTGGGAGAATATTCAGGAAAACCTTGCCTTTTACCCACCGTTGATTGGAGGTCCCAGGATTGACTATCTTTTCATTGTCTTTGTCATGATCATCATGCATTGTAGTTTCAGCCAATCACTTATCATTTTCAAGGGCCTATGTGTTCATTACTTTTCCACAATACCTGGTATAGCCAGGTTTACTTTCTGTCTATCAAGAAAAAGTCTCCTTATTGTCTATTGCATACAATATGCCCATTTTCATTTCTGTCTTCACTCACACTGTTCTCCTCTGACATGTGCCACTGTGTGGGTTAATATCTCCCTCCCTTCCTTCAAAACAGGGAAGAAAAGTACAGTGACAGCAAGGAAATACCCTGAAGGCCAGTGCCCCAGGCCAGAGCAGTCAGCCAACTGAAGGAGACACTAAGCCAGGGCTTGGTGGAAAGGACAAGTCAAACTAATTCAGCAACAGGAGATCCTCTGCCCAACTCTTCGGTCATGTAGTGACAACAGAAAATCTTTGGAATTCCTAAGTATAAGAACAGGCCTGCCCTTTCTTTGCTATCCCTCAGAAATGATGAATTCATTTACATGGCTTATCTAGATAATGGGATGAAGCCTGGATGTCAAGAAATGTAGGTTCTTAGTGCCAGTTTTGTCATGAACCCACTAAACGAACTATGCCAAGTCATTTAGCTTCTGTGGGGTTTTCCCACTCCTGTGCCTTTGCATGTATTACCCTTTCTGTCTGGAATTCCCTGAGCTTTGGGACAGGCAAACTCTTACTCATCAGCAGTACTTTGCTTGGTATCATCTTTACTCTGAAACATCCCCTGAGTCTCCCCACCTACGCCTGAGCAGTTAGGTGCCACTTTCTTTTTGCCCCTGTGCTACTGTTCTTGTTTATGTGACTGTTCTCTCCCACTCTGCTCCCTGTCCCTGCCCCTAGGGTTCCACTATGAGCTCTTACTATATTCTCTGTTGGTTTTTGTTTTTTTGTTTTTTACTTTTTTATTTTGTTTATTTTAAGCCTCTATTTTGAGAGAGAGAGAAAGTGCAAGTCAGGGAGGGGTAGAGAGAGACAGGGAGAGAGAGAGAGAGAATCCCAGGCAGCCTCCACGTTAGCAGCACAGAGCTGGACGCAGGGCTTGAACCCAGGAACCATGAGATCATGACCTGAGCTGAAGTCAGACGCTTAACAGACTGAGCCACCCAGGCGCCCCTCCTGTTTTTGAAGAGAGGAAGTGCCAGCATATGGTTTGGCATATAGTGAATACTCAGTATGTATTTGTTGAACTTAATGAACTTTGTCTTTGTATTTCTTTGCATGCTAAATGAAGGAGTTGGACAAGATGGTGGTTTTCAAATGTTTAAAAAGTAGAAAGACTGGTTTTCTCGTTTAAAAAATTTTAAGGGGAGGACTAATAAGAATGTTACAGAGAAAAAGAGGAAAGTGCTCTATTTGAAGTAAGAATGGGATTCCAGAAACCTGTCCACTTGACCTCTCCTCTTCGAGAAAGCACTAGGAGGTGGAGAAATACAGTTAAAACAAATTGGCTGGAATCACGGTGGCTCATTTCCCTTGCAGCTATAAAAATGTAATTCTGTGAAAGATACTCTTTCAAGTAGCAACATTTTTTTTATGTGAACATTTTTTGGTGAAATTTTTCCTGGAATGTAAAAATACTGACCTGCTTCCCTCAGACAGAATGCAATACTAACATAACTGAATCTTTTCTTAATGACCTAGGTACCTCATTAGGAACATTCACTGTTTCACTGGACTGAATTCACAAAGGCACTGTTATGACGTGTTTATTTTCCTGTATCTTCCCTATCTGTCATCTGCCATTTCTTCTGCTGTCATTTTCTCTGACCTAATAGCTCCCTTAGCTAATGTCTTTTTCTCAAAGCCCCTGCGCCCTAAATTTTTTGTGAGCTAAAACAATAGAAAATAAAGTTTGTTTAGAAAGTGTATGTTCACAAAAAAAGAAGTTGAGTTTGGGAAAGTAGATGGCTATTGTGTTGGCTCTATGTGAAGGTCATGAAGGTTATTTTTGGTATTTAGAGGCTTAGGGATATTTCTGCATCCCTGGGTTTGGAGATTGCTAAAGTCCCACATCGACATAAATTAGGTAGGCATATATGTTTTCTAGAAAAACTAACCTTGGAATAATCTGGGAATGACTGAATGAACGTACCTTGAATAGTGTAAAACATTTTAACTATTTTTTTACAAAGCAAATGATAGAATATTTTTTAGTATGAACCCCTAATGTAGGTTTATAAATGATACACAAGTGCTTTTGTATTAATGTGTTTTATAAGTTGTAGAATATTTTCAAGGATCAAATTTACAAATAATAAAAACAAATATAAATGCTAATATTAGAATTTTTTCTCATATTTTCTTCTCACACTCCAGAGAATTGTCTTGTGCACCCCTGGGATGCACGCTTAGTTACACACCCTGCTTGTATAACACGGGTGTACATACCTGCATACGGATATTGACTTTGACTTGAGCTAGGCCACTATCCCTTTGCCCACGTGAAAACTAATTTAGCTGCTTTTCAAGACGTCAAATAAAAATATTTAGCTCCAGAACTTAACATGTGGCCCAGTTTATAGTATAATAAATGTTTGATGAGTGTTGAATGAATGATGGACATTGAGTAGTTCATAATGATGCTTTATAAACTCATTTAATTAGTTCATTTTATCTGTTTAGTTCATGTCAGACATCTTTCACAATGCGTTCACATTAGATCATCACTAGTGTGCATATAACTAGAAAGAAATGGTTATAAAATACACTGGGACTTTTTTAATATATATTTTTTAAAGTTTTATTTATTTTAAGAGGGAGCAAGAGCAGGGAAGGGGCAGACACAGAGGGAGAGAATGAGAATCCTAAGTAGGTTCCACACTGTCAGCACAGAGCCGGATGTAGGGATCGAACCCCTGAACTGTGAGATCATGACCTGATCGGAATTTAAGAGTTGGACTCCTAATCGGCCGAGTCATGCAGGCATCCCACATATTGAGATTTAATGGTAGAAGGCTGTAAGCCAGAGCATTTAATTGCCAAGGGAAAAATTATACCCATCCAGATTACTATAGTATGAGACATGGCAAAATCTGGCTTAACAAAGGCCATCATGTGATACCCATGGGCATCTGGGGTCATGGGTTGGGCACTGGTGGTAGTAGTGACTAAATAGTGGTGGTTCTCCAGGCAGGGAGATAACAGCATTACGGCATTGGGAAGGGTGTGGAGGGGCCAGTGAGGACACATTCATATTGAATTTCAGGGCTTAGCTGTCTGAAGCCTTCTGCTTTTATGCTACATGTTCCTCTTGGGCACTCATAACTCCCAGCCAGTGGAGAACCATCTGTGTGCTTATGTTCCAGAAACCCAGCTAGCAACCTTCTGGATGATTCCAGTTAGCTGTGTTGTAGGTACCTCAGAGGCTACATCATCTACATAATCAATTCAGTAGCTTTCCCCAAACCTGCTTCTCCTAAATGTTTCCATATCTGTGGGTGGTGGTACCACCCTCCACCTAGATGCAGAAACCTGGGAGTCACCTTGGATTCCTCTCCTCCCCACCTCTTAGCTCTGTTTGGCTTCATTCCCACCCACCACCACCTCCCTAGCTCCGATCTCCGTGCCTCGAAGTTGTTTCACACGTTATACCAGAATGACTTTTAGAAATGGAAATTTGGATAATACAGCCTCCTTGTTGCAGTCTGGTAAGAGCCCTGTTTTTCTCTTCAGCTCTGCCCTCCTCACTGCCTCCCTTGCAGTGGTTATCCCATTACATTGAACTTTTTCAGTTCTTCAAGGATGCTTGGCTCCCTTCCACCCTCCGGGCCTCTGCCCACATGGGTCCTTTTACCTGGAGCAGTCTGTTCCTTCCCTTTCACTTTCTTCTTCTGGTCTCAGCAGAGACATAATTTTTTTCCAGGACCTTTCCCTTGATTCCTAGACTAGACTGCATCTCCCTGCTAGGTTATTATCCTAGCATTCCAGAACGTGTCTTGCCATGCCACTCAACAACTGTTGTGTAAGTGGTTGTGTATCCCTATTGATTTCTCAACTGCAAATTCCATGAGGGCAGTGGCCACGTTTATCATCCTCACAGCTGCATCCCCAGCACCCACAACAGTGCCCTCTGCCTCCAGACATATTTGTTAAATGAAAGAAGAGGGCACAGAACGTTGCTCATCAGGAACCAAGCTAAGCAATTAATCAGACTGAACAAATACAGCAAGGGGATAGGGTAAATGGGCAGCTTGGGGAACACAGGAGCCCACACTTAATTCCTGGCTTATCAGATGCCACCCTTATACCTTCCAGAGGGAAGATCTGAGTTTACCTTAAGAAGCAAGATAGGCTTATAGACAGACAGATCTGAGTTCTAAATTCTAGCAGTGCAAGCCTGGCAAGTGACTGGTATGGCTGATGTAAGAATTCAGTGAGAAAATCTGTGTAAAGTATATGCATAATACCTGATATATATATATATATCACACATATATATATCACATATATATATCACACATATATATATATATATTTTAATGTTTGTTTATTTTGAGAAAGAGAGAGAGACAGAAAGAGAGGGAACACGGAGTCCAAAGCAGGCTCCAGGCTCTGGGCTGTCAGCACAGAGCCTGATGCAGGGCTGGAACCCGGGAACCGCGAGATCTTGACCTGAGCCGAAGTTGGATGCGTAACTGACCGAGACACCCAGGAGCCCTAATACCTGGTATTGTGTTGTGGCCCTTGTGATCTAATCATCATACCATGTTCAGCATAATCCATTCAAATGCTTCTGCTGTATAATAACAGTTCATACCTTTGAGTACCTGTCCTCATACCTGACATTATTCCAAATGCTATAGGAGAATTAACTTATTTTTATATTTTTCATTTATATTTTTATTTACTTTATAACTATTTTTTATAGTAATCTTACCAGCCCTCATGGGATACTGTGAAGAATTTTTCTTATCATCTTTACTTTATGAGGCAACCAAGGGATAGTTGGACTAAGTTGCCCAAAGTCACACAGCTGAGCAACATACAGCATTTGACCATCCTGATGATTCTATAACACAGCCTCTCACTTATTCCTAATATTTTAATTTGAATTTTATTTCTCTCTCATTAAAAAGTAAGATGTTTAAATTCAAGAAGTATTTATTGAATCCCCTACCATGTGTGCAACGTCAAGCACTCGGTCTAAAAGTAATAAATATTTATCGTGACTATGAATTTCTAGAAGAGTTGTAGAACTTGATATTCATGGACTATAACCTCTTTGTGAGGGGATCAGAAAAAAAAAAGTCAAGGAAGTGTGCAAAAAGATAAACTTTCAGAGTGGCTACTTCCTACCCTGTTCCTTTGATTGCACATGATGCTGTAGCAGTGATGTTCCCTAAACGTTTATTCTCAAATGGCACTGCAAGTCATTCTCAGAATTNAGTCAAGGAAGTGTGCAAAAAGATAAAACAAACTTTCAGAGTGGCTACTTCCTACCCTGTTCCTTTGATTGCACATGATGCTGTAGCAGTGATGTTCCCTAAACGTTTATTCTCAATGGCACTGCAAGTCATTCTCAGAATTGATCTGCATCCATCAAGCAGAATCCGGAGTCCGGGCCCCTGGACAAGTTTTCAGGAAAGTTTAGGCACTTTTATGCACACCATTTCTGAAATCTCTAAACTTAGAAGAAAAACTTTAGTCACAGGTCATTAGGGAAAATGTCATTTGTCTCTTGAGATGTAGAGTCTGAACCAACTGTCATCAGAAACTTCCAACGCTGTGTTCTTCAGGTTTAACTGAAAGCAGGTTGGGTTGCCCTGGCCCTTTAAAGGAATGGAGCTTTTTAAATCAGTTGAAATCAATTCCAATGGGTTTTTTAAGGAAATGAAATTCCTGGGATATCATTGATACACCTACAAAACTGTGTCCAGTGTACATTTTCTTCAATTTTTATAACTGTGATTCCTCACTTGTCTTAGAGATTTGAAGAATGAGTTTCTTGTACTTATCTAGAAATGAATTCTGCATTTCACTTACAATGGAAAAAAGCAAAAGTTATCTGAATATATTACTAAAGTATTTTATATCTGCAAATTACTCTGTACTGTTTTTTCTAGGCTCATCGGATTAAGCTACAATCAGAATGCCTGAGACTTAGTTGGCTTTTTACTTCCAACCACAAGTTTACCTCCCCACGGAACCCATTCAGTGTGCAGAGAGGCCTGGCTTGGGGCCCTGGGCCATGGTGACTTCTGGGATGTCAACCTTGTCTGCCTGGATGCCTCCAGTTGATTCAAGCAAGTGCAACTGGTTTTACCAATCCAGGATCCTGTTTGACCAGAATAAAGACCCAAAGAAGAGAATAAAGGTAACTTCGGAGGCACAGACTTTAAACACTGAGCTAAGGGTCGGGGTTTCAAAACCATATTTTTGCTTATCCTCTCAGGAAAAGATCGATGAATATTTGTATTTTTGGTTTGTTTGTTTTGCATGGTCACCCCTAAAGTTTTCTCCTTCACTCAGGGAGTTCCCAGATATTCAGTGGGTGTGGGACAGAATTGGGAAGAAAGGCTGGGAGAGAGGGAATGGGGTAAGTCTCGGCAGGAAAATGCCTGGGGAGACAGGGACCAGCCACCTCCCTCTTTTCTCTCAGCCCCTAGAGGAGCCCCTTACCCGGGGCCAGTCCATCAGGCTTTGGCCTCCTGACCCAGACAGCGCAGGGCAAGGGAGCCCACGTTGCACCGCCCCCAGCCTTGGGCGGCCCGCCAAGAGTTCGAGGCCTCTCGATCCGGATGTGATGAAGAAAGAGCCACAGAGAGAGAAGTGTTTCGGGAGTGGAGGAGTGGAGGCAGGGGGAAAGAGAGCCAGAGGAGGAACAGTCCCCCTTATTGGGGAGCTGGCCCGACTGAACTGGCTGGAAAGAGGGCGGAGAACACGGAGTCAAAAGAGCGGCCACTGGCGCAGTTGCAGCCACTGCAGTGCCTGGGCTGAGCCGGAGGGAGGCGGGGAGGGACGTGCAGGGGCGGCCGCCACTGCCGCCAGGCCACCGGGGCGACATGCCGAAGCCGCTGGATCCTCGCTAACTTTCCGGGGCGGAAGAGGAGGAGGAGGAAGGGGCTTTGAGAGAATTAGGGGGGATGCCGAGGTAGGTGGTGGTCTCCCGGGCCAGAAGGAGGAGGGCTTTGGTCCCCTTCCCCGGGCTCCCAAATCCTGTCTCCCTTCCCCGCCCCCTTTCAGTGCCTGCCTCCGACTACCCTCCTCCGCCCCCCCAACTCCACCACTGTCAACGTGCGGGGCAGCAGTTTTCCTCTGGGTTTCAAATCAAAAGTTTTTTGGGGTGGGGTTTGGGGGAGGGAAGTGGAGGAGGAGGGAATGTCCCGCAGGGGTGGCGTGCTGGTCTCTGAAAACACTTTTTTCCCCCCCCTGCCAGAAGCAGTCAGTTCTCTGCACCCACCACCTAACAGCCCTTCGTGGTCCGCCCCCGGGGCGGCGAGCTAGGCGGCAGCGCTGCGCGGGCTCGGCGGAGCGGCCCATGTCCGGCGCNCTCACCTAGTAGTTGTGAACTTTTGCACAGTTAGTGCTACTCAAGAAAGTTCTCCGGGACTGGAGCCCTAGATCAACAACCGGATAAGAGGGCGGGATCCGCTGGTCCTTCCACTCCCCCTTCCTTTGACTGCAGGGAAACTGGACGACACGATTGCTTCTTTCTTAAGCATATGCATTTTGGGGCCTAAAACTTCAGTATGTGGGACCTGAGGCACTCTCCCCTGCTTCACGTCATTTCTTGTGTCTTCATCAGATCCAGGTCTGTTGCTGCTCTCTAAACAAGCTTGCACTCTGGGCTCCTCTTCGTTTCTTGTGAGCCACTCTACAACTCAGTTGATGATCTGGGTTTCTGTGACCAGTTGCTCTGGAATGGCTCACTCATACGTTGCAATAACTGTTTTGTTTTGAAATAAGCGGGCTTTAAAAAGAAACACTTTCCAAGAATGAATTAACTCCTTTGTGTTCTTCCAGAGTATAAACATAGGCAGCCTATAAAGAAAATAACCTTGTTTCTGGGAAACTTTCCTAACAAGGTTATAAACAAGTCAGGCAATATCTGCTCTCTTGAAGGTAACATCCTTGAGGTTTTCAATGAGCAAGGGCCTTACTCTTCTCATGCATTTTCCTCTAAGGGTGGCTCTGTTTTACAAAGTTCTGATATTGATATAAGCTAAATAATTTTCCAGGTCTCCAAAACCTACTGTATACTCGATTTTAAGCATATCTGATAGCTTTTCTATTTCTCTGATAATAACGTAGTGAGCTTCTTGGGATTGGTGTGGTTTGTTTTGTTTTGTTTTTGTTTTTGTTTTATGCTGCAAAAATGGAAAGGAAGAAGTTAATGTTGAACTCAGAAGAGGTGAAAGCAGAAAACATCCATGGCTAAATTAAAATGTTCTGGCATTCAGGGCTGTTAAATTGAATTATGTTTATCATTGCTTTTTTGCTTCTAAACAGTGAGTCATTCTTTTCTAAACAGAAAATAGAGCGAATCAGAATGATAAACATGTTTTCCCAGTAGCAGCCCATGCTCTGCACGTCGAATTGCCAACAGTCATTTTCCTGTTGTTAGGCATGCCCTTCAGAGTCTTATCGACTCACTGATGTTTCACACTTGAGCTGTTAATCACTATTGTTGAACAATGCTTATGTCAAAATCCACATCAAATACACTACAAAAGCAGTTGATTTGGACATGGTGACATCCAGTGTCCAAGTGACTTTAATAATATGCATCTTTAGAGTCAGCTAGAACTTGCAGTGGTATGTAATGTAATGCAGTGCAATGCTGTAAAATATGACATGATTTTGACTTTAAGAAGTGAGCATCTAGAATGGTCTGAAGGGCGGTTGACTGCATTCAACGTGATCTGCGTGGAAACTTTTGGGTTATATTGTACCTGAAAATTGGCTTACCCTCAGCAACATAGTTACATAGTACCTATTTTTTTTTAGTTTATCTTTGACACACATCCTTTAAATAAGCATCAAATTAACTGTACATGTAATACAAAGTTGAGTTTTTAAAAAGGAAATCCTCAGAATCTTGTTAAAATATGTCTCAAAAGAGCAGATTTCATACGGTATATTGAAAGGAAACAAATTTTGGAGTAAGTGGGTAGGGTAAAAGCTTCCAGATACAGGCTTTCACTTGGTAAAGACCTCAGTGAAGTAAGAAGCTTTGCTCACAGAGCTCCCTACTCTCCAGCTCTTCCTTGAGGTCTTTCTTCTGTCCTTGGATTCTTCATCATCCTTTCAGAAGAATAGTTTAATAATTCTCTGGTCAGATGTGGCTGCTTAGTTAATTGAAACTTAATTTAAAAATTTTATATATTAAAATCAGTGAGAAAAATGGAGTGTTTTATGGCAATTAACAGAAAATATCTTTTCATGAAGAGGAACTATAAGGTCAAGTCTTAGCTTGTAGGCAACGATAGATAGATGTCAATATAAAACCGGTGCATGTATTACTATATCATGATGAGCTATCCATACTCCTAACTAAGGTCATACTGTTGAAGGTAAAAGAAATTGTAGGGGGTCTCTAGTGAACTCCCGATCAAATCTAAAATCCCTTCCTCCATTCTTCCAGATGGTTAGTTAGAAACCTTACAGTGTAGCTGATTCTACTCATCAGCATTCAGGGTTAGGAAGGTTTTCCTTATTAAGAGCATTGTTCTAGCTCTTTAAAATTTCTGCTCTTCGCCTGTGATTCTGCAAGGAAATTTCTATTGGTTCAAAAGCATTAAAAGCATTTTCTGTGTATTTTGAAAATTGTTACAGAGCGAGGACATATGCTCATAGGCTCCAGGCATTAAGGGGCGACCAGGAGGGGTGGCAGGAGCCTGTAAGCAGCCGGGATCGTGGGCCCTGGGACAGCTCCTGGGCCAGGAGGCAGTGATGCTCAGCTCCAGCTCAGTGTTGCCGCTTGGGCTAAAATCTTCCAGTATTTCAAGAGACACTGGAAATACAGATTTTTATGTATCATTGCTCCCTTTTTAAAAGTTGGCAATTAACTAAATACAATTTTTGACCAGGCCAACAAAACAACTACGCTTTCAGGCTGGAAATGGCCTCTAAGCAGCTGATCTGTTATCTGCGTTCTAGAAACTAGAATGTAAACATGTGTTTGTAACTGTTTCCCTATTTGTGAGTAACTTCTGAAAGATTGGTTTGATTTGCTGTCCCGTGAAAAGTCCCTGTATTAATGTCTTGGTAGGTGAAGGATATTCTGGGCCAAACTTACTTTTGTTTTAAGAGAGAATGGATCTTGTATATGTGATTCATCTAATTGTCTTTTTTTTTTTCTTTCTTGGGTTAAGCATCTTAAAATTCATTGTGTTATCAACACTGACAATGTAGGTACTTACTTTTTTGTGCAATAGTTACTAGAATCCATGTAATTGAAAGAGCTTTTTAATTAAGTGCTTCATTCATACATTTGCGACTTGGGACTAGAAGGATTTTTTAGAAACAACTTAGTCCAACTGGCTCACTTCTTAATTTTTTTTAACATTCATTTCTTGAGAGACAGTGTGAGCAAAGTAAGGACAGACAGAGAGGGAGACACAGAATCTGAAGCAGGCTTCAGCCTCTGAGCTGTCAGCACAGAGCCTGACGCGGGGCTCAAACTCAAGAACAGTGAGATCATGACCTGAGCCAAAGTCGGATGCTCAACCTTCTGTGCCACACAGGTGCCCCCAAATGGCTCACTTTTTAGAAAGGATGTCCAAAGCATTCAAGTGACTTGGTCAAGGTCTCATGCAGTCCATAGAAATCAGGGTAGAACCACAAACTGGGGAATATATGTCATTGTGATGAATGTGGTTGAAATAAAGAATCAATATAAATCTTTCCTACGATGGATGAATTGAAGATAATAGGCTTTGGATACTGTGAATCACTTGAGCCTGTTCCAGTCCCTGCATCANGTGATAATGTGTGATTTAATGCACTCTTCTCTCTTGGGAGAGTCCTCTGAGACTATTAGGCAGACTTTTCATAGCAGGATGCAAAATGCCAGTGAAGTTAATTAAAAATAATTTAAAATGGAAGCTAGGGAGAAAATCTTCAAGTTGAAATTACATAAGAAGAGCTTTGACTTGGAAGCTTAGCTGAGTTGTCAGGAGTTTATAGTGGCTAATCAGATTTCCTTTATGGGAAGCCTGTTTATTTCAATTTATACAATGTATGCTTCTAATACCCATATTATTCTACATGTATCATATTGTTTTATTCTTCTGATTAAGGATGGTGTTTCTCAAAGTTTGTCTTCTTTGGATAGCTTCTCTCTCATAGCTTCTCTCTCTGGTTCCAGTCTGGGGAGATTGTGCTCTCCAGGAGACATTGGCCAACATCTGGAGACCTGTTTGGTAGACATACAGGGAGTGGAGTGGGTCCTTCTAGTGGGTAGTGGGTAGAAGCTAGGGGTAATGCTAAATATCTTACAATGCACAGGACTGAACAGCTCCTCACAACAAAGAATTACCTGGCCTAGAATGTAAGTAGTGTTGAGATGCTATCCTAATCTCTCAAGGCTACTGGCATTTTGGGTTCCACTCTGGATTTTAAATCAGAGTCTCTGGGTGTGGAAGGCTCAAGAATCTGTTTTTGTTTTTGTTTTTTAACAAGCTCCAGGTACTCTTTACCTCTCATTGAAAATCATTGTTGTAGAGGCATTTATCTGTGGAAAGATAAGTTATATTGATAGGTTTCTAATAAGCCACTCCATTTTTTACCAGAAGGGCCACAGAAAGCTTTAAAAAAAAGTCTCTCTTTCAAGTTCCAAATTTTAAATCCTATCACTCTATGTATACTGTATATAACTACCCATCAGCATTTTTTAAAGATTTTTTAGTATTTATTTATTTTTGAGAAAGAGACAGAGTGTGAGTGGGGAAGGGGCAGAGAGAGACGGAGACACAAAATCTGAACTGTCAGCACGGAGCCCAGTGTGGGGCTGGAACTCATGAATGGTAAGATCATGACCTGAGCCAAAGTCGGCAGCTTAACCAATTGAGCCACCCAGGCGCCCCGGATCAGCATTTTTTCACATACCCCAGTTAATAAAAGTAATCCTGAGTGTATTCTTCCTCAAAGAACTTCCTAAAATCTTGTGTACTGTCATACAAATGTATTGTGAACGTTAGAAAGGAAATCCATAGATAAAAATTTTAAGTGGATGAGATAAAAATAAGGGAAAGAGATATTTTAATATTTTCTTCCACTGGCTCAGTAGATACTCCTGTCCTGCCACCCTATGCTTGTCTTTGGAGATTGCAGCATTATGGAATAATAAGGAAAAGAGTGCATGATTTGCACATGGGTTGTTCATTTGTAAGCTGGAGTTTTGGAACCTAAGTTACCCTTTCTCATAGAAACAATGATAAATTATATTTAGTTCCCTAATCTCAAAAAATTAAAATTAATTTGTATTACATATTTATTACTAATTTTCATCTCTACCATAGCTTTTTTTTTCTCTTTGTATTATTTCTGCCTTACTCAAATGCTTCATAAATATTCAGTCCTACACATGCACCTTGAACCTTGCCGTGTGACCAGTACAGAGAATAGACTGATGAAATTAAGGTCTTGCAGAATGATGGGAAAATGCCTACATTCACCCATAATTATAATACAAGGTAGACTGATAGGTGCTATAATAGACATACAAAGAACACGTGATGGCAGAACATGGGAGACAAAGTATCTCTAGCTGGGGCATTTGGAAGAACTGCAAGGAAAACTTTTGATCTGAGCTGGATGAAGAAGAATGATCATAGAACTCAACTCTCTGGAGATGGATAATGGAGAGCAAAGCTTGACGGTGATTATTATAGAATATTGAATGCTTCACTAAGCCCATTGTATGGGCTGTATGAAGGAACAAAAAGTGAGGTAAAGTTGTAAGGATAAACTAAAGTAATTTTGAGGATGGCTCTAATTCTCCGCTAAGGTGTTTGTGTATCCTTTCTGTAGGCAGTGGTGAGCCATTGGAAGTTCTAGAGAAGGGGAAGGACAGGACCAAATTGGTGTTTTTAGGAGAATAAATCTGGTGGCAGTGCAAAGGATAATGTTGGTGGAAGGGGCAAGATGGAAGGCAGTGATTATCCAGGAAGCTATAACAGTCTCCCGACAAAAGAGGACCTAGTGCAGCACCACTAGGAATAGGATTGAGAAAATGGGTTGAAGAACAATAGCAAAAGTAGAAAAGAGGTCTTCCTAGCTGTGAGAGCCCCTTGAGAGCCTTGACTTTTACTTGTTTCTCTGTGACTCTCGTAAAGCACAGTTTCCAAATTTTTTTGAATCCAACTGATATAGTTGAGCAACATATTTAGTATGGGGGATAGTGTAAAGGTAGAAATTAAAGGTAATGCAGGGGTTTGGTGTTTTTAGCCTGAGTGGAAACATGGGAGGAGCTGTTGTGTCTTCTTTAGATCATGTTGGTTCCCGGAACTTTATCCTTTCCCATGATAGCCAGTAAGCCACCCAGAACTAAAACTTGTATTTAGGAGAATGGTGAGGGTCAAGCTCACCCGCAGATAGCTGCGGGACTTTGAGTATGCTCACCATATGCTAATTGAAATAAATCCTGGGGGGAGAGGGAGATTGAAGATGAAAGGGTATGGGATACAGTGGTGGTGCGGTGGGTGCATATAATTGAAAGAGTAAAATTCTGGGACAGAACTGGACAGAGACCCATCTTAGGAGAGTAGACCATGTTCAGATGGGCATGGGAGAAAATGATGAGTGATAACCTAGAGACAGTTTGACGAGAAAAAGAGCTCTTGGAAGACCTAGATCTTCTCAGCAAAGTAGATGGTAACATTTGCTGAGGGCAAGGGTAGGGGCGGTTAGGATGAGTCAGGAAATTTGAGATGTGTGGAAAAGATTTCAAAGAATGAAGTGTTCAAGAGGGATTCAATCTGGGGTAAACAAAAGGGCCACTCTGTAACACTGAGGGCTTAACTAAGAATGAGTGGCATGAATTTTTAGTGGACACGGTCAGTACAGTTGATTGCCTTTCTCAGCAAGGAGCATGTGGGAGCTTGGGAATAGAAGCGGATAGAATGAGTTTTTGGAATTAGCATAGTGTTGGGGGTTGGCAGGGTAGAACTAGTGGGAGACAAAGGAGGAGGATTACCCATGTGTGGGAAGAGCGTGTTTGTTCTAATGCATCTTGTGTTCTAGGGTGTATGGGAAGCCAGAGAGACCAGAGGTGCATTTGGCAGGCTAAGGTTGGCCTTGTTTGGTCAGTTAACATATATATATATGTATATATATGTAACATTTATATATATATATGCATATATATGTATATATATTTATATATATAAATGCATATATATTTATATATATACGTATATATATATTTATATATAAATGCATATATATGTATATATTTATATATATAAATGCATATATATGTATATATATATATATAAATGCATATATATGTATATATATTTATGTATATATAAATGCATATATATGTGTATATATATTTATATATATATATAAATGCATATATATATGTAAAGAGGGGGAGGAGAGAGAGAGAAGAGATCTGTAATTGAGTGACCTTTCTAGGACTAGTGGGGAAACTGGCATTTTTGGGTGTGTAAGAGCTTTTCCTGTTTCTTTGAATCTTATTTCCTGGATCTTGTTGAGGTGATATCATGGAAAATTCTAATAGCTGTGTGCAGTTACTTTAGTAGCATTATATTTTTATAATAATAAAAGATTTCGGGAAAATAAGGAAGCCTAAATTGACATAATCTAAAGTTAAGCCATTTGCAAATGGAAAATTAGAACAATACAGTAAACGGGGCGCCTGGGTGCTTCAGTCGGTTAATTAAGCATCCAACTTTGGCTCACAGTTCATGGGTTCAAGCCCCACGTCGGGCTCTGTGCAGACAGGTCAGATCCTGGAGCCTGCCACGGATCCTGTGTCTCCCCCTCTCTCTCTGCCCCTCCCCCACTCATGCTCTGTCTCTCTCTGTCTCAAAATAAATAAACTATTAAAAATTTTTAAAAAGAATGATACAGTAACCAACAAAGGAGAGAAGTGATTCAATCAAATGGTCTTTCTGAGGTAATGTAAGTATTTTACAATTTACAAAGGCAGGAGATGTGATTTTATGTTTCTATTTCTAAAAGTGTCTCCTCAGCTTTTATTAAGGGAAGACCGATCCTGCACTGCCTAGATACTAGATGTTTGGATAGTTCGATGTTGGTGATTGGAGCAGATGAAGGATGCTGCAGTTCCTCCCCCCGTCTTAATCATATGTATATTTGTGCACCAGTGTTTTGGATGCTTCTACGTCTTTTCCTTATCTCTGTCTGTGTCTCTCTTTCCCTTTCCTCCTCTCCTTTTGCCATTAACACCTTCCTAAAGTTACTTAAACTTTTCATATCTGCTTTTGACATTCCCATACATAGTCTAAAGAAGAAAAGCTTTTAACCTCGATTTTGAAAGCCAGTTTATTTTAAACGTTCTAATTTAATCAGTTAGGGTTCACTAAGTAGGAGCTATGAACAGTTATTTTAACATTAATTTTGTTTGTGGTTTCTACTTGCAGTCCACTTCTGTTTTCAGATTCACATCCACATGATCTGAAGTAAGATGATTCATATGCATGTGCTTTTATGCTTGATTTTCTTTTTGTAGTTTCAGCAGTAGAATCTGAAGTTAATTTTCCTGCCAGCACATAGATTTCATTATTGATATGGTTTAAGAGAAACCCTGTCAACAAATAGTTTTTGTGGGCCTACTGCGTGCAAAGTCCTGTGCAGATTAAAAATGTGTAACGCAGAGTTTGCCCACAAGAAGTGTGTAAAGTTAATTCCTTGTCCAAATAGCATGTCAAGATTATAACAAGAACCAGGTGACAGATTAGTTTATGGCCAGTTGCCAGCTGACTGGTGCAGTTTTGGAGCATACAAATTCAGAGGTTGAATGAGAAACTCAGAATGGCAAGAAGTCAGTTTCGTCTGGGCTGGGCTGCTAGTGATCCCATCTGAAGAAGACATAGTTCACAGGTCTTTTTGGTTTGGATTATGCAGCGTTGAGCACTAAAAATAAAGCAATTTGTGGTTGAGTAGGTGACAGGCCCTTTGCAGGCAGCTGGCAGACTACAAAGGAACCAGCCTCTCTTCTAGGATCTGGTCCTTCTACTCTTTTCCATGGTGGACCAGCCCTTGACCTCTTGGGCTCTGTGAATGTGGACCTACTCTGTTCTTAGTTTTTCCATCACTCAAGCAGCATGCATTTCCTGAGGTGTATTACTCTTTATTTCTCACTGAACTACAAGATGAAATTATGGAGCATGGGAAAGGTATAGGAGCTTCCATTAAAATATGTACAATGTGACAGTAACTATACCGATTTGTCATCAGTATGTGAAATGAATTTTTACTTGAGCCAAGGAGTAACATATTCAGTCTTTATGTTGAAATTGTTTCAAGAAAAAGGTGGCATTGGTAATAGGCATAGGAAAAAAAAAAAGTATACATTTGAGAGAAACTGGGAAGTTGTAATTAGCTGGATCTCATAGTTGACTATGTTAGGGTGGAGAAAATAGAGAATTGAAAGATGATTCTGTGAACACCACTGGCCAAGATATAGACTACAGTTGGAGAAAAGTCAGGACCAGAAGAGAAGTGGTGATAAATTCCTAAAATTTTAGGAAATGTTAAGTTTGAGTTGCTAAAGATATATTCACATAGAGGTGAGACTTCAAATCTGTAGGTCAGGGTAGGGAACAAGTCTAAAGTAATGGATCTACAAGTTCTCCTGAGGCTATCAGTCATTATGTGAGATTACAAAGATTGTGGAGCCAGGATGGGTTTGTTGTCTTAAAGGAGAATCCAAAGAAAGCAGTGTCTTAAAGAAATGATCCTGAAGCCAAGAAGCCAGGTTAATGAATTCTATGAGAGACTTCTGGTTTGGGCCTTGAGGAGAATTACCAAAGAGGACCCATCTCCTGACTTAGAATCCATGTTCATCATTCCAAAGTCCAAAAAATAAATTGTCACATAGTTACGATTCTCTTATCATTATCTGTGTTTTCACTACTATGTAAAATGCTCTTCACCATCCTCTCTCTGTTAATTATATCAAGATTAAACTCAAATCATAGCTTTGAAAAAGCCTTTACAAGTGAAACAACTCCCTTCCGTTCACTTTTGATTTCCATTGGCCTTCATTCTTGTAACAATGCCAAATTAAGGGTTCATCTGCACCTGATATAACAGCAAAGTTATATAAGAAGTAACAGCAGAGTTTTAGAATTGTGGCACATATAATAGTGATCATGATAAAAGACTGAAGATGGGTGTGTGACATCGTTTTTAAAAAGAGGAAAATGTCAGAGTCCTCAATTCCTTTTTGTAGTAGGCTTAGTCAGTTGCTAAGTAAGAAGACTGCTGCACAGACAGCCTCTCTGGATTTCCATAGTCAGTAAGACAAAATGTTTGATGATAGCTTGCTAGACAAGATGTAGAAGACTCTCCTGTCCATAAGGGTGAACAGGATGTAAAAAAGGCCCCGAAAAAACCACTGAAGGAATTGAGGGTGTTTAGCATGGAGAAAATAAAAAGACAAGAGCATGAGATGTTTTCTAATATGAGACTGTCACAGAGGCAACATTAGACTTTGATTGCAAAGAGCAAAATGTGATAAATCAGTGAAAAATGTAGGGGAGCAGATTTTAACCAATCGTCAGGAAAACCTGTGAGTGATGAAAGCAGTCCCAAACTGGAGTGAGGCTGTTTCCCTGCTCCGGAAGTAGTCATGCCTATGCTCCTGGGCTTGTTCTTGGGGATATTGTATGGTGAAGGTATTCATATGAATTCAAGTTATCAGGTTGGGCTGAGATCTCTAAAAGCCCATCTAACTAAATTCCATGAGCCTGAGTGTTTGCTTTTAGCATGAGTATACTTGGTTGAAAGAACACAAATGAACTTCTATTTTAAGTGGGAGGAGTTTACTGTGCCTCGGGGTAGGTCATCCTGAAAATATATATTTAGGACAAGGAACTGTAAGTTTGGATGTCAAAGGGCAGGAGATAAAGATGACTGAGTAATGTGTCCTCGTTGCCAGTATCAGCTTTCTGTCATCAAATGCTCCCTACTCCTTTTGCCGTTTCTTTAGAGCACTGATTTCTTGAGATATTATTATATTTTATACCTATTCATTTGCATAGTCCTATTCAGTTGTATATTTATCTAATTTTGGAATTGTTTTCCACTTTGCCATGTGTGTAACCCACTCTGCCTACCCCCAACGTTTAAACAAGTTGAGTCAGTGTCATTTTTATCACTCTTGAATATAAATGCACCCTAAGCTTTTAAATGAATAAGAAGCCCTTTGAAGGAATGCATACTAGATTTTGCTCTCTTATTTTTCAAAATATAACAGTGAATTGACTAAATTGATTTAGGCAGTTCTATAAACATTTGTAATGGTTTGTGCTTATGTAATAACTCATATTTACACAATTATGAAATTTGATGCATATGCTCATTCATCTGTTAAAAATACTTTAGTTATCTTAACTTTTTTTTTGGACGATGAGATTTTAATCCAATTTATTTTATTTAATTAAAAATTTTGAGAGAGCATACATGTGCATGTGCAAGCAGCAGAGGGACAGTGGGAGTGGGAGAGAGAGAATCCTAAACAGGCTCTGTGCTATCAGTGCAGGGCCCACTGTGGGGCTCAGTCTCATGACCATGAGTTCATGACCTGAGCCAAGATCAAGAGTTGGACATTCAATCGACTGACCCACCCAGGTGCCCTGATTTTTACTGATTTTAGAAGATTAGGGAAAGCAGGTTGGTTTTGCAATGTTTCTTGAAGGTCGTTAGGCTTGAGGGTTTTGTTGTGATATTTTGATGAGTGAAGAATTAAAATTCCAGAACCTCAGGTCTTCCCGAAAGCTGCTTTATCTTTGTTTTTTAAAGGTTACATATGGGAAGCATTTGTAGGTTTCCACATGGTTCTGAGTCTCTGGGAAAAATAGAACCAGATTTTTTACTTTGCCCAGAGATTTTCGTCTTGGATTACTTGAGATTTCATAAACTGAAACACACATAGATCATCTGAAACAATGCTGATATTTTAATGGAAGAATAAAAATTGTTTAAAACAATTGTTTTGTTTTCAGAAAAGGTATGAATGTAGATTGCATGCAGAACATACATATTATATAGATTATAAATGATCTGTCATAGATTATTATCAAACATTGAATTGGATGAGATCTAACCTGCAGAAGTCCCCAAAATTAAGTACAAAGAAAGCTACTTCTATTCCTTTTCTACATGAATATATGTGTGTTTTACACTAAGTTTTATGAGGTTTTGTCAAGATTTCTGCCAAGCACCATCATTATATTAGTCTTTCATGAAGTAAGCAAATAAAGTATGGATAACAAATAGAAAATGTATTTGATGGTTGGTTTGTGCATTTACATATACCTCTGTCTAGTTCAGTAGAATATTTAAGGTGCCTTATAAGAATACATTATAAACATAATAATGGAAAATATAGGTACCTAGGAGATCTGAACATGGGGAAAATCAAAATGCACTGAGAGACTATACGGTCACACTCACTCAATTTTGTCTGTAAATTTGGGTCAAAAAGAAAACTCTTTAATATGATGTTCATTGTGCATCAGGAAAAAAATGTATAGCTTTTCAGAGAAAGCAGTACGTTTCCTTATACTGAGTCTGGAGATAAATTTCTTGCATGGTTTTTCACGTAGGGATTATTGAATAGATAGTGCCCTCAACAGCTTCCATATGATAGCTATATAGCAGGTTTTTAAAAGATGCTTATTATAACAATAGTTAATGAAATAATAATAGTAGATGTGGGTGAGCCCTTACTATATAATAGAAACTCTGCTTTCCAGGCATGATTCCATTTGTTTCCACAGCCAGTTTATGAGATGGATACTATTGCTTTTCCTATTTTAAAGATTAAGCATGTGACAGTTAATTTGCCCAGGTTCTATAGCATTTGTGGTTGACCCAGGCGCCCTGATTTGAGATCCTGTGCTTCTAACCACTTCTAGCTCAAAGTACAATTTAGAGATGGTCTTTCTGTCCCCGAGAACCAAAGAGAGTCTTTTTATTCATCAAGAAGGAATCAGATATTTTGACTTTTACATGACAAGATTGTCTCCATTCTTGGAAAACCCTGGCACATACAGAACTCTGTGTTTAAAAGCTGGTTAGTAACTTTGACAAACTAATCATCTTCATGCAGCATGGCTAGATTCTTTTACTATTATGTGCTAACAGCACTTAACTATTGAGATAGTGTATTTGCTCGATTACAAACTGATGGAAAGACTATCCCTCTTCAGTAGTTGACACTATTATCGTTTAGAAAGGTTTAAGTTTACTGTGTCTACCTACAATGAGCAGAACTAGCACTAGTTGTAAATTACCTGATAGCAAATTCATGTTCAAAATAAAGAACAACTTACTAACGGACCTAACTGACCAGGAGTAGGATGTGTTTCCTTGAGGGATCATTTCTTGGAGCTGAGGGGTGTAGTGGGTCTTTCTACACTCGGTACAGTATGAAATTAGCTGCAAGATGCTTTCCACCTCTGACTTTTCTCCTATTTTCAATATTCAATGTTTTGAATATCTGTCTCTGAGGCTCATTCTGTATTCTCATTAGTAAAATGAAGCCAGCGTGTTCTTTCTTATAATATCATTGATGGTTCTGAAGATCAAATAAATACTAAAGCCCTTTGAAAATTGCTAATACTGTAATTGCAAAAGTTAATTAATTTACTCTTTCAACAAAAGGTAGTGTTTTATTTTTAAAAACTTGTTTAACAACCATATACCAGCTAAGTGGCTGTTATGTGGCATAGAACATAATATAATGTTGTACATATATTATCCAGTTTACTGATACGTATGGCTTTTAGATTTTTCTCTTGTTAGTCACCATTCAACTAGGTTATTCCCCAACTCCCAGAGATCAGCAAAGTTTTCATTCTCAAAGTTTCAAACTTGGACAGTGTCAACTAGATAAAATATTACAGAATTTTTAATGAAATGGAAATTCTGTTTACCTGGATCTATCTTATTCTTTTTCAGCAGGAACAACTGAGATTGGAGAGAGATTGCTTTTCACCGTTCATACCCTTGTTGAGAAAAATAAGAAAAAATAAAAAGTATTAATCCTGTGAGATAGTCATTTCTTAGTAGGACATATTGTATTTAAATCGCTCGTTTAGAATTCTTACTATTTTCTTTTGATCCTTTTTCTTAATTCATACTTGTTATTTTCTTTGAGAATTAACTCAAATCCAATCCTGTACAAAGGCTTTTCTTTGATTTCCTCCACTCCATTCTGAACACCCTTCACATGTTTATGAAGTTGTGACTCTTTTGTTCAGCCCATTTGCAAAGTCAGATTTACAGAATTGTAGAGACCAAAAGGCCTCTGCCATGATCCAGTCTAATGCCCTCATTTCTGGTTGAAGAAAATGAGACCCAGCCCCAGCCACATAGCTGGTCAGTTTTTGAGTCAGAATTACAACCCAGAGCAGTTTCCATTACCTTCTGTTTGGTGATTGCTTGATTGTTTTGTGTGTATGTTTGGTCTCTCAAGCTAGAGGGGTTTTTTCTTTGTTTGTTTGTTTGTTTGGTCAGAGACCAATTTATTTTCCTCCCTCAGCCAAAGATTTTTCTGTACTTCTGTAATTCTTGGGAAGCCAGCCTTTTGGAAGCAGATACCAGTAGTATGTAACTGTCCTCTGATCTAGTGCTGTCTTTAAAGTGTCTTCAGTGTTTATTTTAATTTCCAAAACAATGCTTATATATTCATCTCTTAGTAGAACTGATTTAATGTTATATATAATCAGGATTTGTATTCTCACAGTTTTCCTGACTTGAAGACCAAACTAAATACCTTTATATTACTGATTACATAAAATTGCATTTTCTGATTCCTTAGAATATGGTGAGGAGGTGTTGTGAAGCAAGGTCTAAATCACAGTATTGAATAGATGTTTCTAAGTGAACTTTAAATTGCGTAGTATAGAAGAGCTTGCTTAGAACAGTGCCCCTCAAACCTGGCCATATATGATGATGACATCCCTCCCCCTCCCCCACCCCATCCATACCACCTAAATTAAGACCCATGCCTCTGTATGTTTAAGGGGCTCACCAGTGAAGACCCATTGGCATAGAAGAACAGCATTATTGAGATAACCAAGGTCCCCTTTTCAGAGAAAAATGTTAAGTTAGGGTGGAGTGCTGCCTTGATGTATATACAGAATTCTTATAGAAAGGTATGGGCTGAGCTCATGCTACATGAAGCTACTTGATTGCCTGTGGGATATGTCGTTTGAGTCATATACTAGTTGAATGGCAACTACAAACCTTCATCAAACCAGAAAGGAATTGACTAAACCAGGACCGTGAGCCTACTTCTGCAGTTCAGAAGTGACACACACACAGTAAACCTGCATTGAAAACAGAAATCTATTTGAAACTGCCTGTTTGTCATCTTACTGAGTAGTGGCTGACCCAAAGTATTGAAAGTTGTAGTAAGGTTGGTTCTGTGGCTGGACAACATGATTCCTGCCTTACAATTGTCTATTGATTAATTCACTCTGTCTCTGTGCATTTCTTCAGCATTAGATGTAACTATGCCCTATTTATGAGGCTGTCATATGGGTATTCCATTAAATATTACAGACATGCCAATAAAATAATATACACATATTAGAAAGTTGTAGAACACTCACATGATCACAGAAATTTAGTTTTTAGAAGTGGAGAATTGCCAAAAATCAACTTAATTTTTGTACTTAATATCTTTTTGAAGCCTTGCTGGGTGCTGACTGGGTTATAGCAAAAAGCTGAGACCAACTTTGGGACTAACACATTTACTTTTCAACTAAGGCAAAGTTAGATAGACTCATGATTATGATTTGATAGTAATTACATTTTATTTGTTATTTCTTGAATGTAAAGAGACAGAGAATGATAGTTTTTCTTTTTTAACTGGAGAAGGCCCCTACCTCTAGAATTTCACAGATAAGCAAATTTTTTAAAAAAAAGTGATAAACTGTTCCTTAATAAATAGTTAAAGCAGAGAGAAATTTATTTTCTTCTTAGTGGTGGGTCACTACTAAATCAGTGTGTACATGGACCACATGACATTTCCATTTATTCAGTGGAGAGTTTAGAGGACCTGTGTTGAGCACTTGAATATTGGACATGATTCAAATGTGAGTCAAGTGTGTCTAGAGGCTTTATTCATACCTATTTTCTTTTAGTCAGCAATGCTTCATAATGCCCTGGTTTCATGAATTAATTTTAATGGAATTAAACTTGAACAGCTCAAAATTATATAATTAATTTCATTCAGCTTCAATTAAAGTTACTAATTGAATCAAGCCTACTAGCATGACACCTGGCGGCAGTTAGCTATATAACAGTAGCAGCAAGTGTGTGGGACTCTGCTGATGAGCTAGTTTATGTATACTAGTGACTTTTTATAAAAAGCTCTTCTGTTGATAATCTCAGAAAGGCCTTGAGTTGACTGTAACAGTGGAAATATTTCTGGAGTTGTTTAAAAAAGTAAAGATTTTAATTGAAACGAACACCTCTCAGGAAGATTACATTTTCTCCAGGATAATGCTGAGTAAATGTTACATAAATCTTCTAGAACATATTGGTTTAGCATGCTTCTGATTTATATTTTACTGCTATCTGAATACAGTTTTGCTTTCTGAAAATACTTAGCATTGAAGACCCTACTTTTTTTTTTTTCCCAGAGATTGTTAGCCTCTGAACCTAGTCCTAGGTGGGTGTCCATCTATTTTCATGTGTTGAAATGTGTTTAATGGCAGAATTTTTCAATTGTTGTGAAATCCCCATGGTACATGAGAAACTTTTGCATGTGCAGAAAATTTTTCCTTCCACTGGAAATGTTAACAGAGTTGACTAACAACTTCTGTTTGAATCTCTTTCCTTTCCTTGCTTCCATGGCTTGACATCATCCAGTTTCTCACCCTTCTCTGACTCCTGTCTAATTGTACAGACCCTTCTTGCTACTCTTAATGTACTCACTCTTTTGATGAGCTCATTCATTTAAATGGCATTAGCAGTCAAGTTTAGGAAGATCACTTTTCCCAGCTATAACTTTTTTTTTTATGATTTGCAAATTCAAACGTGCAACCCTAAACTCCTCTACTAAACTGTAAAGTTCATGAAGGCCTGAGCTGCTTCTCACAGTTCATTGCATTTTTGTTGCCTGGCACAAAGCCTAAACATCTGCTACATACAAATAAATAGTGTTTAACTAATATATTGTTCTCCTGGTCTTCTGGTTTTCCCAGCCAAAGCCTTGACCAAGAGAGCACCATCATCTCCAATCCCATCTTCCCTGGTCATCTGTGCAGATCTCTAGTTGTTTTCTCACATCTACTCCCTTTCCCGTCTTATTCAGTTGACTGAATTCTGATTAAACTGGACTATTCTAAGCCTCTCTTATAGTTTCCCTTACTCTGTTCTCTCTCTTAGATACATCCGTACTCCAGCATTTCTCAAGGATGTAAGTGCAGCAGAATTACCTAAATGCCCCACCCCTAGATGGAAATAGAATCTTCAGTGGTGGGGTCCAGGAATCCGTTTTTTTTTTTTTTTTAAAGTCCCCCAGTTGAGTTAAAAGGCAGGCAGGCTTGATACACTGCTGTGCACAAATGAATTAATCTTCCTAATGCACGACTCTGATAAGGCAATTCATAAAACTTCAATGGCTACTTTGACTTACTTATCTTGCCTTGAAATTCTGTCCAGATTTCCTTCTGTCCAGATCACCTTCCCATTCAAATACCCATGCGGTGTCCCTAATCAAACCTTTATAGGCTTATCTCCTAATGTCCCCCTTAAAGTATTTCACACTCCAGAGAAGTAGAACCTTTGCCCGAGTTTATGCTTGTGGAGTTTGCCCATGCCACTCTTCCACCTGGAATGGCCTTTCTCCCATCTCTGCTTGCAAAATTCCTGCTAGTGTTTTTGAAGACTATCCAACAGGCACCTTTTTCTGTAGTTCTTTTCTTGAGCTCTGAATCCTGATGAGTTTCTTTTTCTTCCTTTGAGCCTCTTTAGTGCTCTGGACCTCTTATAACATGGATTTTACCTTGTGTTGTAGTTAGCTTTTTGTTTGAGTTATTATGTTCCCGATCAGATGTTACTTTTCCTTACTGGATTTCCCCGTAAGAGCCCATAAACCCATGTATAAATCTCCCATCCTAAACCTCTCCCTTTCTGAGAATGCATAACATAGCCCTTGCCTCTTTCCCAAGTTTCTACAGAGATAACTCTGTGCTTGTTTCTATACCTTCTCACTTCTCAGTTGCTCGTCACTCAACCTCAGTGTGATTTTTAATCCCAACCATTCATTGGGATCTCTTCTCCTTTGGTGCTTTCCCTGCTGTACCTGCCCTCTGCATGCATGGACTCACTTTCATCTTTTATGTGACCTTCCCACATTTCTCTGTCATGGCAGACCACTTGTGTTACGACGACTTATTTACGGTAATCCCAACAGGTTAGTTTTACTGTAAACATGTTTGTTTCTTCAATTCTTGTCACATAGTATGCGCTCAATAAATCTGTTACTGCTTCAATAACCTACAACAGTCACTAGAGGTACCGCTCCTATTACGTTAAATTATGGCAGACTGGGAAGCATTTGGAAAAAAAAAAAAAACCTTAAAATGAAAAAAAAAAATAGAGAACAATATGTAACATTTAATGACAATCGATCTTTTGTTTTATTTAGAAAACTGTGATAAAGAAAATACTGAGAGAAATAAGACTCAAGCTGCCGATAGCTGCTTCGCACACGGAATGATGCAAGACCAGTCCATTTGGGGAAATTGTTCAGACGACGAACTCATTCGAAGTAAGTAGTTTTAGAGAAAATTAGAGTGATTTGGATATATGCCTATGATAATAGGTTTTTAGTTAATTGTTCCATATAACTTTTCTGGAAACATACAAACCAACAGAGTTTATCTGAAAATATATTTGTGACTATTTTAAAAAACAGAGCTAAACTAGGATATAAGTAATTCTGCTTGTCCATTTTCATTCTTTTTTTTTTTTTTTTTTGAAAAGGAAGAATTGACCTATAAACTTTGGATTTTATTCTCATAGAGATAGATAAAACTTAATTCCTTCTTGAGCAGTGACTAAGAAGTAGTCAGAGAATTCTAAATGGACTGTGAAAGTAAAAAGATAAGGAAAGAACAAAAGGACCGTGAACAGTATTTTGGTAATGCCATCCTGGTCCATGTTCTTGGAGCCAAATGATTCCAAATGTGTTTGTTTTTTTCTTTTTTTTTTTTTTTACAATTCACATTATTAGCACTACCTGGCTATTCATTTTCTTCTGTTACTCCTTTTCCTCTTCCTGAACTTACCCTGTAGACTATATACAAAAGCTGTGGTTTATTTTCATTTGATAGTGGGAATCCCCGGAAACACCAGTATCTTTTGGGTACTGTGTAAAATGCTCATTCTGTGTCAGGTTCTCCTATAGACCTGGGGCTTTCCCCCACCCCGGTAGGTCAAAATGAATTTGATATATAATGAATTATTCTTTGTAGTAAACAGGTAAGTATAAAGATTATCGCTATACTATTTGGTGAAGCTCGTCTTAATTACAGAATTCATACCATTAAACAGGAAGATTTAAAATGAACTAGTCTCTTTATTATCTACACTGTTTAAGTGGACAGTGATAAAAAAAAATACTGTAAATGGCATGAAATAGTTTCTATGTTGAGATAATGATGATTCAGCCTGTATGATGGGACGCTGGTGCTCTGAGAGCAACTATATAGTTGTTTTACTAATATGCCCTGAAGAAATGCAGAGACAGGGAACTTTGGCCTCCCCTGGGAAAATAGGCAGATGAATGCGTACACAAAAGATAAAGGCCAAAGAGAGCAATGCCACTCCTGCCTGAAAAATAGCTGGCGAGAATTTCCACATATTTGCGGGTGACCTCAGACTCTGAATTTTGATTACAAATTTCAGAAACTATATTTTTGCTCTCTTCCTGGTCACACTTTTTTAAGGCAAAGGCGAGTTTGTTGGGTCTAGAGAAAAATCTGATCTCTGGATTTGCCAAAATGGAATGTTTTATGTCATCTTTAAACTCAACTCAAGTCTGGACTGCACTTCAAAGTTTGATATTGTGATAGCTTCTGCTGTTCCAACTCCCTGACACTGAACTCTACAAAGCTGCCTGGATTTCCTTCATTGGACTTCCCCATAGGGTAGTTGGTCATCTCTGCATAATTTACTGTCTGTCTCTCTTAACCCCACAGCTAGGGAGATGGGTGTTTTCCTTTGAGCATCTAGCACATTTTGGGGGGCCCAGTGAAATCTTTTGTAATAACACTAAGTCCTGGAAAGAAGGCCCTGGCTCAGAGTTGCATGGGGGAGGAGGGGAACATCTGTGGTGAGTCAGGACCGGGCTGGCTCCTGTTCCAGGAGTCCTGTGTGGCTCCCTGAGCACTGTGGAAGAGGCGGACAGCTGGCTCTCATGGAACTGATTTTAGTGTTCCCACTGTAGTGTGAGGTTGGCTGGATGCAGGGATCATCAGAAAAATGAGGCCGGCTGGGCTGTGGGAACATTTTCAAATGCACAACCCACTCTTTTTTCCAAGGCTCCATGGGACAGCTCAGCTGCATAAGCAAGAAGTGGAAGAGAGTGAGTCTGTTTAATATGACTTCTTTTTCTCTATCTATTCTTGAGAGTGGTTAGAAGGGCTGGCAGCCGATGTCTACATTGTCTGGATACTTGCTGCTGTCTTTGCTGGACATTTAAGGTGTAATTTATAGGGGACCGTTAGCTGTCAGTGTGATGAGGCTGTTTTTACTTTTCTGAGAATAACTGAGCTCTGGAAAGTCAAGGGAGTGGTTGCTTTGGAAATTGTATTCTAATTAAAGGGTGTATTCTCAGGCCTCATAAACGAGATCCAAGCGGAGAGTAATTTCCAAATTATTCTGTGAACTTTAACCCCGACCTCAGTGGATGACCCACTTGTGGCTCACACTTGGCTCATATTCCACACAGAAGTTCGAGCTTTGTGTGCCTTCTTTGGTCCTTCTAGAAAACATCGCAGGTGACAGACGTCAGGTACAGTGCTCTCAGAGCCTTATTTCACATTGGTTGCCCTTGAGTTGCTAACTTATTCCTGAGAATCCTTTCTGGAAGTTATAAATAAAAGAGAAGAAATACATATGAAATCAAATATTTCAAATAAATAGGCCACACACTATCTGGTCTGGGGTTTGCATTGTGATTTTCTTTCTTATGGAATTTAAATTGAAAAGACAAACCTAACTACTCAAGTTGGTTTTTTAAAAAAAAACAAAAAACAAAAAACTAAATCAGTAAAGAATTAAAAATGTAAGGAAGGTGTTTGAGGAAATTTTATGTTTGGGAAGTTTTACTTTTTCACCTTAGGAGTTTTCTTTTTACAGTTTACAAAGCATTCATGTTAGGAAACATGTTTTGGTCTATACTTTCTGGAAAGGGGCTTAACTTTTAGAGTTTATAAGAGTATCTTTTTATGGTAACACCAGTGAAGACTTCAGCTTTTCCCCCTCAGATTAGTGTATATGATTCAGTATATGATTTGGAGCTATGCCTTGTTTTTATAATCACTATTCCTCTGAATTGGTAAAATAAACGTGGCAGGGAAGTGACAGCCTCAATTAATATTAATTTTTCTATTTAACCCATAATATGCATAAACTGGTAACAGGCAATAGGCAACACTTCATGTTTTAATTAGACTAGAAAAGGAACAGAAGTAACATTTTGATCTTAGTCTTTGGGGGATTTCTAAGGTAGGAAGGGGTGTGTGCGTGTGTGTGTGTGTGTGTGTTCCTGTGTTTATACTCAGATATATGTAGTATTTTGCTTTAATTTAGGTCAAATTCTATTCTAATTACTTCCTATAGAGAGGGAGCTTACATTTTTCTTTGTTCTTCTTTCTAAAGTGCCTCAGGTCTCTATCTCCGATTTTTCTAGGTCTTTCTGAAAAATTCATATTACTTAACTTTATCCTTGGACATCGCTTTTACATAAATGTCTTCTAATTCTAAATGTCATTACTTAACTCCAGAAATTTTCCTTAGCTCCTCTTCTGAAATAAATTTCCCATTAAATTAAACTATTTTGTTCAGCTAATTCTCTCCTTTGTGATTTTGTAGAATTCCCATGATCTGAAGCAAAGTTAGAATGCTCTACTTAAATGGTAATCCTCATTCTATTTAACCCATTTATTCATTTTTGAAGAATTTCTAGCTCTCATAATAGTAAGCACTTAATTGGTAGTAGGATGTCAGCCTGTTCTCTAAGTCACACTTGCCTCCTCTTCACGGAGCTAATGCACCATGCTTTTTCCCTCTGCCTGCTGCTTGAATCCTTCCTCTTGGTGTCCTCTGAGCTCCCTCTCAACATCACCAGGCTCGGTTATGAGGAACTCTATTATTTCTTTTAGAAAACTTTGCCAGCTTAGCTATGATCACTCCTTTGTGAAGATTATTTTATCACTTTAGGGAATGTCTCCTCTATCTCTAACACTGAAAAAAGGCAGATACTCAGGTGTACTGTTTATATACTGAGAACATTTTCTCACTTGGTGATAAGGAAAGATCAGGAGAGATTTGGATTTAAATTTCTTTGGCAGTTCTCATGTTGAATGCACATTATAGTAAGTGGTATTAATATTCTTCTGGAATTCACTTTATATAAAAGAGGACATAAACAAGAGGTAAGTACTACCTGATAAGACTGGGAGAGGCAACTTTCAAGTTATGGTTCTTAGGGGATCTGGAATTCTTTCCCAATAATGCATCTTCATTGATCCTGTGATCCCATATTGGGAGCAAGTCATTGTGACTTCATCTTGCTCAGTATCTTTGCTTCCATTTGTCTCTGAGAAAAATTCTCTATTAAAAAAACACACTGACCAAATGGTTATGTGGCTACAGTTAAAATGCTTTGGTCTGTAAAGAATCTTTAACCAAAAATCCAACTCATAGTTTGGTTTAGGGTTTGGTGGACAAATCATAAGTTGGGTTTTTAAAAAAAAATTGTTTTAACATTTATTCCCTTTTGAGAGATAGAATGTGAGTGGGGGAGGGGCAGAGAGAGAGGGAGACACAGACTCTGGTGAAGCCTCCAGGCTCTGAGCTGTCAGCACATAGCCCAACACTGGGCTCAAACCCAAGAACCGTGAGATCATGACCTGGGCCAAAGTTGGATGCTTAACTGACTGAGCCACCCAGGTGCCAGATCATAAGCTGTTTTTTAACGGTTACTTATAATTATTTCATTAGTCATTGACCATGAGATAGGTTATTAGGCTGCATTCAAGAATGGAACTTAAGTTACTGACATACTTCTTCCTTAGGATGCATTATTCCAAGCTCATCTGGGTTTTGACCAAGAAGCTGGAGAGAGCCATTGTCCATATTTTGCTTTGGGTATCTTAAGTTCAGTTTCTGGAGGCCAGTGGGAGTTGACGGCCAAGTTCAGATCCCGGATACACAATTACTGCTGGTGTTGGGCAAGTTATTTAAGCTCTATGATCAAAATTCTCATTTTTAAAATGGAAGTCTTGGGATGGCTGGGTGGCTCAGTCAGTTAAGCGTCTGACTCTTGGTTTTGTCTCAGGTCATGATCTCCTGGTTTGTGGCATTAAGCCTCGTGTTGTGCTTTACACTCTGAGTGTGGAGCCTGCTTGGGATTCTCTCTCTTCCTCTCTCTCTCTGCCCCTCCCCTGCTCGCTCACACATTCAATCTCTCTCGAAATAAATAAGCTGTAAAAAATAAGTAAAATAAAATGGAGGTACTAATTCTGTATACCTTATTGTAGTATTTTAGGGATTATAGGAGAAAAAATATTTTGTATGCTTAATTAGTGCAGAGCTATGTGTGTAAACGTTGAGTGAATTTATTGGTTTTAATTATTATATTTGGGCACAAGTATCAGTTACAAAACTTTGTTTTTTGCTTTTGCTGCTTTTTTGTTTGTTTTTGCTTGATCCATGGTTGGGGCACCTGGGTGACTCAGTCTGTTAAGCATCTGACTTCGGCTCAGGTCATGATCTTGTGGTCCATGAGTTCGAGCCCACATTGGGCTCTGTACTGACAGCTCAAGGCCTGGAGCCTGGTTCAGATTCTGTGTCTTCCTCTCTCTCTGCCCCTCCCCCACTCATGCTCTATCTCTCTCTGTCTCTCAAAAATAAATAAATGTTAAAAGAAATTTTTTAAAAAACCAAAGCTTTGTTTTTTGCTTTTGTTGTTGTTTTTCTTTCTTTTTTTTTCTTTTTTCTTTTTGTCTGGATCCATGGTTCCAATGGGTTGCATGTCCACACACCAGATATGCTGAGTACATAGACCATGTCTTCCTGAGATCATTGATATTTATGTCATAATAGCCAGCACATTGGATACTACATGATTTGCGTTTAATAAATCCTTAAGAAGTACATGGAATTAATGAGATTTCTTTATCCATCTTGCTTGTATTATTTCATACTTTAAGTTCCTGCTCTGCACTTTGAAACTACCCTGAAGAGTTCTCCGTGAACTAAGGTGGTGCTCTGAATAATGTTCATTATCTGTGGAGGTGGGTAGGAATGGCACTTTATATAGGAACTGTTTTGGTTCCCTATTTCGTATTTTTCTTGCTTTGCTAAAAGAGTCTGAGACTGCTTTAGTTCCTTTCCTTCCTTCTTCATCGCTCTTTATCTTGCTTACAGCCTACCTTCTCACCCTCCTTTCTTTTCTCCCTCCTTTCTTCTTCCTTCTAATATCTTTCTGTACCTTTTTAAATTAGTTTAAAATGCTTCATGTTCTATAAAGTATACAATGTATGTAGTTGGCTGTTGTTGTCCTTACTATTCTGATTAATATTCTAATTTTTACTTTACCCTTCACCCTTATCCTATACCATGATTCATTTCATTTTCAGTCTGCCTCCTGCCTCCCCTTTGTCAAAGATTTTCAGGCTCTTTCTGATATCCTTAACATCTTTTAGTCTTTATTAGGAGAGATGAGATGGCATTAAAATACAAGTGGTGGGTGGGGTTCAGTGAGGGAACCAAATCTATTCCTTTCCCATTTGGGAGTTTCTTCAAGCCGCAGGGAGGAGCTGAGGCCTGGAAATTACCACAGAGATCACCCTGAAAATGCTAACCGCTGAAGAAATAACTAACATGTAATGATCAAGACCATAAATGCTGCGGTCTAGATAATTTTAGTACGCAAACCTCCAACTTCCTGGAGCTAACACTGTGTGAATTTACACACAAATTATTTTTTGTAGAATATGTTATTCATGGATACCTTTCAGGATTAGGAGTCAAAATATAACTTTTAAAGCTGAATAAAAAATCAGATCTATTAAGATGGAGTGTTACAGTGTGCTGACCCTGTGTTATGTTTGTGATGCAGTGATGAACAGTACAGGTGTGGTCTCTGCGTTCAGAGTTTATAGTCTTGAAATAATGTTCATTGTGAAAGCTGTGATGGGAAGGAGCAGGCTGTTAGATTTTCACGTTTGAGAAACACAAATTCTCACGTTAGGGAGAGGTCAAATTGGGCTTTCCAGAGGGAGCGATGTCTTTGATAAAGCCAAAAGGAGCTAGGCAGAGCATGGGAGTGGGTGGAGCCAGTAGTCCAAGCCAATAGAATTGCTTACAGGTCAGAGGTCAGAGGTCAGCCTGAAGAGAGTTGGAGAAGTTTTGTGTAAGCCGAGATGGAAAATACTGGATGAGAGGTGGAGGGAGGTGAGAGGCAAAGAATCTACAAACGGGGTTAAGGGAGGACGAAAGGTATTGAAGGGAATACTGACTTAAGTAGGTTTATTTGTTTGTTTGTTTGACTATATTCTAGGGCAATTACTGTTGGGGTGGCTGGAAAAAATAAGTAAGAATGGGAAACTGAAAGTATTAGGAGACCGACTGGGAGACTGTTGTATTATTCCAACTGAGAAAGACTGGTCTTGGATGGGGTATTGGCAGGTAGGAGTCAGCGTTTTAGGGTATATAATCAGTAAGACATATGGGGTAGGGGAATGGCAAGTGCTGGGGATGAGGCCAAGGTGTTCAGTTTGGACAAATGATAGTTATGATGAAAAGACAATGGGGCAAAGAATTTAAGGACATTGTCCAAAGAGGGTTTGTAGTGCTGGGCTGAGGATATCAGATGGCTTGAGAAGGAAGTAAAAACAAAGATCTGGGGCACCTGGGTGGCTCAGTCGGTGTCTGACTTCAGCTCAGGTCATGATCTCATGGTTCGTGGGTTCGAGCCCTGCATTGGTTTCTGTGCTGACAGCTAGCTCAGAGCCTAGAGCCTGCTTCAGATTCTGTGTCTCCCTCTTTCTCTGACCCTCCCCTGTTCATGATGCCTCTTTCTCTCCCAGAAATAAAACTTGAAAAAATTAAAAATTTTTTTACAAAAGAAAGATAGATCTAACAAATAAGAAAACTGGCCAGAGAGGCTAACAGTCCCTAAAGGTTTCTCTTTCTTAAGAAACAAAACAGGTATCAATGCAGTAAATGAACAGGAGAAGTAGAAAAGAGAAGATGAATTATGAGAATGGGAAATAAGAATTTAAGATTTCTAAAGTAGGACAACACCCAAGGTATGATTGTGAGGATGGGTGACTGCGTGTCTTCCAAATCCAGAATGCTAGATTTGGATGAAATTTTGGAGGTTTCATAAAAATTTCCCTGTTTAGTAGTCAGGGAATCAGAAATCCAGAAGTTCATGTTAATCAGCATGGCCAGTAAGAGATAAAGCTGGGGCTTATCTATGTTTTTTGTTTGTTTGTTTGTGTTGAGTCTCAATCATCTGAATTTCTCATCAAACTTAATAGTTTAGGAGAAGCCAGCCAGTTGGTTTTCTCTGGTTCTTTCTGCTTTAGTCTAAGATTAGTCACCTGTTGTGGAAGAATGGAAGAGGGATTTGATATTCTCTAAGCTGAGGACAATGAAATGAATGAAAAATAATGCACATTGTTTGGAGCTGCTGGTGTGCTTCATTGAAGGATTCAAAAGGGTCCTCTCCATCTAGTCCAGTAACATACAAAATTGGGATTTAAAAAAATATATGTGTGTGCGTATTATATATGTGTATGTGTATGTATTTGATTTGTATCAAATTAGATGTATATTTTTTTCTTAATGGAAGACATCTCTTTGCAATGGTTAATTAAGTTACTTTTAGGGAGTTACGTAAAATTGAGTAGGGGGTGCATTTGTGAAGAGGACTTCCACTTAATATTCTTTATACTTTCCTCTGTATCATTGATTTTTCCCCCCATGGAGTGAATTATTTTATTACATTAAAAGCAACAATAATAGAAAGAAAGTTCTCCCATGTAGCAAAAAATACCAGGGTGAGGACCCAGCCTCCCAAAGCTACATTAGAGCCCAGTCCGTTGTAAGAAATGCTTCTCATGTGACAGGTAAGCCAGGAGATTCAGATTCCTTCAGGTTCTACCAAAGACAAGACCAGCTAAATAAATTGGTGGGTGGGGTGTGTGCGAGGAATAGTGCAAACTGAGAATTCAGGTCACCTTATTCAAAATTGTGAATTTCAAGATGGCGACAGCAGAGCATTAAGCCAGCTCAGGCTCCTTCTGGACCATTGCACAGGCCACATGTCCATGAAGCTGGGCCTGGCTGGAAGCAGTGAGAGAGTGGGTATTCAGTTCTGCCCATTTTATAATTTGTTTTTTCAGTAAGGCACTAAAATTCTAGAACGAGGAAGTTTTTCTTGGCTTCGCAGATCCTGCATTTGTCACAAGCACCAGTGGCTTATGCAGGTACATGGGAGCTGCCAAAATTGGTCCCCAGCTTTTATTCAGCCACAGAAGGAGTGACAACTGCTTCCAGATTTATCCATGGCTCAGTAGAGAATGAGGTGTATCAGAATGAGGAGGCTTGGTGGAAACCCCTCTCCATTCCCTCCACGAGCTCCATTTCCCCCCTGCCTTAGCACAGCTGGGAGTCAGTACAGTGACTAGTCCTGTGTTTCTTTCAATGAGTCTTTCAGGACCCGGTGGTAAATCCATGCTCCACAGTTTTCCATTGGAAGCTGGATTCTTCCCAAGGCCTTGGGTTCTGCAGCAAGACACATAAAAGTCAGGGAAATTTCGTTTAAAATCCTCTGATGCTGGTATTAGAGGGTGAAATTGCATTAAGTGAGCTAGAGAAGAGAGTGGGTGGGAAATTTGTTCTGCATTGGAATATAATCTAATTAAATACATTTCCCATGGTTCTTGAGAGCTTGGATTGGGAAATGTTAGAAAAAGAAAAAGATTTCCACCATCTCAAATTCTCATAAATAATTGATTCATGCCAGTGTGATCTAATAAGACCATACATGTCATCTTTGGACACTGCCCATCATTCCTTCTCGTAATGGAAAAGATATTAATGTATCCTCAACGAAGGGGCCCATTTCTGCAGGGTGTTTTCTTCATATTTTCTCAGCATTGCAAATGTGCTGTCGTCATTACAAAGGTGAGTGAAATGTAGGCAGCAGCAGTGAGAGCATCACATCCAAAGGATGGTTTAATTGTGTGCAATTAGCATTTTTCTACCCTTCTTTATGAGTTAGTTTCTTCTTCTTACACTTCTCCCATATCCAGTACATTTTTAAAAGTCTTATCAAATAGCTCTGAATATGAATAATTACTACTGGAAATGTAAAACTAAACCCATATTCTTACATATTTAAGTTTTTAATGTTTTTCATTTTAGCCAGTTTCAGGTGGTTGATTTTTGGTCTGGCTTTACCTGTTGAAAGAAACAGAACAAATGCCTTTGAGTACTTTTTAGGTAGATCTATGTAATTTTCCTTTTTTTTTTTTTTTAATAAGAGGAGTCCCTTTTAATTTCTAAAGATTTTATCCCAGTAGAATATATGTGTGTAATATATAACATATGTTTTTGAATTTGAGAGACAGAATATGCATGTGAGCAGGAAAGAAGGGCAAGGCAGGGAAGAGAATCTTAAGCAGTCTCCATGCTCAGCCTGGAGCCCAACATAGGGCTTGATCTCACGACCTAGGGTTCATGACCTGAGCTGAAGTCAAGAGTTGGATGATCAACTAACTAAGCCACCTAGACACTGCCCCACTTTTAGTATAACATTTTAAATGTTTATCATAAGATCTTTTTTATAGGAGGTTGAATATAACTGACTTTTGCTATAAAGTGGAAATTTGTTTGGACTGATTCAAATCAGGGTAAAATATTTCAGACTACAAGATATGATAATTTAATCATTAAATTCTAGCCTAGCTGCTAGTCTGATACCTGGAAAGTTGATGTGAAGGTGGGTGTCGGTAGTAGCTGACACTGAAAATCAAATGTCAGAGTCTTACATTAGTCTTTGCGTGGAGGGGTATTGAGTGTGTTGTTGCTCTGACTAGTCATGCACTCTGCTCCACCTTCTAGCTGAACGTGTTTGATTCCTAACTAGCATCTGATTTGTTCTCTAAGTCAAAGCTGCTTTTTATTTCTTTAAACTATAGAGCTTCTTTTAATTTCTTTGAAATCACACTGATTCTTGACTTCTTTAGCTCAAAGGCCCTAATGTCTATTTCACTTCAGCCACCTTACAAATACAGACCCACCTTGGACCTAGTTTACTGCCAAGATCTCCTTTCTAAGATTTTGAAATCAGAAGTTAACTTTCCCATTTCTGCCTGTTTTTCACCTTAACTATGCCTAATCTGTTAACTATGTTCTTTTTCTTCATAGTAACTCATCTGCTTTTTAACTTCATAAGTCTTTATTTTCATGGCCTGCTGATACCTGCAAATGATCTGTCATTATCCCCTTCAATTCTATGACCTTGTATACTATTTGCCGTGATAATAAAGTAACAGACAATGCCATCAGTATTCTCAGCGCAGATTCCAGGGCCTGGGGATCATAGATAAAAGATGTTATATCGAAGTAGGATTAGCTTTGGTGTAAATACATGTTCTCTAATCTCAATTGAGACCTCTCTGCTACTCAGCTGTACTTTAATTTCTAGTTGAATTTCACTTTTGGTCCATTTTTGTCTTTTGACTTTATGATGTTTGCTAGAGACTCAGGTTGTATTCTAATACATCTGTCTCCATCATTGAGATATTCTAGGTTTTTTTTTTAGCACCAGCTCCTGGTATTCAAACGCAGTTTGATCTACATGACTGATCCTTAGTCTCTTGATATATATCCTGGAAGGTTAAATACAACTAAAATGGTATTTTTTTTTTTTTTTTTGAGAGAGGAAGAGAGAGAGAAGGGGCATGAGTGGGGGGAGGGGCAGACAGAGAGAAGGAGACACAGAATCCTAAGCAGGCTCCAGGCTCCGAGTGAGCTGTCAGCACAGAGAGTGGCACGGGGCTCAAACCCATGCACTGCAAAATCATGACCTGAGCCGAAGTCGGACGCTTAACCAAGGGAGCCACCCAGGCGCCCCTAAAATGGTTTTTTTTAATACCAATGAGTCAGTTAGTCCAGTGATCAGGCCTCTTTGTGTGTGTTTGTCAGGACATGTTTCCTGCTGGAAAGTCTTCCCTCTGCCTCTGGAGCTATACTGGGTTCCTTTTCGATCCTCCAGCCTTTCTGTCTCTGAACTTTTGCACTCCAGGTCTGCCCACCAGACTTAATTGTCAGTTCCCAAGAGAGACTTCCCAGACTTCTCAGTCTAAACTGGCCTTCCCTGTTTCTCCAGGCGCCCTTTCCTCTCTCTTGTCACAATTTGAAACTTGTTTCTGCTGCTACATGTCTAAGGGTCTGCTGGCTTTAGCTTGCACCCCGGGCAATTAGCATTGATCCAGGAACATGGTGGACTTGCCCTAAGCTATTTTGGATGACTGTGGAAATCAAAGAAATTTTGTTTTTTTCCTCCACTACTTGCTTTCGTGAAGTTTTGCTCTAGCCTAAATATGTTCTTTTTTTCTTCCCTCTACATGTCCAATATTTTCCTTCTCCCACGCTTCACTCATTACCTGTCTCCCCACATTTCCAGCAGGACACGGGAGCCATGCCGTGATTTCTCTGTCATCTAGACTTGCAGAGTGGGTTTATCTTCATCTCTCCTAAAGGACTCGTTAATTTTGAAATTGTCCTGTGTGGATGGCCCTCTTCCTCACTGAACTAAAGGCTCCTTAAAGGCAGAATCCGCGGCTCATTCAGCTTTGTAGCCCTCACAGCATATAGCCCAGGGCCATGCACAGAGTTTGTTCCCAATACTGTCATGTTAATTGTTGAATAAATGAAAATCTGTACCTTTTGACTACATTTAGCTTCTCTGTAGGAGACTGACAGCTTTGAATTGGTTAAGCTGTAGTAATTTGTCTTAAAATGTGGATTGACTATCTTTGCCTCTCTTAAGGAGCTAATTTTCTCAGTCTACAGTTCATGCATATCAAAGGATGCTTTTTATTAGTAATATTAACAATGTTATTACTTAGAGCTTTTTACAGTTAATGAAATTTTTCATATTGATGATCTCAGTTGGCCTATCAGCAACTTTATCAGGCAGGTGGAATAAGTATTATCTGTAGATTGGACTGCGCTCAGAAAAGTCAAGCAGCATACCTAGGGCCACACAGCTAATATCCCAATTATCTAGCCCTGACTCTCAGATGGGGAAAGAGTAGGGAAAGCGTCAGAACTCTGTGGTGTTCATGATCCCCTAGAGATTACATTAAAATCATAGGGGAGATGATAGTTTTCTTAAACTATTAATTTATTCCAAGCTGAAAATTCTAATCCATTTCCCTAGTTGGAAATTATTGCCCTTTTTTACTATTAATGATGTGACTGTATCCTGCCTTTGTGTTGGGTCATGAAAAAGGAAAATTTTAATATACGATATTCCTTTGGAATTTTATCTTTGTTGTAATAAATTCAAGACAATTCCTGGGCTTACTATATATTTGACTTCTTAGATAAAAAGCTTCTTTAGTTTTCAGAACTATTGACTCATTGCCTTCATGAGAACTTACTTGGTCTCATTCCAAGAGATAGACAGAGAATCTTGACATCTTTTGTTCTTTTTTGTGGTCTGAAGATAAGCATTTTCTTTGGGCACCAAGAAGGAATCAGAATAACTGAAGTTGAAGATACAGGAACAGGAATATGATACTATAATCCTATGCCTTTGTCGAAAGCAATGGTCCTCAACTCTTTATATTAGCTTAAAAATGTATTGATTTCCGGGCTCCAACCCACACCAGTGAAGTAGATCATATGTGGGTAGGGTCTGGCTAACCTTAATTTTTGAGAGCTTCTCAGTTAATTCTGAGGTGCAGCTCAGACTTAGAAATAATAATAAGATTTTTCAATTGAATATATTGCCCTAGAACACATAAACTTATAAAAATAAGTTGAACAGAGTTTTTTATTTGAACATTTAGAACCTTTTTTTTTTTTAAAGTGGTTTCTTGACAGATGTGATTGATAACCCCTAGGGACTGAAAGCCATGGCTGCCTTTTTAGGAGAACCCAGGTACTGGCTTCTTGTTTGAGACTAAGCTGGTTTTGAAGTTGTTTTCTAGAGAGACGTTAACATTGTTCACAAAGTGTTTCTTACCTTTAGTTTCACTGTGCAGCACTTTACATTTTATAATACTGGAAAAGAACTATTATAGTATGTACCTGTGGCCTCGTTAAATGGCCTGATGGGGTTGGATAGTGCAATGAAAGGACTTTAAAATCGAACACCTGATGCTGCCATAAGGGAGTATTTGATTATCTTAGGAATCTTGATGTATTAACCCAAGATCAAGGTTTATGTTCTAGAAGAGTCAGATTTATTAAGGTTGAAAACTCTTTTGCCTGTTTTTCTGAGGAATTACAAATGCCTGCTTTCATCTTCTCTTGACACTCTGTCCCGAATGGGAATAAGCTATCTCTTTCAGTTAAAAATTTCTGCAATAAGCAGCCTTCCATCAAGTGTTTGTAGATACACTGGAAAGAATAGCTCCTTAACTATTGCAGCTTGAGTTTGTTCTCGGAGTAAAGTAAAGTCCCTTATAATAGAGATACAGTTTACCAAAGAGTCAGATTAATAAGTAAAAAAAGATCAGCTTTTTGAATAATATATGAATTCATATGATATCAGTGCTATCTAGGCATTTGGGACAATACATAATTAGTTTCAGTGCCTTTAGAGAGGGAGATGTGGATGTTAAAATAAATTGCTGATGAAGCACATACTTTGGAGAACAGTGTATTTCAAAACTTTGTGCAATATCAGCTATTTCTTTCAATGGTATAGAAATATAGCATAAGACGGAGATTTATTAGGGGCAGTTTTACACCATTCTTACTCTATAAAAGTTCATAGTTTGCTCATTTGGAACTAGCTACTAAAGAAAGAATAATGGCAAATATTTATAGGTCTGCTGGGAAAACATTAGTTCTGGACAACTTCTGGCACCATTGTTTGTCACCAGTAAACCAAGAATGATCATTTGGTTGCATAAGAATCATCAGTATCACAACATACAAGTGCTTAAAAGAGCTTGATCATTTAGTTATTAAGAGTTACCATTTAAGGGGCGCCTGGGTGGCTTAGTCGGTTAAGCGTCCCACTTTCGCTCGGGTCATGATCTTGCGGTTCGTGGGTTCGAGCCCCGGGTCGGGCTCTGTGCNTCTGAATGATGGACCTACCCCAGAAAATTCAGCACTCATGGAGTAAGAAGTCTTGGAGTTGTGGAAGAAATATATTCTGAGAGGAGGGATTGATTTTATGAAGTCAAAGTGAAGAAACTGACTCTATAGAAGGAACTGATTTTGCCATGAGGAATAAATACTCCAAACTCAACTGTTCTTGGGCTGTAGCCTGTCTCCTCATTCTCACCACGAGGGAGTGCCTTCAATGGTTTCAGTTTTACCAGGGAAACTAAGTAATTGGGCTCCAACCTACATGCTATATGTAGTATAATGTTCTCCATGAACACAGTCCACCATCTTCTCCTGAGTGTGTGAGACTCACAAACAAAAGACTGTAGCCTTTGCACAACTCTTTGAAGATTGTACTCTGATGTTGGTACACTTACTATCATTATCTTAAATATTTTCAAAAGTTTTCTTCCTGAGAAATAGGGCCCATCACTTAGCCAAGGATTCATCGCCCTACTCCTCACCTTTCTCAAGTTTGCTTATTTTGATAAACATGGCATTCATGAGCAATTCCTTGTCTTTATTAAGCCTAAAGAAAATGAGGGGGTTGCTAGAACACTCACTGGGAAGAAGTCTTTAATTTAGTTTGTTTTTCTGGTGACATCTACAGTGTTAAAGTAAAAATATTTAAATGTAACAGTTCACCGAGTACATACTTAATGTGTAAAAAGCATGAATGTGTGGGAGTGGTCATTTTCTGCATTTAATTTTGTTTTTGAGGTTTTTGTGTGTGTGTGTGTGTTTTTACTAAAAACAAACAAAAGCCCAACCACTACTTCTTCAACCTAAAAAACAAAACAGGGTAACTAAGCTCAGAGTCAGAATCTACAGCTCTGGCAGGCTGAGTAAGTGCGATTATAGCTTGGTCAGTAATAATGACAGATTTTAGTGTCCATTTTAGTGTATGAGACACTAAATTACAATGAATTGAAAAGATGAGTAGTTTATAGACCTAGAATAGCATTTCATGGGGGGGGTGGTGGGTAAGGATGACGTTAAATCATATTAGGATAGTTTTAGTCTTTTCTCTTTTAATTGTAGGTACAGTGTTATTCCATGTCTTTGCATATCAATACAAATGTGAAAATATTTGTGGATGGTCTTTTTGGGGAGAGAGGCTCATTACTATGTCTCTCTCCCTCTTTAACATATCCCTATTTTGTTTTTGACACACAATATTAGAACTCAGTCCCTTGAAAAATGTCGTATAGAAGTTCCATTAAGACCACTTAATTTTTATAAGTCTGTATGAGGGCTGCTTCAACTTAAAGAGCTTCCAGGGAGTGGCGCCTGATTCGATCCGCTCTAGGATGCCTTGCGAACTAAGTGCTGAAATCTTTCCCCCTGCTAATGATGATGTATGAAGACTCAGAAGAACTGGAGGGGTCACTGACGACAGGTTCAAACATAGCATGTGCTTTTTTAAAGTAGAGGAAGGTACACATTGGCAAGCCAATTAGATTGACTTCCATATTCTTAATAGACAAAGGCAAATGCAGGAAAAGTGAAAACGAAATAATGGGCAAAAGCTGGACTTGTCAGCTAACTCTAGGTATGTCGGGAGTGATGCTCCTGGTCAGACATTATAAAAGGGGCTTTGTGAATGCAGAGAAGGTCAGATGTGAAGTCCTCTGATTTGGGTTCTACTCCTAACTAAGATTCCTTAGCTTTGGGTCACTGGGCAAAGTCACTTCATGTTCTGCATCTTCAGAATATGGATGGAAGGGAGGTACTCTCTTTTCTCACTACCTCATGAGGTTAGTGAAGAAGCAAACATGAGAACCTAAGTGGAAATATTTTGTTAATTCTAAGTTTCTAGATGGACATTTGTAATGCATAATGGTGACAGTAACTGGTTCCTAGATTAGAGGAAGAAGTGCAGGATTGAGTTAAGCTTGGAAAGAATGGAACCACTTCCTTAATCCCATTTTCAGGCTGATCCAGAGATACTAAACAAAGAACCAGGAAAGACAGTAGAGTCTGATTCTCTCATCGGAGTTATCCAGGAGGTAGCAGGGGAGAGTCAAGTACACACAGCATGGCCTGTTTGTATGATCCTAGAACAAAAACAAGAACCACATAAAACACATCATCAGAGTGGCCTACAAAAGCATGAGAAAATGAGCCACTGTACTGAAGAGGCCTCTGTTTTAAATATAAAACTGAATTTTTAGTTTTAAATATAATGAAATACCTCAGTCACAAACAAAAGATTATTTTTCTTGAAAAAGGATACTAATTTGCCCTTGATCCTGGTAATATTCCACTCTATTAGTGTTTTCAGGATAGAACAATGCTCCTACTTAAGTTACCAATCAGCTTATGTGCTTAATAAATAGAACTCTGATTTTTCTTAACACTAAAGTAGTTCCTTTAGAAATGGGGAAAAAATGAATATTGAAAACACCCATGCATGAACCAGGCTCAGATTTAACAAGTATTGGTACCATTTTGCCAAGTTTTCTTAAGGTTTTGTGTGTGTGCATGTGTGCGTGTATGTGTATTTTTTTTTAAATAAAGCACTTTTTTTTTTCAACATGGCAGATTGGACATATATATTCCATTCCCTTTGGAAATCCCACTTAAATGATAATAAAAATAATTTTACAAAGACATAAATTTAAGGAAAGCAAGAAGAGACAAGGAAATGACAGGTTAGAGATGTTAAGAATTTTCTGGAAGATGGAAAGTAGATGAAGAAATAACTGACTTTGTAGCACTGACTAGACAAACCCTGAGTGTCAATATGACATAATATGACACCAGTCCCAAAGGCTCTAGATCTGGAGTCACCGAGGCGCTTAGGCTCTGGGATGAACTTTGGCATGCAGAAGTGTGTGCCGGTTGAAAGTTTGCTTACAGAAGACTTAGACCATCAGGTCTCTTCCACTCCTTGAGTCTGAGTAACCATGTTATTCCCACTCTGACCCTCATAAGACACAAGAGAGGGATGCTCTGAGGAATGTAAACCAAGTAGGTTCCAGATCATGGGCACCTGGCACAGCACAGCATGGGAGTGAGTGGTAAAGTGACCACAGTGTGCACAGTGAAAATCAGCTGCCTGAAGGATGAGTCATAGATACTGTCTCTGCCTCCTTTCCCCCTAAGCATTGATGGTCGTTAGCCAGATAGCACATGTCATATAGAGAAAATACTTATTTTCATGTTCATTTGTGTTCACTGGCTTTCCACTTTTGCGGGGGGTGGGGGGGAGCCTTAATTTAACCCTGCTGGTTACCATTGCTTCTGGTAGCAGTCCTGAGCTCCTGACATCTGGCTAAGAGCAGAGGGTCCGTGAACCTTGTGATATTAGTAATTGTTGACTGGAGGTGGACAGCTCAATCACTATCATCACTCCCCCTGGTTAACCTTGCCCCCAATCAATGATTCTATTTAAGTGTCATACCTTCCACCGTCTCAGACTCCTTTCTCTACAAAAAGATGGTATTTGAATAATTACCTTAATAGATATTATCTAGATGACTTAGATTCTGAATTGTAAGGACCTAACAATGTGGGTACTCACATTGGTATTTTCCAGTTTGTTTTCTCTATATTATATGCCATATTTACATTGTTTTTCTATATGTGAAAAATGAATCCTGGGACTATATTCTCGTAATATTAAAGTTAGGGAGTGTCCCTTGGAGATCAGTGTGTTCAACCTCTGTGGCTTCTTTGTTTTGTTTTGTTTCAGCTGGCAAATTGAAGCATAAAGAGGTAAACAGTTTATGCAGAGAGACTTGGGTAGTTAGTGGCAGAAATGGGCTAAAATATTTGAAAATGGTCTTTGATTATCAATGGGAAAATATAGTTAGCACTTGCACTTTGTAAACTACAGTGTGAGATTTGAAAGGCTATATTTTTCCTCAAGTTTCCATTTAAATTCAAGTTAGTTAACTAACATACAGTGTAATATTAGTTTCTGGTGTACGATATAGGATTCGTTGCTTCTGTACAACACCCATTGCTCATCACAACAAGTGCCCTCCTTAATCTCCATCACCTATTTAACCTGCTCCGCTCTGGTAACCATCAGTTGGTTCTCTGAAGTTAAGAGTCTGTTTCTTGGTTTGCCTTTCTCTTTTTTCCCCCTGTTGCTTATTTGGGTTTTTTGGGTTTTTTTTTTCCACATTTGCATGAAATCCTATGGCATTTGCCTTTTAAAGGCTATATTAATTGAAAATAATTGCTAGAAATTAATGGGAATTTTTAAGACCCCAGGTACATAAACTTATTCACCTGACTGTCCAGTTGCTCATTTTATTCTCCCCTAAGAGTTGGCATTCATGATAAAAATAGCCCTCTACTGGAGGCTCCTACCCAGGGTAGATACAATATTCTACCGATCTGTGGCTCCTGTATTAGAATTAGGACTCTCCGGTGTGGTGCACAGTGCAAGAGCTAGGAGATTCGCTGGAGGAGTTTGTTTTTGAAACCAGACAAGATATTACTGAAGGGTATATGTTGCTCAGATAAACCCGGTGGAGTTGGAAAAAAAGATTGAGAAATACTGCTAGAGAATTATATTTTGAGTAAAGGCATCAGATTTTAGAAATTGGAATAAAATATGAAGAGTACAAATCGGACTTTTAGTCTCATTTCTAAAGTCTGAGCAGATTTGTAAGAACAGTAGCAAGATTCTCTCACAACCATTCATCTTACTATCAGAGAACATCAAATAATTCCTGCTAGTTTCTCCAGACCCAGAACAATTTTCATCCACTTTCAATATAAATAGATTTGTACATTTCAGAGAAATGGATATATGTGTTTCTTTCTTGGAAAGTAATTAGAGGATAAGATTTCTATAAATGTTTCCTAATATTCCAAATTGTGGTTGTATTTTACATTTCTATACAGTTGATGGCCCCTTTTTGTACTTTCCTAAGAAGTCTTTTCTTGGGAGTGTCTTGACTCACAGTCAAGCATTAAGTCAACTTCTGGTCAGTTTTATTGAGCGTGGTCTTACAAGTAAATAATTTATTGTAATGGCTTATATGGTAAAGAAGCACAGTATCTGGAAGAATATTGCCAGGAATTGTTTCTGGAAGCACATTCTATGCTTTTCTGTGATTTTTCTAATGTATTTATGAATGTTTATCATTTGAAGGATGCAATACATATATTGTCCAAAGGACTGTGTGAGTATTATCTAGCCACACTGGCCTCCCAGCAGGTCAGCAGATGTGCTGAGCCCTGTTCTGTTGTAGAACATGTTCTGTCTTTGCACACGTCGTTAGGCTGCCCTGGAACCCTACTAGTCGTCTCTGTGAGGCTTCTTCCCTTTTAGGTCTTTGGTGAAATCCCATTCCTAGTAGCTATCCTAAGCAAAACAATTTCACTTGTTATTCCTTCTGGTAGTAGTATTTTTCCTTTATAGCATTTATCATAATTTCAAGTTGTATATTTTGTTATGTACATATCTAATGTCTTTTTACTCACCTCTACTTAACTAGTCTTAGCACCGTGTCTGATACATAGACGCTCAATAAGCATTTGGACTCATAAAACAGAATTTTGTGGATCATGGGTGCTTCCACCTACTCTTGGTCTTCAGGTGCTAAGATCTGTTGTTTTTATTACTAGTTCCAGTTATTATTTATGGGTTTTTACCTACTGTTGGAAGACAGAGCAACATTCTTCTGTTAATGAAAGTAATATGAAGTCTATGGTGATGAATAAATTTCCCATTTCATTTGAATTACAAGTAATAACTGGCCTTGTAAAGAACACAGTGTGTGTGGGCTAGTTGTTACAGGGTAATAGGGTTGTTATCTGGGTTAAGTAGAAGTCAAATTATATCACGGAGGTATGGGAAGGCAAATGTGTTTATGTTTTCTTTGTTTACTTTTCAAAGTAAGAAATACGTACTTAAGGTTTTATTTTAATGAACTGTAATTGAGATCTGTAGAATGAATATTATTGTCTCTGTCATTCCTTCCTTCATTTTTCTAAGTGACCACTGTTCTAGGTACTATAGCAGATCACCAGAAGTGCTGGGCACTTGAAGGTAGCACTTAGTAAGTGCCCATTGAGTGAATGAATGACTTTTTTTTTTTTTTTTTTTGCTACAGAGGAGCATACATACACTTTGGTGGAAAGGGCAAACCTTTAAACAAATGTTGGTCTGCAGGGAGAGAAGAAGGGAGTTTTAATTTTAGTTTGTGACCTAGTGTCAACCAATGAAACCAGAGGGACATCTTCTGGAAAGAAGGGTTTTTTTGTTGTTGCTGTTGTTGTTAATATATTCTTAAAGAAACAGAAACATACTTCTTCTTTCAAGGGCTGTCATCATCTTTAGGTGTGATGTCTGGTGTTGTTTCAGAAAGTCTTGTAACCATGAGAACAGTCATGAGATGGGGAAGTGGACATGCCGAGGATGGCAGTGAATATCTAGAACCTGTGAAATTAATATTAATTAGAGCTGCCCTATCTTCAGATTTCTTGTTATGCAAGACAATAAATATCTCTTAGCTTTGTAAGGGCAAGGCGTTTGTCAACTTTGTAAAATCTCTAATGCCTGGAATAGGGGCTGGCACTATAGTACGTACTTACCAAGTACTTTATAATATATTTAAGTTAGTTTGTTGCCAAAGGTACCCTTGATGGATTTAGTGGCTTTTCATGGCAAAATCAGAGGAAGAAATGGTCTCAAACGTGTTAGCCTTTAAATGTGATTAATGAGTTTGTTCCTCTGTGCTTATATTTGGATCACATTTCATTCCCATAGAGGTTAAAATAGTCTTGATACACTGTTGAAGACAAGAATCTAAAATTCACGTTCCCCACATCAGTCTCCAAAAATTTAAAGTAGCTGTGTAAATGGGGTGGGGAATGGGGGCGAGATTTCATCTTAGGATGAAGTTGAGGAGGAGGAAATAGTGTTATTTTTACCTATTCACTTACATATTGAAACCTTTCCATTATGTTTAAGCTGCGATCTGTTGCTCACGTGTAAGAATTTAAAATTCGTATGTGTGAATCTACCTCCACAGGTTTGGAAAACTTCATTGCACTATTGTTTTGAATAATGTTTTCAGTGACGTGGGATAAGCAGCTCATTTATTACTTCCTCGTGGAGGAAGGTCTCCAGGATGTCCCCTAGGAGTTGGACATGATCATTAGGGCCATCCCAGTCTTAGAGTCAATTCTGAGAACTTTGGAGTTCCAAATTCTTCAATTATATCAGAGGGAGCATCATCTATAATGAGAACTGTTCTTAGGATCAAAGCACAGAGGTTTCCTTGTCTCAGACCATATCGTCAAGGAATTTATTGAAGAGTGGAAAGCTATCCCAATAACAAATAATCACCAGTGAACTTTGAGGGTTATGACCTATATTAAAGCTCTGGGGAATAACAGTGGAATTTACTTTTTTTCTGATTTACCTTGTATAAGCTACCAGAAATAAATTTCTTTTTAAATGTTCAGTTAGCAGCACATCATTTCCTCTACCTGATTCCCTATTTTCTAACTGGGAACTTCATTTGCAATTCTGCTGCTCCAACCTCAAAGAGATGCCAGTTTTACTTGTACATTAAGTTGGATTTACTTTTATTAAAGGGCAGGGGGAAAACTTTTAGATATATAATTTGGTACTGACTTTTTAATGCTGTTTTCAGGAAGGTCACTTAACTAGTATTTTTGATGCATTTCCCTGCACACTGTATGATATCTGTAACTGAATCTTTAATTCCCTTGTTATAACAGAGAATTTCTTGAATCCTTGCTATAGCTCCACCATCCTCATATTATGCTTTTACAGCAATTCCCTAGACTCATGAAGGTGAAGGATGAAGTTTATAATGGTATTGAATACCAAACTGTTGCTTGATTTATTCAGGAAGGTTGTTATATACTGGGATCAAGTGACAGCTTAAAAGCTAGTATAATTCATCATCATCAGTTAATTTTTACTGGGTGTCCACTGAGTGCTGAGCATTGTACACAGCTCTTTGTCAGCAGGTATGTGCCTGATAAGGTTGATGGAACTCTAAGATGGAATCTTGTCTTTAAGGCACTTGCTATATAATCAAAGGCAAGTCAGCAAATGCCCGGTGTTAAGCTCTGTGTGCAAACTGTTTGTAACTAAAAGTACTTTATTTTTGAAGGGTTCTTGTTAGTAAATTGAGGGCCTGCTCTTATTGATAGCTGTACTGGCACCAGAAGAAAGTGGGTGATGTTGGATGGATCAAGATTCGGTGTCTGTTATGGTCCAGTCCTTGCTTGACCAGCATACATTTGTGTGTGACTACATACAGATACTTCTTGTTTCCATGCATATGGTTTCAGAATATTCTTAATGAGATCCAATTATCCTTGGAACAAACATATGTGTACTCTGTCTCTCCCTAATGAGAGACTAATCAAAGTCACATTCATATGATGCATCTAGAGCTAGCATCATGCGGTCATTGTTCTGCAGACCTCTAGGTGATGTTTATCCCTCCTTTGACATGGTTCAGAAGTGCGATCTCAGATCAAATTTAGATTTAGCTCCTCATGATCTTGCAGCTTATGTTTTAAAACAAATCTTACTGTATGATGGTAAAGGAAGTACAGGGTAGCTGCAGTGTAAACTCTCAAGTACAGTACTGATCTGGGGAATGTCCGTGTCAGTCTGGTGAGGGATAGTGCAAAAGCATTCTTTATTGACTTTTTCCCTTGACCTTGGCCTGGGTTCTATAGGCAGTAGATGTGCTTACTCCAGGATTATCTGCTAAGAAGATTTCCCTTGTTGGGTGTCCCTCATGGAAGGGCTTCGAGGAAGATTCCTTTGTAGGGACCTTAGCAGTTTTCTTGTTAACAAGGACTTAGATTCAGGGATTGCCTTAGGGTGGAACCATCACAAGCCTTTATTTTCTAAGCTAGAGATTTTTCTAGCAATATAATTTCCTTAACATCTTTGTTAATTGTTTATCAGTATCCTTTTTGGGGAGGTAGTGGGTTAAGACTTCATTTTCTGGTAACTGGCATCAAAAGTTTGTTGAATAATGATCTTTGACTCTGGCCCCTTGACCTGCCTGCCATCTGTGTTTTTGAACTCTGGGCTCCCTCTGTCTCCGTATACTGGCTTGCTGTCACTAGATGTGCTTCTGTGGGTGCTGAGGCTTGACCCCGGTGGCCTCTCCTTCCCCAGGCTATATCCCTCATGTATGAGTTACATAAACCACTGAGAGGCAGTGAGTGTGGGAGGCACCGCAGTCTGGAGTCTCAAGCCTTCAAGCTCTTGCCCTCCTCCCTATGCCCTTCTCCATCCCTTCATATTTACCTGATCAGCACACTCAATTTTGACTCACTACATAATTTGGCTGCTAAAATTCAGTTAACATGTATGACTCTCTGAACTTAAGTTGTCCCTCCTCACTGGCTACTAAGACTGTTGTTTTGGGTTGTATGTCTGTGAATTGCACCAAGGCAAGTGGAGGCTAAAACCCAGCCCTTCATCTACTCATTGAGGCATACACTCAGGCAAGGAAGGCTTTTGAAATTTGTGCAGAGGGAGTGTTTGGATTTACACAACAGCAAATTTATATGTATGTTACTAGCTTTGTGTTGTTTAAAGGTAAAAATAGCTCTCTTGGATGAAGCTGCCTGCTTTCTCCAGTTGGCTTTTACCATGGCCAGTTAGAATGGAGTCTGTTGTTTTATTGCAGCAGCTACTGAAAGCCATAAGAAGTCTGATATACCAGCTTTTGAGCTTTCTGTGGAGTACCCCAAAGCCCCAACCTCAGTATGCACATGATCTGCCTTCCAAGAATTGATGGCAACTCATTTAACTAACTGCTTTGCTACTGGTTCACAGTCACTCCTGATTTCCTAGGGTAGGATGTATTGATCCTCATCTTCCCCATTCTTGGCTTTACTTAGCTGGTTTCACATTTTAACAGCTTACTCTTGATGCAGGTTTTTATATTAGATCAGAGTTCTTGGTTTCAAGGTATTTTGACTTGTATCTTTGCCGTACTAGAGAGCTGTCATCCCAGGGAGGAGGACTAAAGTCACCCGAAGGCAGGGATGGGTCTAGGACCTAAGTCAGAAAGCAGTTCTGCATCTACCAAAGTGTGTCGATGTGTATCATAAGTTGGAACCTGAGAGTGCTGTGTGTTTCTTCATGAGAGGTGTTCTTACATGTTTTGTGGTCCTTGAAAGCTGTAATTAGTATGTAAAACCTCAGGACGGATTCTGGAGTTTCAGATATTTGGGATTTTCAGTGTATACTTTCCTTACTTGTTACCCACACTAATTTTACTGCCAAGTATGTTGTTTGATGTTTGTGGATGCTGAGTATGATTAAATAAGGTATTTCTGATATGTTAAAGATATGTGAATGTGTCCTATTCCATTGTGATAGATAATCAGGTGCTTTTATTTATTTGTATATTTTTAATGTTTATTTTTGAGAGAGAGAGAGCGAGAGAGAGTGAGAGAGAGCACGCAGGGGAGGGGCAAAAGGAGGGAGACACATAATGTGAAGCAGGCTCCAGGTAGTGAGCTGTCAGCACAGAGCCCAACGTGGGGCTCCAACTCATGAGCTGTGAGATCATGACCTGAGCCAAAGTTGGACACTCAACTGACTGAGTCACCCAGGTGCCCCAAAAATCAGGTGCTTTTAAAATGATTACTTATAAACATGGCATTAATAATTTTAAAAAAATTTAATGTAAACCTATGACCAGCAAGGTCAAAGAAATATTTAACTTATGGTCTGAAAGTTGAAGTATGAGTAGTTGCTATCTGATACTCATCTTTCTATTGTTTTGAGAATTCCAAGGAGAGCTTCTATTTGTTAAGACATAACACAATTATAGAATTTTTCAAACTTCTGCTTGCCCACTAATCCATTTTTTTAAACCAAAGAAATGCCTTTTATAACAAACAAAAACAAAGACAGTAACATTTCAGGATGTAAAATAGGTTTGTGGAAGATTGTGACTTGGTGTGGCCTTTTTATTAATATGTTTCTCTCCTACAAAAAAAAAGGCTGCTTAGGCTATTTTTGTAAAATACAAATAAATAGGCACCTTTTTTAGATATATGTCATATCGTTGTGAATAATTATAAGCAGAGGTCATTCTGTCAGCTGAGTCAAATGATGGAAATACCTGTTGAGTCAGAGAACAAAGGGGTACCATAGCAAACAGATCCCATCTTCACTATGGGATTGTATCAGAACACAGTGTGGTTTGCTAATAGGTAAGTAAAGCTTGTAGGTAACAATACATAAAGAAACCTGCTCACTTAAACTGAAAAATATTCTGTTCTCATATGTATGAGTGGTGGGCTCATGTTATCCACATAAGTTAACTAGAAACTGTGATGTGTAAGAGCTGGCATAAAGTAAGGCCATATTTGTCATTCATCTGGGGATAGAAACACGCATTCAAGAAAAGCTACACTTGGAGGGAATACAGTACAAAATTGTTCATCGGCTTACTGCTGGGGACTTTGCAGTAAAACATGTAAATCTTAAAAGAAAATGCCGATGATTTTCCTTAATAATCCTTACTTTTAAAAATTTTTATTTTTGAGAGAGAGAGAGAGAGACAGCATGAGCAGGGGTTGGTCAGAGAGAGAGGGAGTCACAGAATCTGAAGACAGGCTCCAGGATCTGAGCTACCTGTAAGCACAGAGCCGGATGCGGGGCTTGACCCACGAAACGTGAGATCATGACCTGAGCCGAAGTCAGACACTTAACTGACTGAGCCATTCAGGAGTCCCGTAATCCTTACTTTTTAATCAAGTCATAATGTTTGTGTATTTTTTTGAAACCTGTTAATTCATAAAAAGGTCTGCATTGCTTTAGAGGTGGGTAATATTTCCTAGTAACAGAATAAAAAAATAAAAGCCAAAGAGTAAATCAGAAAGAAATGTTAGGAAAATTATGTAGGGAAGAGTAAGGAAAAACAGTGGTATGAAACTGGAAAGTGCTAATAAAGTATCCATGCCCATGAGGACCTGTCACTTGATCTCATTTTGCCAGTGAAGGTCCTAATGGCCAGGGAGATAAAGTATCTTTATCAAGCTTACAGAACGGGGCAGTACTGAGTCTAGAATTCAACCCCTCATGCATCTCTGTGTCTCACTGAAAGCCTGTCTTCCCACCATGTGCTAATGCCAGTGTCTTTTTTGAGGAAAGCAGTAGCAATTGTGCACCAATTGCTCCTGAAAAGGGGGACCAACTTGTCCCGATTCACCTGGGCCTGTCGTGGTTTTAAAACTAAGAGTTCTGTATCCCAGCACCTCCTTTAGTCCTGACCATGAGATAGTTGGTCACTCTAATGGATTTTGTACCAGCCATGGTGAGGCTAAAAATTGTCTTCGAGCAGCAAAGTAATGCCAGGATACTTTTCCTACACAACTGCAGGATGCACGATTATCCCTCAGTAATAAGTAGCTTCTGCATTGTAAAGCTAGCTCATCTGCTGTCTTCTAAATCTAATCACAGGCTCTGCATTTGGCAGTGGTCTTTCTACTGCTACTAATGTGCTGTTTCTTTCTAGTGAAATGTTGTATCTTTTGGGTCATTTGGGCTAGGGGCAGTTCATGTATATGTATATAGAATTTGCATCACTAATAGGATTTGATAGAAGCTATATTGTTTTGTAACATTGTTTACAACAGCGAGTCCCAGCGTTAATCCTGTGGCTAAATAAAAGTTTCTTTCCAGGTCAGTGAGAGGCTCTGCTCCCTGCTGCCATGCAGATTCCTTCTGTTTGGTTTCTCCCACATGCCTAAGATATTTCCCGCTGCTGTGGTCAAAGCTGGGTTGCTGGCTAGTGCAAGAAAGAAAAGTATAGACGACACACCCAAGGCTTAGGCCCAGGCCTGGAAGTGGCAGAAATAATGTCTGCTCTCATTCTTTCAGAGTGAACATGGATATATGGCTAACTGAACCACAAGGAAGCCTGGAAAATGAGTTAGCCAAGAGCCCAGGACAATGGGGGGCACGGAATTGGGGGGAAAGCTAGCAGTCCTCCCTCTTTTGAGCTCTCCTTCATTATGGTTAAGGACTTTCTTATGTTCTTTACCAAATGAAGAAAATGATTGATTGTCCAAACAACCTCTAAAGTTTTATCCTTTTGTTTGGGAAGACGTATTTGCAACCTCTACCACTGATTACTGATGAATTACTGTTAAAAATGCTTTTATCATAAGAGAGTCTCCTCCATCTTGTACATTTCAAATTGTGTAGAGAGAATTTGATTGGGGTTCTCAAATTGATCACTGTTCCAAAAAGGACACAATTGCAAAATATGTTTCACTATGTTAATAGTGACAGTAAATAAAATGAAGATGGGAAATATAATATGTCATGAAAAAGTTCAAAGGCTCAAGAGATAAGTCAAAATTTTTGGAAGGCCCTTGGGGGTGGGATGGGGGTGGGGGCTGAGGAAACAAGTAGAAAATGCCAGGAGCTCCCAGACTATGTAAGTGTTAGGATGCAGGGTCTGTCTAGGGTACACCGTGAGAGGCTTGCATTAAGCTGAGGAATAGAGTTAGCCATTAGCACATTTACTTTAGTTGATTTTAGCTTAAATTTTACATCATAACAAATAATTTTATCACGTTAGTGCATCTTGAAGAGCTTTTTAAGGCTATTATATATTGATGCACGTTATATGTATATATAATAAAACATTTTATTTATATATAATCTCTACCATTTTAGTATGTGTGTGCACATGTGCATGTTTGTCTCTGTCTCATAGCGACCATGGAGTTACATAATATTGGGCACCCAGTAAAAGCTTTGTTAACTATCTCTGGGAAGAGTAATTCAGTTCATACCAAGTCACCCCCCAACAATATTCTATTTTGATAATTTTGTTACAACTTTAATTCCAAGCATTTAATTTTTTTCACATGTATACAACCACCATTTAAAGTGGGAAAGTGGTATGAGAATTCTTTTGTAATTTTATTAAATCTGATTTGTGAAAGAGACCAGTGACTCAAGAGGACTTGAACATGCTAATAGATTATATGCTGTAACAAAATGTTGCTTTGTATTGCCACTCGGGCAGCTACAGTTGCAAGTGTAGTTATTACTTGCTACAATATCGCCCAGTTTAAAAAATTATCAAAAGAAGTTCATGCTATTGACTCATTACTCTCATATTTATTATTCTTATTGAAAATCACTAGATTTAATTCTATTGGTTTCCTCCCTGATTGAAAACATTTGAACCTAGAAAGCACAGTATTTCTTAAGACATTTGTAACTATTCATCACGGATATTAAAATTACAATCATGCGGTATTGTGTGAGCACTGGTTTAAAAAAAAAAATCTTTACACATATGGTAAGTGGGTGACCAATGCTATCCAGGTTTGAAGATGCTGAATGTTCATATAACTGGTATTTGAAATTTTGATGTGTATTGCATTCGTTACTGAATATCAAGAATACATTTTTTGCTCACATAGAGTAAGTTTAAAATGGGGTCTTTTGTAGAAGCACCCATCCTGTTTAGAATGATATAACAGATGCTGAATGTTCACATATCAAACAAAATGCCAGCTTTCTGTAGAAAAGAGGTGTCAAAAAGTTTCTTTGTACCTTTAACGCATGTGATTATGTAGTACAAAATGCAGAGTTTGTAAAATTTCTTGAATATACAGGCAAAAAAATGAATAATTCAAAACAACTCATAAGTTCTACATTCTATTGTCCCTTTATAACGCAGGCAGAAGATAGCAGTGCACTCCCAATAGAGCTGAATTTGCACAAGTTACACCTCGGAAAATGCCAGATGGTCTATGGTCTACTTTTGAGAGCTGTCACATATGTAAAGATTTGAAAAAAGAAAGACAGCTGAATGAGAGCAGTGGATCATTAAAGGGAGAGTGAGGGTCCCTAGGCATCACTTGTGTTTTAAGAAGCATTGTGCCATTCCCATATGAGTGTGCTTTATTTTTTTTTTTAAAGCCATACACAACTTTTACACAATAAGGAAATCTATTTAAAGCCAAGTAGTTAGGGTTTAATCAGTCAGATGTTTTTGTTCTTTATTTGAGAATAAATTCATGTTTCTGACTTGGTTTTACTTATAATTTGACTGTGAGATTCAAGTCACACCCATGAAAAATTAGCAGTGAAGTTGAAGTAAATGTTAATATAGCTAATATATCTAGGGTTTATCCATTTTTAATTTGACTTATGTATGCATGTATCTGCCCAAATCCTAAAACTAAGAAGTTATTTTAATAAAAAAACTATTATTAAAAAAAAAACTGGCATAAAGAGATAATACTTGGTTACCTGATCATAATACAAACCATAGTAAAAATAATTAGATGACAGTGAAACAAAAATGAATGTACTATCATTTATCTGCCAACAGAAATAGATATCCTCTTGAAGATTGAAATGTAGATAAACCATTAAGGATGTGTTTGAATACCACTTGAGCCATACCTAGTAATTTGCAAATAGTCAATTTTGATAGTAGAAAAAGGTCAGATCTGTCAGTTTGAGAATTTGGTGGCAAGACATAGTTGTCTTTTACCACCTTTTGTTTTTTAATTTATTTGTTGAGAATGTTTTAACTACATAGTAGTTTTAAATTTATCTTGAATTAGGGGCTGTGACAGGATATTTTTGGTTGATAAGCAGTCTCCTTATGGTCAGTTGGACATTTCAATTTAACCAAGCTCTCAGATTGCTTTTGAAATATTCTTTTTGGAGAAAACATGACCCAAGAATTCCATTTATTTGGGGAAATTATGGGTAAGTGCTCTGAAAAGAACACCACATTAGGTCCACCTGTCTTCTTTGGCATCCCTTTAAATACATATGCATAACTCTGTGTTCACGAGGGGTGAGTATGGTGTCCTCTAGTTGATACAAGTTACAGGGGCAGCAGATTAATCTTTATATCAAACGATTGCACACCTGTAAGTCCTAGATCTCCCTTTGCAGATGCCTTGTTGATTTTTGTTATGAGAAGGACATATATAGATGCTAAACAGAGAAGTAAATTTTTCTCATCAAGAGAAAGGACAAAAACAAAATATTTTGATATGTTTTACCACCATTAGTTTAATTTTTAGACAATCATTCTCCTGTATCACTGAAGAACTGGAAAAGTGTAAGGGAGCTCATAGGTTAGTTTAAGAAATCAGGCATTAATGTCAACAGATTTGGTACGAAAGCATGCTTTTGTTTAAGTTAAAAAAATGTCTTTTTTCTTGAAATAAGAACATTCATGAGTTAGAATGTTTTGATATGTTAAGATATTTTTCTTCAAGAGACAGAGGATATGTGAACAGGAAGGGAAGTAAACAATGTGTGCTAGAGACTTACGCACATGCAAACAGTCTTCTTTGTCAAAAATATATACCAGTCTTAGATAATCCCCAGAACACAGATAATCAGACAGAGTCAATGCCACGTATAATTGTTACTGCTTTGCATGCAATGCTTTTCTTGGTTGAAGAGTTCTTAGTATTCAGGTGTAATACTATACATTTCATAGCTGCTCATACTCATAAATGGAAAAGAAGACTAATTAAAACAGCAGTTTTATATTTTGAAATTGCAGGACATTATAAAATAGTAAAATTTTGGCAACAAATTGTTTATATGGGTGTTTTTTGCTGAAGTGCTATGATTGACAGCTTTGCTTGGGAGCTACTCAATCAAGGTGAATGTAGATTTTAATAATCTCATTACTTAACCAATGTAAAATAACACTGGGGCGGGGGAGTCAGGGCTCTTTAGCTGCAAACCCTAGAATCCATTTTTGCTAATTTAAATAGAAAATAAATTTATGAGCATACAGACCCTCCTAAGAGTTACACAGCCACAGATCTTTTCCATGTATTCAATGGGGCTTCTTTTTGAAAACCCCACTGCTACAGCATTGGCCTATTGGTCTGCTAGGAAATGGACATCAGACACCACAGCCCCCTGACAAAACCAATAAATGCCTTCTACAGGGTCTGTGCTGAGAGGTTCCACCTCCCTGGTGGAGGCAGATGCCTTCTTGCATTGACCACTCTGCATGTAAGTCATACTTGTGCTTAGTAGAACTTAGATCACATACCTGCTCATTAGCTGCAGATGAGTATAGGAATGGAATAGAGGAGTTTACTAAAAATCTGTGAGGGTGTTCAGAAATGCCAGGCAGCACAGATGATGGATAGTCACCCTGCTTTTTTTATGATTCATTGTCCAAAGAATCAAATTAGTTTGCCCCTCCTTAGTGTCACGGTATTAAAATAGTGTTACATTTTTTTTTCAATCTGAAATGGTTTGCTTTTCATATATAAGTATTGAATCTATCTGTAATTTATTTCTGTAAGGTATACGTACACCTAAATGTGTGTACACATACATGTTGGGAACTCTCTCTGTGTGTGCCCTGGCTTATATGTCTGTGCCTGGACTAACACCACACCACTTAGTTCCTGTCATTTTTTAATAAGACCATATATGTAGTAAGTCAAATGCTGAAACCCTCTTTTTCTTCCTGAAAATTTCTTTGGTGACTGTTGATTTTTCTTCCTCATAAATTCTTGGATCACCTTGTCAAGTTCCCTGAACAAGCCTGTTGGACATTCTATGGGAATTACACTAAATAAATAAATTGGGGAGAAATAACATTTATATGCTCTACAGTTAGTAGGGTTTTCTTTAATCTCCTTCAGTATTGTTTTGTAATTTTTGCCAGAAAAATTCTCTGCCCATTTTTTCCTAGCTTAATTCTTAGATACAGTGATTTGTTGCCTTTTTTGTTTTTGTTTGCTTGCCTGCTTGTTTGTGTTTGCTTTTGTTCATGATATTGTGAAGAGTTTATTTTTTTCTTTCTATTTGGTTTCTGTTGGCATAGAGGATCTTTTTTTTTTTATTTTAATGTGGTTGATCTTGTATATACCTTGTTAAATTCTTAGAGTTTCAAGATTTGCAGTCTCCTACCTTTCCCCCAGAACATTCAAATCAGGTATAGGTCTCAAAAAAAATTTCTCTCAGACCTGTTACTTCTTTTTCATATTTATTGTTTTCTCCAGGACCTCTAGAGTAGTGTCGAATAAGAGGGTAGAAGCCAGGCTGCCTGTTCTTGGTCTTGACCTAAGTGGGAGCATGTCTATAGTGCTGACTTTTAACTCTGGCAGATGTGTTTTATCAGATTAAGGAAACGGTCTTCTATTCCTACCTTTTCATAGATATCGAATTAAAGAATACATCTAGAAAAGGTTTTCTTCTCCAAGATTTATAATGAAATTGAAGGGGCACCTGGCTGGCTCAGTTGGAAAAAGCATGTGACTCTTGACCTTGGCGTCCTGAGTTCAAGCCCCACATTGGGTGTAGAGATTACTTACATAAATAAACTTTAAGAATGAAATGAAGTGATATTGAAAAGAAAAACAACTATATTTCCTTCTCTATTGTCCAGCTTTGACACTTGAATTAATTGTTCTTTTCCTTTTATCTCAAAAGACAATTATTTTACCCCATTATCAGAGATATTGAGATAATATTGCTGTGTTTCTAGAGGGGCCCAGTGCATAGAAAACAAACATTTGCTGTTGAATGAGTGTGGAATAACTTTTTCAGATTTCCAACTAAAATTTTCTTAAAAAGCCAAACCGTCCTTCCTGCTATTTTCCTATTCTTTGTGTAAAGTCACTTTAGATGACCCTGTTCCCGTTTAGCCTTTTGTATTAATTGTTTTCTCTGTGTTCATGCTTATTAATATTTCCTTCTTGTATTTCCTTCTCAATTTTTTAATACCATGGGTAAAACCCAGAAAAAAAATCTGTTAGTGAATATATTTTGATGACTTTCAAATATTTCTTTTTTAACTGGATCAACTTTTCCTGTTGTTTAGCCCAACCTCAGCGCCTGCCTCAGCTTCAAACGTCCCTACAGGAGCCAAGTGAGGAGGAAAGCGGGAAGATAAAGAACGGCCACACTAGTCTGAGCAATGGAAATGGAATTCACCACCACGGGGCCAAAAACATATCTGCAGATAATCGAAGACTCTCAGCACCCGTTTCTCACAAAATGCATAGAAAAATTCAGTCCAGCTTGTCCGTAAACAGCGATATCAGTAAGAAGAGTAAAGTAAATGCTGTCTTTTCCCAAAAGACAGGCTCTTCACCCGAAGGTAAGTTTGAGATACATGCTTATTTTATCTGACCAGATATAAAATTGTATTCACCATTAACTACTTGATCAAACATGAATGAAGCATGTTGCTCATCTTTCAGACAAACAGGAGTTTTGGTAAAACGCAACATCTGCATAGGGAAACACAGGCTTGGAAAGGAAGTGTTAGCCGCTGACATCCTGCTTTAGACTATTGTCTTCTAGAGTGAATAGTCAGGACTTGAAATAGAACTGATAGACCTATTTTTTTAATACCACATTGAAAAATACAGATGCAACATTCTGGTGGCGTATGAATGTGTTTTCTCTGTCCCTGATTCATTATGATAGTCTGTGGTTCAGAGATAAGATGACTTGTTTGTATTTTTGTCTTGCAGATCCATTCTTAAATATGCAAAAGTAAAATGAGGAAAGAAATTGATAATTTTCATGCTCTTGCCAGGGAGTGGGTCGGTGATCGCTGTTGCTTCACTGCCTAGCATCTTCCAGCCACCAGTGCTGTCACCCCTTGCATCCCACCTCATTCCCCGGTCACTGTGGTCAGGTTGTGGCCTCTCCTCTGGAGGCACACGGGTGTTCACTGACCTCTCAGGAGCTACTGATTAGGTCTTCAATCCTGCTTCATCCTGCCTTGGCCAGGTTAGAGTCAGGTTAAGTACTAGGAGCTTGAGAAAGGTTTTCTTTATTAGAACACAAGCCCATCTGATGACGGGTTTACAACCCACAACCTCCTTTTCTAAACATGGTTTGCTGTATTATATTTTGTGGTAAAAGAATAGCATCCCTACCATGTGTAAGGTCCCAGGTTTCTCCCAGCCTATCCATGTTCCTCTGTTCTTCCTCTTTTCTCTCCTTTAGCAATTCTTAGGGATCAAAAAAACTCAAATCTGTATTTTAGATATAGATATAGACACAGGTATATATTTCCCCCTCTGGTTCTATATCTGATTTTTTTTTCTAATTCCCCTCACCTTTCAGTTTTAATTACCATGAAATTTTAAATGAGGCAAATTCTATGGATGCGTCTGTGAAGTTGGCCATGCTTATTCATAGAGATAAATTGAGTTGTAAATAGGAAATTGTATTGAGAGTTACCAGTAATGAGTGGGAGAAAGGATAATACATTTTGGCTACAGGTGTCCTAGACTCAACTGAGGTAGAGTGTTAGGTTGATCAAATGATATGATAATAAATGGTCTGCATAGTTCCAGGTCAGTGACACTACTTTCCAAACTAATTAGATTGAAAGGGACATGATTGACACTTTAAAATGAGTTTGACATGTAAGGTGTATGGTCATCTCTGAAGCAGAGGTAGGCTGTTAACTAAACTGGCTCTCCAAGGAGTTGGGAAGGCAATGCAATTTTCTTTAGAGTATCTTTGCTTCCAGGTGATTGGGTGAAATAATTGAAATCTACTTGTTTTATACATTTGAATTTACTTATTACAGCCTTAACCTCTTATATTCCATTTGCTATTTACTTATTGTAAAGAATGGTAGATCAGTCCTACCTGAAATGTGTGAATCAATCCAACTTGAAATAGCTTATGGAATTATTAGAAAATTGTCATTATTTGTTTATTTTTAATACCGTGTCTGAATTTATTTCTAATGGAAGAATACACCTTCCTAAGTAACATTGAAGCAAGAGGAAAGTTGATAGTGTTGAAATGAAATAGAGTTCTGTTCTCCCTCTTCCTCTCCCTCTCCCAGGCCTGTGAGTGTGTGAGGGAGATAAGGATAAGGGAAGTCCCTTGTCATCCTCCTCTTTATCACCAAATCTTCTCAGGTTGGATTGGGGAATGAGGAATATGAAACATAAATGAAGATGTCTGAATATAGTATCTGACGCCCTGTCCAGAACTTTGCTGTGAGGCTACAGAATTTGATTGTATGTTCCTTATGTTGTGATCACTCAAATCTAGGTGAAAATGTCCTTGTCCCTGCTCATGTGTTCTTCAACTTGGACATCCTCATGCTCTTTGATGCTATTTAAAGTTGGGCCCTGCCTTTTAGTTGTGAATTTAAGTTTATTCTCTGGCAACGTAGTTGTAGTTGAACAAAAAGTACAGAATTGGTAGATGGCAAATGAAATTACAAAGTGCCGGCCACCAGCTAGCTGGGCAACTTGGCGTTTCTCAGGGACTGCTTTTTCTATGAAATGGTTTGGAGTAAGGATCCTTCACGTTAGGTTGGGTTCCAAGATTCTGTGTTGCTGTCTCCACAGCAAAACTGCTTCACTTCAGCACAGGTTTCTTGTTCTGCAGAATGGGATTCCTGGCGGAGCAGAAATTTAATACTTGCTGAGTAGGACAGGGCAGGAATGGTTTTGATGAACAGGGATGGTGTCTGGATTTCAGAATAAGTCAGAACAGTAGGTGTTGAACAGGCTTGATTTAGGACACTAATAAAAGTGGATAAAAATTATTTAAAAAATAATGAGGGATTTAATAGTTTTCTTAGTTTCTTTATGTTATATTTTCTTAAGCCTGTATTGTCTATGCCTGTTTGTTCTACAGTAAAATGGGCAAATGAATAGCAAAATAATATTCACTCAGTTCAGCTAAAAATCATTTAACCACAGCTTGACAGTGTGTGTTTTCTGGACAAACGGTGCTTGTCGTTTTTTTTTTTAACACGTAATATTGATGAGGGCATTTTTCTGGTTCAGAAGATGGAATATGAAAATATTTCATATTGCTTCATTAAGAAAAGTAAGGGCCTCTTTGCAGACCAACTTTGGAAAAACCCTTAAGTTGTGGGCCCCCTTTGGGGTATCTGGGCAGCTCAGGCGGTTGAGTGTCTAACTTCAGCTCAAGTCATGATCTCACTGCTTGTGAGTTTGAGCCCCACATCAGGCTCTGTGCTGACAGCTCAGGATTCTCTGCCTCCCTCTCTCTCTGCCCCTACCCCACTCATGCTTTCTCTCAAAAATCAACATTAAAAAAATTTTATAATAAAAATATTTTTAAAAATACATGTGGGCCCCCTTGCTCATGCAGAGCTTAGGGACTGACCCAGCCCCATAATTGAGTCAGTGCATTGGCAACATCTTGTAAGATGCAACTGAGGATTATCTATGGTCTGAGTGGAAGCAGGAATATGTACCATTCATTCTCCTTTTAAGCTATGTTGAGTCACAAGTTAATTGATTCTCTGTGCCTACTTCACTCACATGATTTCATTTTACCCTCCCAACAGCACTTTAGGTCAATCAATTCTGTGTAATTATCTTATTATAAATGAGGAAACTGAGGCACAGACCGGTCAGGTGAACCCACTGAAATCAATTGGTAAGTGGTAGAAATGAGATGAAACCCCAGACCTTCTGGCTGCATAGTCTATGCTCCTAACCACTGATACTTTGCCTTACCCAAATTCTTTAAGATAAAGGTAGTTACTGTTCATTCCACCATCATGTCCTGTGTTGTTGGACTTCTCGGTGGATTCGGCAAGGATCTTGGTATACCTTTGCCTTCCTGAAGCCTTTCCTACTCAAACTATAAAACAGTTGTCACACTTTAGCCCTGTGCTTGTTTCCTTTTCCTGCCAGACTAAAGTCCTGAAGAGGCTGGACTGATCGGAGTCATTTTTTTCCTCTTTAATTTATAACGGGGTCCAGCACTGTAGCTTCATAGAGTGTCCCAGCAGTTAATAAGCGATACAGTGTTTTATTCTAAACACCTTTATCCTACTCTTCCTTGAAACTATCACTGGAAAATAAAATAGCTGCTCATATTCATTAAAAAATGTTACTTTAAAAAGTTCCTTTTATGCAATAGAGGAAAAAAATACACATGTTGGAAAATTTTGTACCTTTTATTTAAAGGTTATTAAATAAGTAGATTTCTACTTGTTTTGTATAATTAAATATTTTCATACATACTTAAAATGTCTGATTGCATCACCCAGGTGGAGAGTTTTAAGACTAAATGTTTAAGATTCTTGACCTTTGAAATAATTATAGGATAATTTAGCATCATATAATATTCAAATTGCCATGGGTTTTCATTAGACTCAGCCACATTTCTTATCATATTTGAGGTATTCCAGTTACAGCTATATATTTATATAAATTTAAGTTTCAACAAAAGGGTTTTTAGAACAGACTTTATACCTTTTGGGTTAATATGCCATCTTACATATATACTTCTCCAACCCCAAAGCTCATTGAACATAAATTGAACAAGATAGTCAATTTAGCAGTACCTAGTATCTGTCTCATTTTTAATCACAGACAGGCTGGGTGGCATAGTGATTAGACCACAGACTCTGAAACTAGTCGACTTAGATTCAACCACTGACTTGTGATGGGTAGGCTTTGTACCTCAGTATCTTAAGTGTAAAACGGGGATATTATTAGTACCTACTGCATAGGATTGTCATAAAGAGGAGTTGAGTTGATGCCAAATTCATCTGAGTTAGAACCACAATCTGGCCCAGATGGATTATCTGATAAGTATCACTGCTAACATGGTCATCATTAAAGAGCTAGCATTTGTTAAGAATGTTAACTCCCTGAAGAAGGCAGTGCCTGGATGGCCATTCAATAGATAGATGAGGGACTTGACGGTAGAGAGAGACATTCAAGGCTGTTAGGAATTAAGGCATTTTGTTCAGGTAATCATAAACAGTGTACTGTTGTCGAAGCTAAATTAGCCATGAGAGTGGAAATGTGACAAAGGGCAAGTCCACAGTATGTGGACCAGCAAGTCCCTGGTATGTCTTATTCCTCAAAAGCTTTAAATCAATTTCTCTGAAGGACACCATTTTATATCATGTGTATATTTCTTGGAAAAAAAATCTTCTCTCCATAATGCAGACATTCCATGGTTGCAGTTGTTTAAACCAGATGCCTTCTTACCTGTTCAATATCACTATCCATTAAGCGCCTGCATACAGATTGTCTCTATAACCTGTAGTGTGTTAGAAATTATTGCCAAACATGACATGATGAGTTACTTTAAATTTGTTGAGCTGGGACGCTACCAACCTCTAGGAAGCCTTTGGAACTATGGATGGACTTTAGCCCAGTCTTCCAATTTAACTGGTTCTTTCTGCTTCCTTTTCTTGAAACTAGTTTCTTGGTTTCCTACCTCTCTGACCTATCATTTTAGATTCTTCTTCCTCCTCCTTTTCACTGTTTTTCACTGTTTTCCCCTTGTAGTCATAATGTAGCAGTTTTTCACAGTATACCAGGAGTCAGGCACCTTAGTGTGAGGAGGAGGAGCAGAGCAGTGATTGTCTGGGAGGAAGTCTAGGTGGGGCACACAGCCTTCAAATGGGATGTGGCACTATTGAGCATGAAAGTTTGAAAAGCTCAGGAGGTGGTCAGTTATGTCCTGTCCGGCCTTCCTTGAGAACCACTGGTGAAATGGTAAAAATATCTTTTGTTGACCTCACCACTTCCCCTACCCTCCTCACCATCTGCAAACCTTGGCACAACTCCATGTGTTTCAAAGGGTGCCTTCACTCCAGTGGTTAGAGGTCCCTGTACATGTGGTTAAGAGTTACAACTAAATGCCCTTGTTTCTTGACTCCCCTCAGCCTGGAACGCTCTCATAATTTTCTTTGCCCTTTTCAACTGTGTACATTGTTTTTCAGAACTCGATTTAGGCATCATTTCCTGAAGCCCAGTTTTGAGCCAACTGCCCCTTCTTTGTGTTGGCATGGCACCTTCCACATACACAATGATACTGAAGTTATGTCTGTCTCTCTGCACTAAAATGTAACCTCACTGAAGGCCAAGACTCTGTCTTACTCTTTTCATTTCCAACATAGTCTAGATTCTGGCTTGTAATAAGTGTTCAGTAAATACTGGAGCAAGTAAGGAGCATAAACCTGAGAACACGGGTACTTGTTCTGTAACATTCCATAGACATTGTGGTTGAAACTCAAAGGCTAAAATCCTCCAGGGAGAGAATGTGGAGAGAGAAGAGTGCAAATATCAAAGAGAGACCAAAAAAAAATTCCTCTGAGGTAGGACTGGAACTCAGAACTTCTGGCTCTTAACCTTATTTCCTCATTCCTTGTGATTTTCAGTCAATAACATGTTCCCAAATCCTAAAACCAGGAAAAAAAGGTACAACTCAAACTGAATTATTCATTCTTACATAATATTATAAAACCTTACATTCATTTTCCGCCATAAAACGTCAGGTTTGCCGGTAGTTATAGAAATACAAATATTTTAGTGGAAAGATAATAGGATTTTATGATAGACCATAGTGTTATAATTTGAGCTTCCAGAAACACACCTTCTCTGACTTTGGCAAGATAGGTCTCTGCATTCCTGAAAATACTTTTTTTGCTTGGATGATGTTTTGTTTTGTTCTGTTTTCTCAGGCACAGTGCCTTCCATTCCATGTCCAAATGATTGTGTGGGAGAAAGGTTTAGAATTTTGCTTTCTGAGGCAGTATTTACCAGTCCATTGGAAAACAGGCTTTTAGTAAACTTCACTGCTCAACCAACAAACTAAATGGAACAACAGTAATATAATAGATGGGTGCGTGAGGAAAGAAGGCATGATCAAAGTTGATGGTGTCAAAGTAGAAATCATTCTTCCTATTTACTTGAGATATTGAATCAGCTTTTTAAAAAAAATTGAAACAATTATCTATCCAAAGTACTTATAAATTATGGTTTTATTTTTTTTTAAATGGTGTTTCTCAATATTTGAATATTTTTTGATTTGAATATATTTCCTTTAGATTTTAGGAAAAAGTTAGCTGTATAATTGATGTTCTATAGTAAATTATTCTCTTATCCATTTGATGAGCAAAGAAAAGATTTTGTAAGGTTTTGAAATATATGTAATTTATCATTTGAAACATAGAGATGCCTCAGATCGCTTCTTTTGAAATAGCTGACAGTTTTTCAGGCCAGGTTAAAGAAGAGAAGCCATCAGCTATGTATGGATTTTACCTCTTTCACCTTTGGCTTTTTGGTTTCATAGGCAAGTAGCTTAGGCCACTGTTCTAATAGTTTAAATTAGTTTAGCATTCACTCAGGAGATGGGTGGGGAGGAAATAAAACAATGGAGATAGAGATTGGCCAGGAAGCTCTGGGGTATGGGGTGGCAGGGTGAACAAACTATTTAGAAACCCAGCCTCAGAATAATGGCTAAATGGAAAGAATTGAATGGATCTTGTGACCCTATTCACACACCAGGGTTTGAATTTTTTCTTTGGGGATGAAAAGTTTAGTGGTGGTTTTCGTATGGGAAACAGCACTAGGCAGGCACCACAGCCAGGCTTCTCTGGGAGGTGACTTTGTTTTTTACCCTGTGAGTTGGGCTGAATGTGATCAGTGAGAAACCCAGGTTTTCTTTAGGGTTTCATGGTTAAGGGCTGGGTTAAAAGTGAGTAGAACAGCAGTCAGACATGCATCTGAATCAGGACTATCATTCATTTTCTAGTTCAAGTAGTTGGGAAAATAAAATTAGGAAATCATGAATAGCTCAATGCAGTCTGAGGATGACTATGAGTTGAGTTTTAGAACTCTTCAGTTTCAAATGATGATACACAATCCAAGAGCATTTGGGAATATACAGTTGGAGCTTGGGAGGAGTTAAAACCAAGTGTGCTAATTTATATTCTCAGAGAGGGAATATTTGAAACTAAATCTGGTTAGTTTTCTTAAGAAGAGATTTATGAGAAAAGGTCAGATGGCTGTAAACTAAGTGACTCAGGGATCACTGGAGGCCAGCCAGCTCAGTGGGAGGGGAATGTGGGTTCAGTTTGCGCACTTGGGAGACAATCACATGGAAAGTTCAGACTTTTCTCCACAGGTGATGTCAGATAGAGCAAGTCAGAGTGAGGCCATGATACTGATAAGATAGCCCATGGGAGAGGTCAGAAGCAAAGAGGATGATTATCTTGCTGAGAAAAACAATTGGAAAGGGTAGTGCCATGGAGGCCAGGGAAAGAATGTAGGAAGGGAACTGGGCCAGATAGTTGACAGGTTCAGCAGGATGAATACTGAAATACTTTTTGGATTTCATTGTGGACATCATTTGGTGACCTAATTTAGAGCCATTCTCATGGAGAAGCTAGAATGATGTGGGCTGTGGAACGTGAAGGAAACACATGGACAACAGTAATTCTAGAAAGGCTGAAGTCCAAGGTGGAAGTGTGGGTCCAGGGAGTTTGTTTTGTTTGTTCGGTGTTTTTTCAATTGAAGATGGGAAGGCTTTGAATGTGTTTAAATTTCGATGGAAAGGATCAAGGAGAAAGGAAAAGTTGGAATATGTAAAAAGTTTTAACATTAACTCTTGACAGGCCAGCATATAGGTTCTTTAGAGTTTAGCTCCTAATGTGATTGTGTATCCATTAACAAAGCAAGAGAATTGAGCAACTAGAAAAGCATTTACTGAATGGTTAACCTAGATGACTCCACTCTGTTTGTTGTATGGTTGATTAATCTTAGAAGACCTGTGAATAACCTCTGTGGAATGACTGGGTATGAGGAAATGTAACTTAAAATGATTAAAAAGCCTTTCTCAAGCCCTCCTCACTCCTACCTCATTCCAGAGCACTAACTGCCATTTGAATGGAAGGCATTGACAGAGAGAGTATTTGTGATTCTGAGTTCCAAACTTCTGAATGTTGTCTTTTGGACCACAAGTTCATAGCTTCTTATACTTCAGATTGGTAAGGCCCCTAATTGAATTTAAATGCTGACATCTCTATGTATAAGAAAGGAAATAGATAAACAAAGACTCAGTTAAAGAATTAGAAGTGTAGGAAAGATAAGTAAGGAAACCACTGCATCATCCAGGGAAATAGAAAACAGGTGAATTATAAAATACATATGAATGAAGTAAATTTATCTTTTAATGTGGCCTACTGTTTTTCCTTTTTTAAGTGTATTTTGAGATAGAGAGCTTGAGTGGAAGAGGGGCAGAGAGAGAGTGGCAGGGTCAAAAGTGCTATCAGCAGAGCCCAGTGCAGGACTCAAACTCACAAACTGTGAGATCATGACCTGAACTGAACTCAAGAGTCAGACACTCAACTGACTGAGCCACCCAGGCACTCCTAATGTGGCCTACTCTCTTGACTGCAACATTTTGCTTGCAATAGTAATTCAAAGGTTAAGACCTAACCTGTAATAAATTGAAATATTGATTATGATACTCTTTCAAAGTAATTTTGATGTTTTTGGTTCACAGGCTTTTTTGACAATCTGACAAAAAATTGGGATCCTTTTCCTCAAGTTTTTAAGAAAGATGGTAACAGAATCCTGTTTTCTTGTTGTTCCTGGAAGTAAATTAAGACACTTAACAGTGAAGGCAGTGCAGATAATGGGGATCCTGAAGAACCATTGTAAGGATTTTGAACAAATGAATGACATGGTCTCACTCAGCATTTTTAAGCATCACCTGCCTCTGTGCTGATAGTCCATTATAGGTACACAAAGACCAAAGATGGAGGCCTGCAGATGTCTCAGATGGGAGACAGCTGGGTCGGATCCACACGGCAGTGGTAGAGGTGATGAGATATTGCATAAGGATATATTTGGAAGGCACAGTAAGATTTACTGAACAATGAGATTTCAGTATCAGAGAAAGACGGAACTTAAGGATGGCTCCTGAGGTGGGTTTTTTTCTTTTTTTTTTTTTTTTTTGGCCTAAGCACTCTAAAGTAACAAGGTGCCAATAATGGAGATGAGAAGACTACGGAAAGAACAGGGTTTCTTTGGGAGAGGAAGATAAGGATTTTGGTCATGGATTTGAGATACCCTTTATTTAGCTGTGATGTAAAATAGGTGGTTGAATAGAGGTGTCTGGAATTCAGAAGAATAGTCTGCAGCCCAAGATATTTTATGAATCATCAAGGTACAGAATGTTTGATGAATGGGATCACGGAGGACTGGGGTTGTCAACCTGGGCACCTGGAGGAAGAGCTTCTGGGGAAAGGGAATAGGAAGTAAATTACTACTCTCTGGGCTTTGCCAGAGATTCTGATTCATTTGGCATTGGAGGGCAGGGTGGCTAAGGTATCAATATGCTTTAGGTGCTTCTCACGGGATTTTAATATGCATGTAGAGTTAAGAACTACTGCTCAGGATGAAGATAAGTATTCCAAAAACTGAGCCACTGGACTGCTCCAATACATAGAAGTCAGAAAATAAAGAGGAACTATTAAAAAGAAGAGGAGGAGGAGTAACCAATGATGAAGGAGGAACCACTGAATAGAGCTTGGAAACCAAATGAAGGAAGTATTTCTCAATATGAAGGGAATGATCAGTTTCAAGTGAAACTGAGAAGTCCAAACAGGTGAATGAGAGGTGACCATTGACATTGTGTTGTGAGGGGGACAAAAGTCTGATTAAAGGGGGTTCTAGAGAGAATGAAAGGAGAGAAATTAAGAGGCGCCTGGGTGGCTCAGTCAGTTAAGCATCAACTTTGGCTCAGGTCATAATCTCAAGATCCATGAGTTCAAGCCCCACATGGGGCTCTGTGCTGATAGCTAAGAGCCTGGAGCCTGTTTTGGATTTTGTGTCTCACCTCTCTCTCTCAAAACTAAACAAAAAATTATTTAAAAAATTAAAAAAAGAAATGAGATCTATTGGTTGATTGTTATTGGTAATGAGCTAGTGGAAGGGAGATATTGATGGTGCAGGAGAAGGAGGTCCTGGAGTGTAGAAGACAGGGGAAGAGACACATTACAAAGTACTCTGTATCTTACCCTTCTTAGGTTTTAGACTTAAAAGCAGTCATGGTTTGAGATTATCTTTTATAGTGCTTGCTATAGTATAGTGCTTATACTAGGAGACACTTTCTGTTTCTTTAGCTGGATATCTTTCAAATGACCAGTAGGATTTGGCATAGGTTTAAGGTTTTGGAAACATTCAATTTAAGAAAATACTTTTTCATTCGGAATGATGTTAATTATAATAAAGTTTCCATTCGTTTTAGAAGGATTTCAAAAACTTATTTCATGGTTACAATAATAGCACTAGACACTGCGTAATAACTACAATTCTCAAAGGAGGAAGTTTTTGGGAAAAATACAGAATGTGCAGGATGTTTTGAATCTTCTGACAAAAACTGGCAGATGACTCATTAGTCTCTTGTAGTTTATGAAGTAACACGGGAAATGGTAGCAAAGGATTGTTCATTTAATATAATTTTTATCTTCTAATATTTGAGAGGACCACTCACAGTAAAACTTTATCTCTGCTGCTCACAACAAATCAAAATGTTTTGTTTTGTGTCTTACTTTAGCCTAAAATTTACCATGTTAGCTATAATAGTTACCTCATAAAAAAAAGATTAGTTCAATTTCTGAGGTGTGAAGGATAAAAATATTTAAATGAGCTAATGAATTGAGGAAATACTGGTGTGTAATCCATACCTTTATTTATGTCCAAATGCCAGGTAGCCTGCCCACTGACAACCTGGAAGAAAGAGAAAATTCAAAGCATTAAGCCTAACTGGGTTATGTTCATGCAACTTGTGACTTCAACTAAAACCGTTTTTGATAATGCTATTTTCTATATTGTTTGTTGTCTTGACACCTTCATAAATTTACTGGGGTGTTCTGCCCCATGTTTTACTATGTTCTTTCAGTTCCTTCCTTTGTGTGCCCCCCACTGTCATCTGCATGTACTCAAAGGATCTATTGTTTTACTGGTTAAATAGACACTAAAATATTTAAGAATAGAGAACTGTAATATTGGGGGGAAACCAATTTAGAACTGTTTTTAAAAAAGATTCTGAAGGAACAGAAACAAAAGGGTACCCTTCATCTCTAGGGACATTTATCACTAAAGAAGCTTCCATCTTTTAAGATCTGGCCAACAAGCTGAGGCTCCTTTTGGCTGTAACTCCAAAGTATACTTTCTGTAGTCCCTCTGTCCATCTGTCTGTCTTTGTTACCACCGCCCCCTTCCATCTCTCCCTCCCTCCTGACTCAGAGATTTTGCATGATTTCACTGAACAGTTTATTACAATTTACAGGAACCCAAATGGCAGTGATTCATGACATTTTCAATAATAATGTTTGAATATTAGTGTCCAGTGGTTTTATTTCTTAGCTTTGTGTTTGTGAGTATGGGTACATAACGTAAAAGAAAAAGCTCTAAAAAGTCTGGAGTCTTAGGGATTTTTGAAAACTGATCTTTTTCTAGATTGAACTGGATTCTCATGGTATTTGAGTTGATTTCTCTCGGAATACACAGTTGCTTCATTGTTTGGAGTTAGGCAGGGTCATTTGAGAATGTAATTTAAAAACAATTGAAGTAACATAGAAATGTGTATAGTTTCTCTTAGAAATGTTTTCACTAACTTTAGGACCAATATATAGTGTTTAATTAGTGTAGTTTTTGAGGACTTTTTCAAAAATTGATTTGTAGAACTCTCAATTAGTATGGTATAAAATAGGATAGTGAGAAACTCATGGTATAAATTTGCCATATTTCTGAAAAATTGTTGCAAGGTAAAATATTTTCTTATGAATAAGGTTTAAGTTGAATATACTTAAATGAATAAATATACCTAAGTGAAGCTCTTTGAAAGAGTCACTTATGATCCTCCAGTTCAGGGATCCTTAGCTTTGGGAGGTGTCCATGACTTTGAGAGGGGAATGAAATCAATTATACTTGAAATTTAGCATTTCCTTCAAATATAAAAGGAAACAATAAACTTTAGTAGCAGTAGTGGTACCTGATATTTATCGCTGATTTTTTTTATTATTATTTTTAGAGACAGCATGCATGTGAGTGGGAAGGGGCAGTGAGAGAATCTTAAGCTGGCTCCACTCTTGGCTTGGAGCCTGACTCGGGGTTCAACTCATGATGGAATGTGAGATCATGACCTGAGCTGAAATCAACTCAGACACTCTACTGAACTGAGCCACCTAGGTGCCCCAAACACTATTATTTTCATACCTTACTACTACTGCTGCAGAAATCATGAAATAATTGTTTATGCTTATCACTACTTTAAAATTATAGCAGTTAGGAGAGGAGGAAAGATGGCAAAGTAGGGAGCTCCGTACATTTCACTTGCCACCATCTGTCAAATGGAGAAGGCCTGAAGCCATAGGAACCCTATAGAATCCATGAGATTGGGAGAAAAAAGAGAGAGAGTCCACTGAGAAAACCTTATAGCAGCTACCTCAAACAAGCCAAAGAATACATGGTGGAGAGTCCCAAATATCACTACAAGTAGGGAACTAAAACAACCAGAGTCTCAACAAGAGAGACCAAGAGACACCATTCAAAGAACACTTCGTGAACAGACAGGCTCTGGACAGTCAAAGAGCCTTCTTTAATACAGCAGTACTCACAAGTGCAGAGTGCATAACAAGCTTTTAAAACTAATGAGACAGAAAGCTAGCCAAAATGATGAAATGGAAGAACTTCCAGGAAGAAATGACAGCAAAAGAACTGCTCAAAACAGATATAAGCAACATCACTGAACAAGAATTTAGAACAATAGTCATAAAATTAATTGCTGGGCTTGAAGAAGGCATGGAAGACATCAGAGAAACTATTGCTACAAAGACTATGGAGCTCAAAACTAGTTGTGTTGAATTTAAAAAATGCTATAAATGAGATACATAATAAAAAGGAGGCATCCAATGCACCGATTGAAGAGGCAGGGAACAGAATAAGTGATTTAGAAGACGCAATTATAGGAAAAGAGAGAAAATGATCCAGGAACACGAAAGGAGAGTTCAAGAGCTGAGTGATACAATCAAGTGGAACAATATCCATATCATAGGAATTCCAAAAGAGGAAGAGAGAGGGAAAGGCGCTGAAGGAGTCCTTGAACAAATTATAGCAGAGAACTTCCACAACCTGGGAAAGGAAGTAAACATCGAAATACAAGAGGCACAGAGAACTCCCCTCAGACGTAACTTGAATCCATCTTCTGCATGACATATCATAGTGAAACTGGCAAAATATAAGGACAAAGAGAGAATTCTGACAGGCTTGCTGGACAGAGGATTCTTGGCTGCATATTTTTTCTGTTCATCACACTGAAGATTTCCTGTCATTCCTTTCTGGCTTGCCAAGTTTCAATAGATAGATATTAGAATAGAAGGAGAGATAAAGGTCTTCCCAAATAAACAAAACTTGAAAGAATTCGTCACCACTAAACCAGCCCTAAAAGAAATCCTGAGGGGGACTCTATGAAGGAAATGTTGCAAGGAATGCAAGATACCAGAGACACCACCACAAGCATGAATCCCATAATGGACACGATGACTCTAAACCCATTTTTTTTCAACAATAACACTGAATGTAAATGGACTAAATGCCCCAATCCAAAGACATAGGGTAGCAGAATGGATTAAAAAAAAAAAAATCCATCTATTTGCTGTCTACAAGAGACTCATTTTAGACCTGAGGACACCTTCAGATTGAAAGGAAGGGGATGGAGAAATATATATCATACTACTGGAAGTCAAAAGAAAGCTGGAGTAACTATACTTAGACACTCTGGTCTTTAAATTTTTTTATGTTTTATTTCTGAGAGAGAGAGACAGCATGAACAGGGGAGGGTCAGAGAGAGAGTGAGACACAAAATCTGAAGCAGGCTCCAGGCTCTGAGCTAGCTGTCAGCACAGAGCCCGATGCAGGGCTCAAAACCATGAACTGTGAGATCATGACCTGAGCTGAAGTCAGACGCTTAACCAACTAAGCCACCCAGGCACCCCCCAACCTGGACTTTAAAGTAAAGGCAGTAACAAGGGATGAAGAAGGGCATTATATAATAATTACAGGTTCTCTCCATAAGGAATAGCTAACAATTATAAATGTCTATGCACCGAATACAGGAGCACCTAAATACATAAAACAATCAGAAACAGAAACAATCTTATGGATAAGAATGTGCTAAGAGCATGGGACTTTAATACTCCACTTCCAGCAATGGATAGGTCAAATAGACAGAAAATCACTAAAGAAACAATGGACCAGAATGACACATTGGACCAGATAGATTTGACAGATATACTTAGAACTCTACATCCTGAGTCCAAGGAATTTACTTTCTTCTCAAGTGCACATGGCACATTCTCCAAGATAGATCACAATGCTATGAAACTTGAAATCAATCATGGGAAGAAGTCAGGAAAAGCTCCAAAAACATGGAGGTTAAAGAACACCCTACTAAAGAATGAATGGGCCAATCAGAGAAGAAATTTAAAAATACCTGGAAACAAATGAAAATGAAAATACAACAATCCAAAACTCTATGGGATGCAGCAAAGGCAGTCCTAAGAGGAAAGTATGTTGCACTCCAGGCCTATTCAAGAAATTAGAAAAAGCGCCAAGTACAAAATCTAAAAGCACACCTAAAGGAAATAGAAGGAGAGCAACAAGAGCACCCAAAACCAGTGGGAGAAGAGAAATAATAAAACTCAGGGCAGAAAACAACATAGAAACCAAAAACACAGTTGAACAGATCAATGAAACCAAGAGTTGTTTTTCTGTTTTTTTTTTTTTTAAATAAACAAAATTGACAAACCTCTAGCCAGGCTTCTCAAAATGAAAAGAGAGAGCATCCAAATAGACAAAATCATGAATGAAAATGGACTTATTACAACCAATCCCTCATATACAAGCAATTATCAGGTAATACTATGAAATATTATTTCATATGAAATATATATGCCAATAGACTGGACAACTTAGAAGAAATGGACAAATCCTAAACACACACTCACTACCAAAATTACACAGGAAGAGATAGAAACTCTGAACAGACCCATAACGAGTGAAGAAATCGAATCAGTGATCAAAAATCTCCCAACAAATAAGAGCCTTGCACCAGATGGCTTCCCTGGGGAATTCTACCAGACATTTAAAACAGAATTACTACCCATTGTTCTCAAGCTATTCCAAAAAATAGAAACCGAAGGAAAACTTCCAGACTCATTCTATGAAGCCAGCATCACTTTGATTCCCATGCCAGACAGAGACCCAGCAAAAAAAGAGAACTATAGTCCAAAATCTTTGATGAATACGGATACAAAAATCCTCAACAAGATACTTGCAAATCGAATTCAACAGCACATAAAAAGAATTATCCACCATGATCAAGTGGGATTCATTCCTGAGCTACAGGGCTGGTTCAATATTTGCAAATCAATGTGATATATCACATTAACAAAAGAAAAGATAAAAACCATACGATCCTGTCAATAGATGCAGAAAAAGCATTTGACAAGATACAGCATCCCTTCTTAATTAAGACCCTCGAGAAAGGACAGAAGGAACTTACTTAAACATCATCAAAGCCATCTACGAGAAGCCTTCAGCTATCATCATCCTCAATGGGGAAAAACTGAGAACTTTCCCCCTGAGATCAGAAATACGACAGGGATGTCCACTCTCACCACTGTTGTTTAACATAGTGCTGGAAGTCCTAGCATCTGCAATCAGACAACAAAAGGAAATAAAAGGCATCAGAGTTGGCAAAGAAGAAGTCAAACTCTCACGTTTCACAGACGACATGATACTCTACATAGTAAACCCGGCAGACTCCACCAGAAGCCTACAGGAACTGATCCATGAGTTCAGCAAAGTTGCAGGGTACAAAATGAACATACAGAAATCAGTTGCATTTTTATACACCAATAATGAAGCAACAGAAAGAGAAATCAAGAAAATGATCCCATTCACAATTGCACACACACACACACACACACACACACACAAAAAAAACCATAACATATCTAGGAATAAATCTAACCAAAGATATAAGAGATCTGTATGATGAAAACTGTAGAAAACTTATGAAGAAATTGACGAAGACACAAAGAAATGGACAAACATTCCATGCTCATAGATCAGAAGAATAAATATTGTAAAAATGTCATTACTACCCAAAGCAATCTACACCTTCAGTGCAATCCCAATCAAAATTGCACCAGCATTCTCAAAACTAGAACAAACTATCTTAAAGTTTGTAAGGAACCACAAAAGACCCCGAATACCCAAAGCAATATTGAAGAAAATGAAAATGGGAGGTATCACAATCCCCGACTTTAGCCTCTACTACAAAGCTAGACAGTATGGTATTGGCACAAAAACATATAGACCAATGGAATAGAATACTCAGGTTTGGACCCACAAATGGGTCCAATTTGCCAACTAATCTTTGACACGAAGTGGGAAAGAGTGTCCAATGGAAAAAAGACAGCCTCTTAACAGATGGTGCTGGGAGAACTAGACAGCGACATGCATAGGAATGAAACTAGATCATAAGTGTCCATCAACGGACCAGTGGATCCAGAAGATGTGGTTTATCTATACGATGGAATACTACATGGCAATGAGAAAGAATGAAATCTGGCCATGTGTAGCAACATGGATGGACCTTGAGGGTGTTGTNAATGAGGGTTGCTGGGGGTGGGGGAAAGAGGAAGGGGGGTGATGGGTATGGAGGAGGGCACTTGTTGGGATGTGCACTGGGTGTTATATGGAAACCAACTTGACAATATGAGAAAAATAAATATTTAAAAAAAATAAAATTAAACAGTTATAAGATCACTGGATCTTGTCATTGATGTGTTAGAAAAAGCACATACTTTGTTTTATTCTACCTCAACTTTTAATATTGTAATTATTTCAATGCAATTGGTTTCCTTTGAAATCGTTTTTATTTGACACATATAAAACTATTATGTCAGTGGCACACACAAAAAAAAACAAGAATGCCTGCTCTATCCTGCTTTGCTGCATTCTCAGCTTTCTTTGTAGTATAATTTCCTTTGCAACCTTACATATCTGTGTGCAATTTTCATAAAGCAGAGAACACAGGTTTTTAATAGCTTTTTTGCTCATATGAAATTGAAATAAGCATAAAAATTTCCACGTTAAAAAACAATATTAAATAGCAAATTCCCAAGAAACCGTTGTCCTCACGTTTAGATTTTCATGCATACTTCTGTAAAAAATTTTATTTTTTAACCATGGCATAGTCAGCAGTATCAGGATACAGAGACATGGAGAAAATTATTTCCGTGGTTTTGCATGCCACAATTTGGGTAATCCTAATTTAACTCTCCATAAATAAATACAGGGGAAAACAGAGGATATGTATGAAAAGACAACAACCTGGTGAAAACTTTGTTTCTAGGCTCTCAGGCAAATCTTCCAAAGGGATTTTAATTGATCTGTATCATGGTGTGGCCTCAGGCCCTCCTCCCAGCACTGGACCCTTATAGTTGGTACTGGCTCCCCTACTTCGTGTCCACCTGACTCGAGAAAATGGAAGGTGGTATACACTGTCTCAGGTAGGTATCGGAGACAAATAGAAGAATAAAGTTGAATAATTATAAAACCGTTTACTCAGGGAAATTAATTGTGTTCCTTCTTTTGAAAGGGAAAATATTCATACAAATAAATAGCAGTTGTCTCCTCAAAGATTGAGAAATCCAGGATTTGGGGGGAAATGTGAAGATAATGGAAAGAAAAGAGCAAAATGGATGACTATACTAGTTTTCCAAAGACATATTCAACCTGCCTAAATTTCCACTCTGAATTCTCAGTATGATTGGGAAATCATACTGGAAGAACTGGACCTCTTGGGGAATAATGTCCTCATAACATAACATAATTTAAAGTTGACACTAGAAGCTGAAGTTTATTTTTTTTCCCTAATAATTATCCTCGGTGAGGGATGCAGAAATTGCATCTTGGAATGACAGAAGAGTAGTTATTTTAGAAAGAACTTTTCAACATCTGTAGTAGATATCTCCTGGAAAATGTGTTCTGTGGAGTGACAGGAGAAGATGAAGTAAAACCAAAAGTAATCTTTGCCCGAGGCCATACAAATGAATTTCATGATGCCAACAGGCATTTAAGGATCTGCCAGGTGCCCAGGCCTGTGTACTAGAATCTATAGAGCAGTCCCATTTTATTTTTTAATCTGGTGCCTTTGAGTATTATTCTGTTACTTTTTAAAAATTATACTTTTAGTCAGAAATAAGCATGGCTCTTGAACTCCACTTGACCCTCACTACATATATCTGGCCTCCCATATATTGTCTTCCTTATTGATATTTGGATCTCTCAATGCTTCTCCTGACTTGCCTGAGACTCTGTCTTTCAGGCATACCTGCCTTTCAAAACCAAAACCTAGACCTGCCTTTCAAAGCCAAAACCTAGACCTTTCTTTTTAACTTCTCTCTATACCAAGGAGCTGAGCACTACTGAGGAAACCTTGACCTCCATAAAAATCACCATCATGACCGATGTGTGGTCTCCGGTCTCAACTAGATTTTCAGAATCCCTCAGCAAACCTTTGGTATGACCCTAATTCATTCAACAAATCATTATTGAGCTTGCTCTGGGGCAGGCACCCTTTAAGGGACAAGGACATTGCAGTGAACTATGCAGATAAGCAGACCTGCCCTCTCCATTTTCCACAATGGCTATTATATTTTGTTGCCACTCTCATTAAATGAAGCTTTCCGAAACTTTCCCTCCCTCTCCATGGGGAAAAGACGCTTTCCCTGTACAGATTTCTTGAAAGGATATCTGCATTTGCGGTCTCTACTTCCTCATTTTTCAATTACTCCTCCTCCCACTGCTATTCACTTTCATCCCTATCACATCACTGAAATTTCTCTGGCTAAGCGTACCATTCGACACAATCTCCTTGAAATATTTTGCTGTCTTGCGTCCACGGCACCTCGCTTTCCTGGAGTTTTTATGCCCTTGTTAAGTCCCCAATTTACCCTGCCTTCCCTCTTCCTCAGTCCTTTTCTCAAATGCTGTTTGTCCCCTTCCATCGCTTCTCTTTGTGCTCAGTACATTCTCCCTTGGCAGCTTCATTATTGTATTCACTGTAAGAAGTTCAGCTACTCTGACTCTTAAGCTCTAGGCCAGTGTCTTCAACCACCTCTTGGACAACTCCATTTGAGCTTCTTCAGAGTTATATCTTGAATGTAGAGTATTTTGAACCATTTGTCTATGTTTCTTGCTTAGTGAATGGCTCCAGAAACCAGAGAGTCATACTTGACTATTCTCTTCCCATCATTGTCTCACCCAGTGACTTATCACCTCCTGCTAATCTGACAATCTCCATCATATTCCTCAATAATATGGCATCGGGGGAGGGGGTCAGGTACGTATATACTATCATTGCTGCCGCTCTTGCCTCCTCCTCTATGAATTAGAAAATTGAAGGCTTTCCTCTTGGTTTTCCCTGCCACAAAAGTACCAAGCCACTTGGGTCTCTAAAACTATCGTATCTACAAGGTGCCCTTGTATACCCTCCTCACTACCTGGAGCCACCTCTGCTTTCTCTTTACCTAACACATGTCATCTGACCATCTGCTGAATATGTGTTAGCTAAGACCCAGGAGCATTTATTAACTTTCCATCGTACTTAGAATATTGTGTTAAGCCACGTATTGACTCTGTTCAAAGCCAAGAAAAGACCCTGAGCTAGACTTTCACAGAAACTTAGTGCCTGGAAAGAACTTAGAGATTATTTTCTTTTTTACTAGAAGCAGTTAGACACTGAAATCATTTGTTCAAGGTCACTCAGCCAGTTAGTGACAGAGCCAAGACTAGAAAATAGGTTTTCCAGATCGTGGTAAATGGATATAATACTTGGCTGTCTGTGCCACTCACGAAGATGGCAGGGTGATCATCAATTGGAACATTTTTGTGCCCACAAAAATGTCATTTCCTTGTTGCTAGAAGCCTCATCAACACCAAACAGACTGACAACTACCACAGACACTTGGGGCATTTCTTTCAGTAGTTCCGGCATTTGCTGGCTGGAATTGCCACAGTAGGTGATGAGCTGTGACTTAGGGAAACCTCTGTTGGGGGATGGCCCTGATGAGGTACACAGCATTGAGAGGCAGGGGAATAAGAACTTTGTATTTTTTATCTTCTTTCCTACAATTTAAAGTAATATAACAAGGCTACAAAATTTTTATTCTATTGGAAAACCAGGTTTGTCAGTTTTAGAGTACTTGCAAACAACATGTTCATAGATTTTCTTGGCTCTAGAATTGTTTGTACACTAAATTAAGGTGGAGGTATTTATACCTTATAATTTCAATGTCATGCTGTCCTGTTCACCTGAGGCTTTAAAAAAAAAAGTCCAAATGGTATTAATAGATAACATGGGTGGAGAGGGATGGATATGGAAAGAGTAACAATACTATCATTGATTCACAAATTAATTCCATAAATAACCGGATTTACCTCCTGTGCACTGCTTTGAAATATGCTTTGGTGTCTCGTTTCACTAGGCTTGTTCTTCATCTCGCCTGGAGTGTCTGTCAGACTGCTGTGCTCCTTTGGTTGGGGCCTGGCTCTTGTATCAGGACTGGGGTGCACAGCCTGGGCCTTCTCAAGGCAAAGCAATTCTTGCCTGTGTGAGGCCTGTCCCCCCTGCTGGAGATGCGATCCCTGCCTTTCCAGGAGCCGTCACCGCCAGGCCTCTCAGCCCTTTTCCATCACAGAGGTGCAAGCGCCTGGCGGATTACTGTTCCAGATCCCAGCCCTTGGAATACTGTCAGCCTCCTCTCCCTGTGTTTATTCCCACACTGTCTTAAAGACCTGGTGTCATAAGTGACATAAGCCAATTCTGTGGGGCTGTCTAATAGCAGTGACTAAGCATCTGATATAGGGAGTTCTTGTTCAAGATAGCACTGTAGGATCCTGAACTCACCTCCTCCCACCAACACCCCAAAACTACAGCTACATATGGAACAGCTTCTTCTGAAAAGAATCTGAAGACGAGCTGAGTGAATCCTTCACATATGGCAAAGAAGAAAAAATCAAACCAAACCAAAAAAAAAAAAAAACCCTCCACATCTAAAGCAAGCAGGAGAGGCTGAGATGAAAGCTGCTCCGGCACAGTGACAGTTTAGGATGGAACTCAAAACCTGGAGTTTCTCTCTGAAAAGCTGAACCCCACATTCAGCACCCTTTTAAAACTGCATCTAATAGAAGAGCCCCCAAACATCTAGCTTTGTAAACCAATGGGGCTTATATCCCCAAGACCCAGAAGACTATGTTTGCCGGAGTCCAGCTCTGGCCAGGTCCAGGGGTCCCTAAAGGATGGATGGTGTCAGCAAGGGAGGGAGTGAGAGAGAGCCATGAGAATCTTTTTGGTCACCAGGCAGGCATCTCTGCCCTGTCGGTTTTGGTGTCTTTATTTATAGGTCAAACATTAACATAGCATCAGAAAATGGAATTTTTACAATGGATAGTTCTCTGTGATAAGATGTTTTAGAAAATGTACAGAAACAGGTTTTATAGAAGTATTCTTGGCAGAACTACCCCAATTATAGTGAGGTTGAGTAACTAAGAAAATAAGAGGGTGTTCTTAGTGAAAAACAGGATAACACACATTTTAATAACACTAATATTAGGTCATTGGTTTGTAGATACTCTTATCCATCCTCATCACAGCTGCCAGTGTAAAGGAAGGTGTTTGTGGAATGTAGGCCTTAGGGAAGGGACTGCTATACATCATCACTTAGCAAAGGTATATGTGGTAACTTATGTTCTGCTCTTATCTGTTCCTTCTCTCTAAGTAAGGCTCTTTGTCTCTGGGCAAGACTTGATTTTCCAGTTATATGCTTTATGGCACCAGAGAACCAGCCATACCTTTAAAGAGTTTAGCGCATATCCAATACATAGAATAGCCTCTTCAAGTGCATTTACCTTTCTGTCTAGTTTTATGATTTCTTGAATAGCTAGGGCATGAGAGACATTTTTTGTTAGCTGATTTACATCTTGAGCTGTATGAACCTCTTGGACTAACACAATGGTAGAAACAGGATTGTACATGTAAAGGTCAACCTTTTATGAGTAAGGGCCATTAGCCTGTTCATAGCTCAAGGGAAAGTATGGAGGGAAACAGGACTTGCTGGAGACACAATGTCTGTTCCCATAATCCAAAGAAGAAGTTCCCACAATAAGTTCCTTCACAAGGTGCAATCATCATACCAGGGTTAGAATAAGGGGACAAGTCACATCTGATACTGATCAACAAGGTACCTTGGTGGTTGGTGCTAAAGCAGAAATAATTGAGTAGGGGTGGATATTGGTCATCATCTGATTGGCAAGAGATGGTCCAAACTTGCTATAACCTCATCAGGAGCTTTCTCGACTAGTGGGCTCAGAATGGCTCCCAGCATATGTTGAACCGAGAAATGGCTAGTAATGGGCTACTGCACGCGGACGCACATGCAGCAGGCCCAGTAGAGAGGCCGTGGATTGAGAGGTGCCCAGACCGTAAGTCAAGTAGACACTCTTTAAAATAAAGTGTCAGAGGGTGCCTGGGTGGCTCAGTCGGTTAAGCATCTGACTTCGGCTCAGGTCATGATCTCACATTGAGCCCCGCGTCGGGCTGTGTGCTGACAGCTAGCTCAGAGCCTGGAGCCTGTTTCAGATTCTGTGTCTCCCTCTCTCTCTGACCCTCCCTGCTCATGCTGCCTCTCCTTCTCTCTCAGAAATAAATAAAACATTAAAAAAATAAAATAAATTGCCAGAACTGAACTGGCAGCCACCATCTTAGGGAGGTTGCTCCAACTCACCCATTGTAATCATCTTCAGAGATCCTGGAGAGTAAGCAATATCTTGTCCTCCAGCATGCTAGTGTCTCTGGGAGAAGATAAGCTTATACACATCTGGTGTGCAGGGACACTTGATTGCTTAACTGTGGCAGACAACAGGGTCTGCGTTTCTGGGTCCCACAAACTAACACAGGGGAGACTGCTCTTGGTGGGCTGCCACTCCTGAGGCATTGCACAGAGAGCAGACTGAAACATACCCCCAGGATGTCTGCAAGAGAGGCCTATTTGCTTAACGTAAGCTTTGGCTAGGAGCAGGCTTCAGGTTGGGCACATGTAGGGGCCTACTGGTACATACTTCCAGAGACATGGCCTGTGAGTGCTGTCTTTAAGCTCTCCCTTTGCCTTGCTTCAAATAACCAGTATCCTCCCAAAAGAAATTCTTATACCCCCTAGTGCCCCAATTTTTGTAACTGCCACCAGTGGATACCTCTAGATTGCCTGGCCTTGGAAGCCAGTGAGATTTATACTTTTAGTGTCACAAGACTATTTATGTTTGCATCCTTACAAGCTGCTTCTCCTGGGGGCGGGAGGGGATCTGTCTTCCAAATAACCTCAATCTAGGTGCTGACTGAGATCCTCCCCTTTGGGACACTGTTAAATCTTAGCACACCTCAGTCACTGGGAGCCACTAAAACTAAAATACTTTGGACAGTCACAAAGGTTTGAGAGACAACCACAAGCTAGAACAGGGTTGAACAAGAGATTTATCTGCTACACCAAGCCATTCCTTCAGACTGTACAAGTTAGCTGTTTTATCTAATGCATAGAAGCCAACACAGAGAGTCAAGAAAAATGAATAGAGGAGTATGTTTCAAAAGAAAGAATAAGGTAAACCCTAAGAAAAAATTCTTAATTAAATAGAGATAAGTGGTTTACCTGCCAAAGAGTTCATAATAATGGTTTTAAAGATGTTCACCAAACTTGGGAGAAGAATGAGTGGACACGGTGAGAACTTAGAAATATAAGAAATTACCAAATGGAAGTCACAGAGCTGAAGAATACAAAATCAACCTGAAAAATATACTAGAAAGATTCAACAGCCAACTATGAAGCAGAAGAAAAGATCAGGGAGCTTGAAAACAGGGCAGTGGAGCTCACCTCATCAGAGCAGCATAAAGAAAAAAAGAATGGAAAAGTTAAGATAGTTTAAGGGAGTTATGTGACAACACTGAGCAGGCCAACATTCACATTAAAGGGATCACAGAGTGAAAAGAAAGGGGCAGAAAAGTTATTTGAAGAAGTAATGGCTTGTTTTTTTTTCTAACCTCTTGAAGAAAACAGATACCCAGATACAGGAAGCTGAGAGATTGCCAAATAAGATGAACTCAAGGAGGCTCATACCAAGACACATCATAATTAATATGTCAAAAGTTAGGAAGGAGATAATCTTAAAACCAGCAAGAGAAAAATATATGTATAAGGGAACCTGTATAGAATATCCTTAGATTTTTCAGCAGAAACTTTGCCAGACAGAAGGGAGGTTCATAATGTATTTCAAGTGCTCAAAGGAAAAAAAAAAAGAAAAAAAAAAAAAACTTGTAACCAAGAACACTCTCCAGCAAAGTTGTCATTCTGGATTTCAGGAGACAGAATTTTCCAGACCGACAAAAGCTAAGCCTGGCTTATAGGCTTAAGGGAACTTCTTTAAGCTGAAGAAAAAAGGGCACTAATTACTAACAGGAAAATATCAAAGTATAAATCTCAGTGGTAAAAGTAAATGTAGAGTAAAATTCAAAATACACTAATGTAAACATGACAGATTAATCACTTATGAAGCTAGTATGAAGGTTAAAGACAAAGGTACTAAAAATAACCACAATAAGTAGTTAGGATAAAAAGATGTAAAATGTGACATCAAAAAAGGGAAAGTAAAAATGTAGAGCTTTAGAATGCATCAAAGCTTAAGTTATAAACTTAAAATAGCCTGTTAGATATGTCATTATATGTAATTCTCTTAATAACCACAAAGCAAAAACCTGTAGTAGACACATAATATGAAAAAACATGAAGCATATCTAAACATAATCTAAGCATAACCACTACAGTAAATCATCAAGTTACAAAGGAAAAGACCAAGTGAAAGAAACAGAAGTACAAAATAGCCAAAACAAAAATAAAAAACACCCACCACTTAACAAATGACAGTAAGGGGCACCAGGGGTGGCTCAGTCACTTGAGATTCCAGCTCTTGATTTTGGCTCAGGTCATGATCTCATGGTTTGTGGAATCGAGGTGCACTGTCAGCACAGAGCAAGCCTGCTTGGGACTTTCTCACTCCCTCTCTCTCTCTCTCTCTCTCTCTGCCTCTCCCCTGCTTGTGTTCCTGTCTCTCTCAATAAACAAATTAATTTTTTAAATGGAAGTAAGTACATACTTATCAATAATTATTTTAAATATAAATGGGCTAAATTTTTCAATTAAAAGAATGGTTGTATGAAAACACAAGACCCATCTGTATGCTGTGTACAAAAGACTCACTTCAGATGTAAAGTTAAAAAGACTAAAAGTGAAGAGAAAGATTTTCCATGCAAATAGAAACCAAAAAAATGGTGTAGCTGTCTTTATATCACGCAAAACGGAATTTAAAACAAGGATTGTAAAAAGAGACAAGATAATCACATCATGATAAACAGGGTCAATCAAACAAAAGAATATAACATGTAACTACTTAAGCACCCACACAGGAACACCTAAATATATAAAGCAAATATTTATAGACTCAAATGGAGAAATAAAAAGACAATAATAGTACAGGACTTTAATACCTCTTTCATCAAGAGAGATCGTCCAGACAGAAAGTCAATAAGGAAACATTGTCCTTAAGCAACTCATTAGACCAGATAGATTTAGCAGATACACACAGAACATTACACATAAAAGTAACAGAATACACATTCTTCACAAGTATACATAGAATATTCTTCATGATAGAGCATACTAGGCCCCAAAATAAGTTGAAGTGAATTCAAGAAGACTGAACTCATATTAAGCAACTTTTCCAACTGCAGTGGTATTAAGTTAGAAATCAATTACAAGAAAAATGGAAAATTCACAAATATGGGAAATTAAGCAGTGTTCTACTGTACAACCAGTGAGTCAAAAGAGAAATTAAAATACCCAGAGACAATGAAAGTAGAAGTACAATGTAACAATACTAATGGATGCAGCATAAACAATTTTACAAGGAAAGTTCATAATGATAAATTTCTCCCTCAAGTAATAAAAGAAAGGACAAGAACCACATGATTCTCTCAATAGATACAGAGAAAGCATTTGACAAAATATAGCATCCTTTCTTGATAAAAACCCTCAAGAGAGTAAGGATAGAAGGATCATACCTCAGGATCATAAAAGCCATATATGAAAGACCTACCGCTAGTATCATCCTCAATGGGAAAAAACTGAGAGCTCTCTCTCTAAGGTCAGGAACAAGACAGGGAGGTCCACTCTCGCCACTATTATTCAACATAGTATTGGAAGCCTTAGCCTCAACCATCAGACAACACAAAGAAAAGGCATCCAAATTGGCCAGGAGGATGTCAAACTTTCACTCTTCACAGATGACATGATATATGGAAAACCCGAAAGATTCCCGCCAAAAAAATTGCTAGAACTGATCCATGATTTCACCAAAGTTGCAGGGTATAAGATCAATGCACCAAAATCAGTTGCATTCCTATACACTATAGGAATTATATATGCCTATATAATGAAGCAACAGAAAGAGAAATCAAGGAATCGATCTCATTTACAATTGCACCACAAACCATAAAATACCAAGGAATAAATCTAACCAAAGAGGTGAAAAATGTATACACTGATAACTATTGAAAGCTTATTGAAGAAGATGCAAAAAAATGGAAACATATTCCATGCTCCTGCATAGGAAGAACAAATATTGTTAAAATGTCAATACTACCCAAAGCAATCTACATATTTGATGTAGTTCCTATGAAAATGACACCAGCATTATTCACAGAACTAGAACAAACAATCCTAACATTTGTATGGCACCAGAAAACACCCCAAATAGCCAAAGCAATCTTGAAAAAGAAAACCAAGGCTAGAGGCATCACAATCCTGGACTTCAAGATGTATTACAAAGCTGTAATTATCAAGACAGTATGGTACTAGTACAAAAACAGACACTCAGATCAACAGAACAGAACAGAGAACCCAGAAATGGACCCACAAACATATGGCAAACTAATCTTTGAAAAACCAGGAAAGAACATCCAATGGAATAAAGACAGTCTTTTCGGGAAGTGATGCTGGGAAAACTGACAGCAATATGCAGAAAAATGAACCTGGACCACTTTCTTACACCATCACAAAANTATAGGAATTATATATGCCTATATAATGAAGCAACAGAAAGAGAAATCAAGGAATCGATCTCATTTACAATTGCACCACAAACCATAAAATACCAAGGAATAAATCTAACCAAAGAGGTGAAAAATGTATACACTGATAACTATTGAAAGCTTATTGAAGAAGATGCAAAAAAATGGAAACATATTCCATGCTCCTGCATAGGAAGAACAAATATTGTTAAAATGTCAATACTACCCAAAGCAATCTACATATTTGATGTAGTTCCTATGAAAATGACACCAGCATTATTCACAGAACTAGAACAAACAATCCTAACATTTGTATGGCACCAGAAAACACCCCAAATAGCCAAAGCAATCTTGAAAAAGAAAACCAAGGCTAGAGGCATCACAATCCTGGACTTCAAGATGTATTACAAAGCTGTAATTATCAAGACAGTATGGTACTAGTACAAAAACAGACACTCAGATCAATAGAACAGAACAGAGAACCCAGAAATGGACCCACAAACATATGGCAAACTAATCTTTGAAAAACCAGGAAAGAACATCCAATGGAATAAAGACAGTCTTTTCGGGAAGTGATGCTGGGAAAACTGACAGCAATATGCAGAAAAATGAACCTGGACCACTTTCTTACACCATCACAAAAATAAACTCAAAATGGATGAAAGACCTAAACATAAGAGAGGATGTCATCAAAATCCTTGAGGAAAAAGCAAGCAAAAACCAGTTTAACCATGGTGGCAGCAACTTCTCACTCAACATGTCTCCGGAGGCAAGGAAAATCAAAGCAAAAATGAACTATTGGGACCTTATCAAAATAAAAAGCTTCTGCACAGCGAAGGAAACAATCAGCAAAAACTAAAAGGTGACCAATGGAATGGGAGAAGATATTTTCAAATGACATATCAGATAAAGGGTTAGTATCCAAAATTTATAAAGAACTTACCAAACTCAACACCCCAAAAACAAATAATCCAGTGAAGAAATGGGCAAAAGACATGAATAGACACTTCTGCAAAGAAGACATCCAGATCGCCAACAGACACATGAAAAGATGCTCAACATCACTCATCACCAGGGAAATATGAATCCAAACCACAATGAGATTCCACCTCACACCTGTCAGAATGGGTAAAATTAACAACTCAGGCAACAACAGATGCTGGCAAGGATGCGGAGAAAGAGGATCTCTTCTGCACTGTGGGTGGGAATGCAAACTGGTGCAGCCACTCTGGAAAACAGTATGGAGGGTCCCCAAAAAATTAAAAATAGAACTACCCTTTGACCCATTAATTGTGCTAATTGCACTCCTAGGTATTTATCCAAGGGTTACAGGTGTGCTGTTGTGAAGGAGCACATGCACCCCAATGCTTATAGCAGCACCTTCAACAATAGCCGAAGTATGGGAAGAGCCCAAATGTCCATCGATGGATGAATGGACAAAGATGTGATGTGTACACACACACATATACACACACGCATATACACACACACAATGGAGTATTACTCAACAATTAAAAAGAATGAAATCTTGCCATTTGCAACTGTGTGGATGGTACTAGAGGATATTATGCTAAGTGAAATTAGAGAAAGACAAATATCTTATGACTTCACTCATATGAGGACTTTCAGATATAAAACAGCTGAATATAAGAGAAGGGAAGCAAAAATAATATTAGAAACACGGAGGGGGCGCAGAACATAAGAGACCCTTAAATATGGAGAACAACAGAGGGTTACTGGAGGGGCTCCGGAGGGGGGATGGGCTACATGGGTAAGAGGGATTAAGGAATCTACTCCTGAAATCATTGTTGCACTATATGCTAACTAACTTGGGTGTAAATTAAATTAACGGAAAAGGGAAAAAAAATCCAAAATATCTCTAGAACTCAAGAACTGGTCAGCTTATATCCACCCAGGGCCTCTAACAGTAAATGAAAATAAATTCATACAAAAAGAGGAAAGTAGGGAGAAGAGGATATCCTAAAATCTTCTAGAAAGTAAGCAAAGGAATAAACAAAAGTTAAAGAGTCAGAATGGCATGAAACTTTGACAACACCACCAGAAATTAGAAAGGAAATGAAACCATGCAAGAAAAACTCAAAGGAAATTATTTCTAACCTAGAATCTTTCACTCAGCCAAACCATCAATTAAGTAGAAAAATGAAGACATTTTCAGTTATAAAACAGACAAAAAATGTATGATAAAAAATCTCAACACTTGTGTATAGAGGGAATGTATCTCAACATAATAAAAGCTGTCTATGACCAGCCCGTAGCTAGCATCATAATGGTGAAAAGCTTGAAAGTTTTTCCTCTGAGATCAAGAATAAAATAAGGACACCCACTCTCAGAATTTTTATTCAACATAGTAAATTCTGACCAGAGCAATTAGGCAGGAAAAAGAAACAGAACACATACAAATTGGAACATAAGAAGTAAAACTATTGCTATTTGTAGGTGACATAGATATGTGTGGAAAACCCTAAAGACTTTTACAAAAAAACTTAGACCTAATCAGCAAATTCAGGAAAGTTGCAGGATCACAAAATCAGTGTGAAAAATCTGTGGCATATCTATACAGTAATAAAAAACTATCAGAAAGAGAAATTAAGAAAACAATCCCATTTAAAAATGCATCAAAGAATAAAATACACAGCAATGAATTTAACCAAGGAGGTAAAAGACTTGTACACTAAAAACTACCAGACATGGTGAAAGAAACCTAAGACAACACGAATCTATATGAAAATAATCTGTGCTCATGGATTGGAAGAATATTATTAAAATGTCCTTATTACCCAAAAACAATCTACAGTTTCAATGAAATCCCTATTAAAATGGCCAGGACATTAACAGAAATAGAACAAAAAATCCTAAAGTATTTTTTGGAACTACAAAAGACTGAATAGTCAAAGCAATCCTGAGAAAGAACAACAAAACTGGAGGCATCACACTCTCTGATTTCGGGCTATATTACAATGCTATGGTAATCAAAGCATGATGGTATTAGCATGAAAACAGACACATGGATCAATGGAACAGAAAAGAGACCCCAGAAACAAACCAATGTATATAGGGTCAATTAATTTTTGACAGCTAGCCAAGAATATGCAATGAGTAAAAGTTTCTTCAGTAAATGGTATTGGGAAAACTAGACAGCTGTATGCAAAAGAATGAAATTGGACCACTATTGTATACCAAACACAAAAGTTAACTCTAAATAGATGAAAAACTGTAAGACCCGAAGCCATAAAACTCCTTGAAGAAAACATAATAAGCTGCTCCTTGACTTCTAACTTTGTGCTAAGTTTTTAGACTTGACACCAAAAACAAACCTAAAATAAACAAGTGGGACTACATCAAACTGAAAGGCTTCCACATAGCAAAGGAATACATCAACAAAACAAAATCATAAGCTATCTAGTGAGAGAAAATATTTCCAAAACATATCTAATGAGTAGTTAATATCCATCATATAGAGAGAATTCATACCACAAAAGCAAATAAACAAACAATCTGATTAAAAATGGACAGAAGATCTCAATAGATACTTTTCCAAAGGCAATATACAAGTGGCCAACAGGTCCATGAAAAGGTGCTCAACATCACTAATCATCAGGGAAATAGAAATTAAAACCATAATGAAATACCACCTCACACTTGTCAGATTGGCTGTTAGCAACAAGAAAGAGCACGTGTTGTGTTGTTGAGGTTGTGGGAAAAAGCGTACTGTTTGTGGGAATGTAAATTTATTTAGCCACTATTGAAAACAGTATGGAGGTTGCTCAAATTAAAAACAGAACTACCATACAATCTAGTAATTCTAGTTCCGGGTATTTATCCAAAAGAAATGAAAAGACTAATTCAGAAATATATATCCACCCCCGTGTTCACTGCAGTATTATTTATAATAGTCAACATACAGAAACAATGTTTTTCAATGGATGACTGGGTAAAGAAGATGTGACGGATACATATAGTATATGATATTTGTGTGTGTGTGTGTGTGTGTGTGTGTGTTTGTATACACACAATTGAACACTATTCAGCCATTAAAAAAAAAGGAAGGAGCCTTTCCAACAACATGGATGGACCTCGAGGGCATTATGCTAAGTGTGTAAATCAGAAAAAGACAAATACCATATGATCTCACTTATATGTGGCATCTAAAAACAAAACCATGAGTTCATAGATATAAAGAACAGATTGGTGGTGGCCTGAGGCAGGGGGTGGACATGGGTAAAATAAATGAAAGAGTCCAAAAGTAACAGACTTCAGTTATAAAATAAGTAAGTCATGGGCATGTATTGTATGACATGGTGACTATAGTTAACATATTGCATACCTGAAAGTTGCTAAGAGAGTAGATATTAAAAAGCTCTCCTAAGGAAAAAAACTATAGTGGCAGATATTAACTAGACATTGTGGTGATCATTTCACAGTGCAGATATATTGAGTCAGTATATATGTTTTTTCTTTTCAAATTGAGTCAGTTATATGTTTTTTTCTTTTCAAAGTTTTATTTAAATTCTAGTTAACATACAGTACAATATTGGTTTCAGGAGTAGAATCCAGTCAATGTTAATTATGCCTCAATAAGTATAAATACATAAAACGTGATATGGCAAGGTGTTAATTTACTGTTCTTATCATCGCCACCACCTTTTGCAGGATCACCCCATTGGGTACTATTTGACTTAAAAACCAGATTTCTTTTCATAATGTACCTTGCACAATATTTAGGCCTCCCACAGATCAGAGAGGAAACTGAAATGGTAATTGTGAAATTGTCACAGTTGTGAAAAATGGGGAAAACGTTAAGTTTGTGGAGAGATTTCTTAGATCATTTTTATACAGTCTTAAGAACATAAATCCTCTAGTTTTAATGAAAAAGTGTATTTTTCCCTAGCCATAGATGGCTTTGTGACCAATTTTAGGAGACATTGTTAAGACATATTCTTTTTGGGAAAATGCTTTTAAGATCTAAAGTGGATTTTGTTCTCCGAGAGTTATATTCAACTTTTTTATTAAACTTTTTGGATTAGAGATATTCCAACTGGCCGACTGAATAAAGTCAGCATTGAATAAGTTTAGGTAAAGCATAGTCTTACTCTGTTCATGCCTCCTAGCTTCCTGAGAAAATAAGTGGATAATTTAAATATGCAAAAAGATAATTATTTTAAGTCTTCTGCTGTAGTCAAACAAGAGGTACTGATTTTTTCTGGACAGATTTCTGCTTCACTCTTCTGCAGATCTGTCTCTTAAAGTTGACATTTTGTGTCTCTTTTTTCAAGTGTTTCAACTCTGGACTGAGCCTTTTATAAAATTCCTTAGATTAAAATGGAATGGCCCAATTTTGGTGTAGTATCAGAGTGAATGAAGTCTATCGGTAGGTAGGGAGGTGTGGCCTCCCTAAAATAAATATTTTTCTATTGTCTTCATTGCTATCACAGTAACAACATTTAATAAGCATTACATGATAAATCCCTTCTTGAGTACTTTTTAAGTTTATTTATTTTGAGAGACAGAGAGAGAGAGAGGAGGGGCAGCAAAGGGGAGAAAGAGAGAGAATCCCAAGCAGGCTTTGCACTGCTAGGGCAGAGCCTGATGTGGGGCTCAAGCTCAAAAACTGAGAGATCATGACCTGAGTGGAAACCAAGAGTCAGATGCTTAACCAGTGTAGCCACCCCAGCCCCCTCTTCTTGAGTACTTTTTCTGCATTGTCCCTTTTAATCTTCACTGTTACCCTCTGAGGACAGCACTGTTAGATCAGATTTGTGATCTTAGTGTTGTAGAGATTCAGTGAGTTAATGTAAACGTTATTTGAACCATCTATATTTTTTTAGCTTTTCTTTACCCTCTTCCCTCCCCACATATTAACTGCCTGTAAAATGTTTTAAAGGAACACGTCTACTAACTGAGCTTTTACTCCTCTTCAGATTTCTCTGTACAGCTCCTGAAGGGGAGGGGAAGGTGTTTTGGTATATACATTATGTTCCTAGACTTTGTAAGATGCGACTATTTAGAAAGGACTACTTGACTCAGTCCTACAGTTAAGTAATGACTAACAATTACTGGATCAAATCTCTTAGAGAGTTTGGAATATTTAATGAATCAACCATGGAGCATGCAGCAGGATAAGCAAATAAGAGAAGCAAAAAAAAATATGTGCCTTCCACCTACTGTAATGTAAAATGCAAATGCACCTCTCATAGGTACAGGATGGAATCCAGAATGTGCTAGGAAAATTATCAAGGAGTCCCTCTGGGGGGTGTGGGAGAACAGTGCTGTTTTTTTTCCAAGGTTCTTTCGAGTTGGCCCAAAGGAAAGATAATAGTAAAGAGAATTGTTCAATTTTCCTAAGTGTGGTCTTCTTTGTACTGCAGTGGAAAATATCGCTCTTCTCTTTCTTTTACCTCCTGACCTAACTCCCTTTCTTCCCCACTAGGAAAATGTTGACTATGTTCTGGCTAAGATGCATGGCCTCACGGGGACAGCAGCGTGCCAGAGAGTTCTGTGTAGGAGGTATGCTTCAGGCCAATTTATGCAGGCAGCGGGTCATTCTAGGGCTGTAGGCCAGAATGCTGTGCGTCCTCTGGCTGGGAGACACAGAGCTACTTGGAGCTGAGCTACCGTGCTGTATTAGTAAATATCTCCTGCCCCTATGAACACTTGAGGAGCACAACTCCCTGGAGAGGTCTGTGTCTCACCCCTCACAGCTGGCTTTTCACATAGGCCAGATACTAACGTAGCCATCCTGGCTGCAATTTTCAGGATTACTAAACCCCACTTCTAGCCTGCTTTCTGATTTTACCTTGAGAAACAACAGTTGCAGTCAGGCAGTGTCTGGTAAGAAGAATGCCACCAACCAATCAGGCATCCTCTGTACAGTGAGCCCCTTTGTACCCCCCCACTGGGCAGATGTGAGCCTTAGCAGTTCAAGACATGGGAACACCTGTGGGTTCTCTGTAGCTGTGGGTGTGAAGTCAGGTTTGATCTCAGTGCAATTATTAAATGACTCATTACGCATAATTGACTGCTCATGTTCTAATCTGCAATTGCTTTTTGGCATACTGTTACACTGTTAACAATGTTAACAAACTTCTGTTTCTCAGTATATAGTTTACTTGTTGGGGGCTTGGTTAAGAAAGTCGTTTCAAGCATTGAAGTCATAGGAAACATTATTAGAGATTAGTTGAGATAAAACACATACAAATCTGGTTTGTGGGTTATTCTCAGAATTCTCTGCTCTGTGCTTCCCAGTACTCTGCTGTTTGGGGTCTTTGTTCCAAGAAATTCAGAGCATCTGTCATACCACATCTTAAAAAAAGAAAACTCGAGAAATGTAATAGATTCCTTTATAATAGAGCTGAGTTTACTGCGCACATAGTTTTCTGATGGCTCTCCCTTCTGTTTTCTGAACATTTGGGGCCACTGATGAGGAGGTAAATCAGTTCGGGATCGTTTCATTATTAAATTAATGTATTCTTATAAAAATGAGTCTTCAGCCTCGTTTTAAACAGACCAAAGCCCCTTGGGCCAGTCATGGACATTTCTGGAGCCACCTAAGATGCTATTGAAGTGGTTTCTATTGTTGCTTTCAAGGCCTGGGGCAGCCGGATGTTTTCCAAATAGACCAGCTACAGGGGCTTAACACTGATGACCTTTCATAGGATTCAGATATTTTGTTTGGGTTTGTTTGTGTCTGCAGTCTTTTATAGCAGTTTTGTTGTTGGGGTTTTTTTTTAAAATCAAATATTGCACTAAAGTTTTCCTTTTATGATTTCTTGCAAGATACTTGGCTGCTGGTATGTGCCTTTGTTTTCCTCAATTTACAGTAGCTGTCAGTCTTGTGCTGAGTTCCCCTCTCACTAGCACACTGAATTGTGCAATTCTTGCTTGGCCCAGTTTGGGATAGGCATCCTTCCCAGAACCTAGTTGGCTTCTCAAAGGTTAAATGCTTTTGGCAAAAACTGCAAGTATGACTGAATAAAACCATAAAAATGAAAAACCTCAAGAACGGGTGCGGGGGGGGGCGGAGAATTATTTCTGACTGTGAACTATCATCTATGCAGAAGACTCTTCTTTTTTTAAGTTTCTCTATTGAAGTCTTCTTAGTTTGCTAATTCTTAGACTCTTCTCTTTGCTTCAAAAAAAAACATTGTAATATCTTTTATGATTCTGGATTCCCCTGGGGGTGGTGGAGGTGATAGTGGAAGAAACGCTATCGGCTATTTTGTCTTAGTTTAACCTTTTCATTGCCCCGGGTCACAAACTGCTCTTTCTAGAACACAAACAAAAGACATGTTTTTGGCAAGGAATAAAAATTAGATTATTAAATTGACTTGATAGAACTTAGGAATCCTTTTGTTTCTTTTGTTGCTTTCATACCTAGGAAGTTCTTATAAAGTACAGGTAATGACTGCATTTGTGGTATATGTCCCTGTAAATGCGCCTTATTTAATATCACTTTACTCTCTAAGGTGCAGTTTGGTTTGTGACATTTTTAGGTACCCTTTAATAGATTGGTTTTTCAGAGTAGCACAAAATGGTTTTCTAGTAAATTATGTAGGACCTATGTGCTAAGAGGATGTATTTTTTTTTTACCTTTCGTATTTACCTAAAGAACTTATTCTTTTAAGACCTGTGTTATTACCATGCTGTACCAGAATCCTTACATAATCTGTTCACTGCTTTTGTTCATATAACTGTGGACCTTAATTTTTGTGTCACATTTACAGATTTGCTTCTTTTGAGACACTATCTCTCTCTCTTTCTGCTGCCCACCCTCTTATGTCTGTCTCCACAATGCAACTGGCAGTTTATCAGCTCTCCAGCTCACAAACTTTGCTCTTACTTGTTGAAGGTTAACCTGTACTATCAACTCTTCATTCAAAGTGAAATTCAGAATCATCTTTAGAAAGGAAAGGAACATGAATCAAGGCTAAAAACAGATCAAGACAAATCAGTAAGTTTTGGGTTTATAACTGATCTTCCCCCGAGGAAGATGAACCAAGCAGTCCACCCCTGCGGTCAACACAGCATGCTGGATTAGAGCAGGGCCTTTCCCTGCAAACCACATGGTTCTCACCCTGGCACTGCTGCTTATGGCCTGGATGACTCTGGGCAAGTTTTCTAAATTTTTTCTAAGTCTATATTGGTAAAACACAGATAATACCAGTATTGCTTCTTGAGAATATTATTAGAATTAAGTGAATTAGTATTTGGAAAAAGCCTTACATAGAGATTAAAGTACCTAAAATAGTTTTTTTAATGAAATAATGAAAACATTTTCTCTCCTGAGATATTTTTTCCTAATATGCAAATAAATAATTTTTCTTCATTTTTGCTAGGCTTCCCATTTTGTGAAAGACAACCACTCATACCTATTAGTTATAGAAATCATGTTTTATTGTAGAAGATAGATTAGAAAGGAGTGTTTGATCTATTTCTAGCTAAGAACTTTTTGTTTTGTTTTGTTTACTAAAAATACAAAGGAAGTTTAACAGACTTAATTTGATCTGTGAATCCTGTTGGCTAAAATAGGAATTTAGACAGATCCTATTCTGGGTTTGAGGCAACTGTCATCTAAAATCAGGAAGGGATTTTCATTCTCCAATGAATAGAGAGGTCCTGTGAGTGGCAATGAGCTGTTTAGTTTGGAATTATCTTGAGGGCTGTTGATTTCTCACTCATCACATTCAGTCTCTCCCTCCTGATTATTGGTTTCTTCTCCCTCTCTCTATATATAGGCAGGGCTGGGCTGAGCTCCCTTCTTTTGAATCAGGCATTAAAACTTTTTATTTCATTCTGCTACCGGATCTTGTTAATGCCTCCTCAGCCATCTCGTCAATCCTATATGTCCAGCTGACAACAAGATTTGATTTGGATTTATCTTTATTACTTTAACTCTCAAAGTCTGAAAATTAACTCATCTGTCTCTTGTTAGTTTACTTTAACCTAAGAAAAACCATGTACTAAGAGCAAACAGTCATTTTTGAGAAAGGATTGGTATCTTGAACATATGAAGAACATCTAAAATCAGTAAGAAAAAAAGCACAACTTAATAGAACAATGAGGGGAAAACACGAACACACTGAACACCTGTTTCAAAGAAGAGACCACATGAATGACCAAACTTGAAAAGACGTCCAAACGTACTAGTAACTCAGCAAATGCAAAGTAAAACCACCAGGATATCCTGTTTCACACTCACCTAACTGGCATATATGAAAGTATGACAGTATCCACGATTAATGAGGATGCAGACAGTGAGCATTCTCAAACTTGGTTTGTGGGAGTAAACTCTTGAGCAACCGCTCTGGAAACCCATTTGCATATCCCATGAGCCAACAGTTCTGCTAGTTATAGATCATGTATGTTCTCAGACACTTGTACAAAACATTCCCAACAGTGATGTTTGGAGTAGGAAAAACACTGGACATGACAAAGATATTCGTAAATAGTATGGAAAAATTATGGTATATTAGCTCAGTTGGAATATTCTAAACCTGGAAGATAAGTGATCTATAGTGACATGAATCAGTGAGGGGAAATCTGAAACACAGTGTTGAGCAAAAAATGCTACTCACAGGAATTCATAAGGCATCCTTTCTTTTCTGATCAGTTACTTAGGGATGTTTACACATTCACTGTTGTAAAAAGTGCAATGATAAGGGAAGAAAATTCAAGACATTGGTCATATTTCAGGAGAGGAAAATCTACTTATTAGAAAGGGACCAACAGAGGCGTCAAAGATTTAACCCTCCACTTCTGACACTAGGCGGGGTGACCATTCTTTCCCCCTTTAAAATTGATAGATCCACTACAGATAGTTTGATATTGATGTAATTTCTGATTAATACGTAAATAATCTAATGCCCAGTAATATTCTTAGGGTTTTCAGAATACTCAGTTAAAGATTCTTTAGTGTCCAGTGAGTTTTGTAGGTTCCCCTTTCAGCTTTGAAATACAAACTTTCCCTAGCACAATAGAAAGTGAAGGTCAGAAATGTTAGAACTGGTTAATAGGAGTATTTCTTTGAAGGCATACTGAATAGAACTGGCTTACTGCCAGTTAACCACTAGTTTCTTAATATGATAATAATCTAGCTTGTTAGCTCTTCAGAACACTTCAAGTACCTTATATATCATGATGTACTCATGATATACTCAATAATCTACTGAATATATCCTATTGAATTTTCTTTTCCTTCCAATGTTGGAGCAGGTGGATGGAGCAAATTTCTATGTCTAAAGGACTGTACTGTTACAGAATTGTTTTAGCTTCTGTTATAGAGAGTAATAGGATATAGGGACGATGGGTAAGAGACACAGAGAAGTGGAACCTAGGACCAAGACCACTGAACAATGTGTGAGAGTAATGTAGAATCGAACCTACATGCACACACCTGTACACACAACCATCTGGTTTTTTTTTTTTTTTTCNTATGCACAGGGCCACAAGGAGAAAGTGGTATTTGAAGAGGCCTTTTAGGATGAGTGATGCATCTATGGCTTGAGTGAACTAGATGCAGGAACAACTTTTAGGTGGGAGCCCAAACTGTGTGTGTCCTTAAGCANTCAAGGAGAAAGTGGTATTTGAAGAGGCCTTTTAGGATGAGTGATCCATCTATGGCTTGAGTGAACTAGGTGCAGGAACAACTTTTAGGTGGGAGCCCAAACTGTGTGTGTCCTTAAGCAGTTAAAAGAAAAATGCCTTAAGTATGTATTTTCTTTACTTGCAGGAATACAGTTTTTTTAATAAAAATTTAACTAAATTATGCACTAATTTTTTACACACAATTTAAATATGATAAAGTTTTTGATAAGAACATATGGTTTATTAAAATAGCTCTATTTTATACAGAACATGGAAGGCTTTTGACAAATTGCATTTAAGCTGGTTATTTTTTACATATTAAAATCTCAGCATTCTGATTTTGATTTATTAAAAAAATGGTTTTTTTTTATTTTTGGAGAGGTTTAAGCCTTTTCTAAGGGAAGAAAGGTTGTTTTGCTTCTTAACCAATGTTGTTATATTTTATAAACACAGCTCATCTTAAATGTAAACTATTCTTTCCAAAGCAGTGGAAAACTTAAGGTCCGCTACTGTGACCAAATGTCAGTATTGCAATTGGCTGTTAAATTAAGCCAACAGGACAGGTTATAAAGATGCTGCAAGTATAAAGAAGTAAGTCAATTATGAGAATCAGTATATAGTTAGTAAGACTTAGACAGACACTTTGTGTAGCCCAGATGAAAGGGGGAGTAAATTTCCATACTGTGTGCTCTCCTACTACGTCTGATCTCCCCAAAATTGTCGTTTGGTTTGGTTTAATGTAATTCCTTGTAAAAATTCTGAAAGAATACCTTTGGATTAATAGTTATTTTCAGTTCTTCCAGTTGAAATTCAAACTCACTCATGATAAAAACAAATGACTATTTTTAGGAAACCTTTAACAAACCTAAGCTTTTAAGAAAGGTTTAAAACCTCAAGCATAGGTATGTCACCTACAGTTTTTCCTTTGAGATAAAACCTAGTTCTGCTTGTCATTACTGAAAAGACTTAAAAAAGTCAGCAAACTCTTGACTCCCTTTTTCAGTGCTATGTGTGTGTACACACACACACACACACACACACACACACACACACACACACGCAGCCTTTAAATTGTCGGGTTTAAATAGAATTCCAGGGAACAGCTGTCTTTCTCTTTTCTACAGAGTGTCTCTCATTTGTTACATTAAATATAAGAATGTCTTTGTACTATTTCATAGTAACCAGAATCTGAATATTTACGTATACTCAACGTTAACTTATGCGTATATATTAGGATATAAGAATATCATCTGCGTATTGACATGTAAAGCCTTCTAATGACCCAGAATTGTTAAAATGCGTCACTTTTTATCATGTAAAAGTTTTCAACCAAGTGGTTTATCTAATATTTAAATATATTCTGCTACTATTTGCAATGAAAATATTAGCACTTTTTAAGCAATGTTTCTTCTTAACAGAGAACATTAATTGATGATAGCAGAACTTTATTTTCATATTTATGTTCACAGGACTTTTCCTCTATTGTCTGCCAGTCATTCCATAAAGTGTCTTTTATGATTTTAAAAAATGAAAAAAAACAAAAGTAGGAAAATGTGAAAATAGTTTCAGTATATGTTAGAATTTCTGTATGTAAAATGTTTGGTTTCATTATATGGCCCTCATGACTAAGTGCTATAGTTTACAGTTATAGATTTGGTCTCTTTTCAAATGTGGAAACTTAACCTTAAATATTTTTAAACTGGACCTATATTATCCTGAATACATTATTTTGAAATAAAAAATTCTCCATTGTGCCTTAGCATATTTCCTATCTAATTCTTACATTGATTTGAATTAATTCAACTATAATTGAAAACTTTAGGCTTTTCTTGTTACTGCCTTTTCTGAAGATTTCATAGTTTCCTTATGTAAATCACATGACTCATGCTCACATGAGCATATGCTCATGCTTTCATATGAAATATTCAGATCAGTTTTACTGCAAATCATAGGTAATAGAGTATGTTAAAACATAGTCTTAGGTAAATGGATTTTGTAAGTTGGGAGATAATTCCAAAATAAATAAATGGAAACAAAGATAATTTATTTTTAATGTATATATTGAGATCACACACACACACACACACACACACACACACCCCTGTGAATCTGTGTATTAGGTTTAATCAATTTTACCCAAAAGTTAAATCATCAGAAGTATTTTCATCTAGGGTTTTTAGTCATATAATTTTCAAGTAGTAGGAAATGTTTTATAGTATTTAACCCCCCCACCCCCAGCATTTATTTAGCAGAAGCGTTTCTATTTAGGAATATTTTATTTTTGTATTCTTAGTCTATTAACTATATCCACTTTCCTCACCTAAAGTAGTATTTCACTGAACAGTTCAAGGAGTAACCAAGGCAACCTTATGTAATAACTTTCCATTCTTTATCCATACAAACTCTATCAGTGCCCTAGATTCTAATGTTATAAATGTCAAAGTCACTGCCTAACATAAATAAGACTGGAGTCCTGAGTCTATGGCTTGCCTTCTTGTGTTCCAGTTTAAATGCTTAGATTTACCCAACCACCTAAAGAATAAGTTTATTTATTAATTACAGTATTTTTCAAATTATTCAAGACCTTTATGTCCTTTCCAATTACTTGTGATTTGTAGGCCTGTAGGTTTATTACATCTAATCTGACAGGCAAGATAAAATTTCATCAAATACTATAATACCCATTTTTATTTTCCTTTTACACTACTGTAAAGCACACCATTTTTGTTTTAAACAGTAAATATATTAATAGGGTTTATTCCACACATACTATTTACATCTTTTAATCAAGAATTTTTACAAGGGTGTCCCTTTAACCCCTTATTTCTATTTCCCACTATAACCAGTAAATTTACAAGTGCCTATTTTTTTTTTTTTTTGTCTTCAATGCTAATTTCTTTTTGAGCGAGAGAGAGCATGAGCGAGGGAGGGGCAGAGACAGAGGGAGACACAGAGTCTAAAGCAGACTCCAGGGTCTGAGCTGTGAGCACAGAGCACGGCATGGGGCTCAAACTCAGGAACCGGGAGATCATGACCTGGGCCAAAGTCAGACGCTTAATGGACTGAACCACCCAGGTGCCCCTACAAGTGCCTGTTTTCTCTAGGTACCTCAGTGGGGTCAGAACCCTCACATAGCTCCAACCTAGGTAAGAAGTTTGGCACCTCCCATAAGAAACCTGTTTGCATTTACTTGCTCATTTAATATTAGAGATTCTGTGGAAGAGCTGTGGAGAGATGAAAGCATTATGATGCAGCCCTAAAGTGGAGGGTGATTTTTACAAAAACCATCAGTGGTGACTAAGTCCACCATGTATTTCCACCTCTCAACATTCCCATCAATGACTGCTCCCTCAACCTTAAGGGACTGTGAATCAAAATACCATATAAATGATCAAATTTTAATGAAATCAATAGGCAATCTGGATTGAAAAGGATTATGAGCACAGCCGGGCCCCACCCTGTAGAAGGCAGACTCTCCAGGCAAGCAGAAGCCTGCACCATCCCGTGCTTCATCCAACCAGGGCAATAGTGTGAGTTTCCAGGGGGACTACACCGACAGCTCCCAAGCTGCCAAATGCCCCCATGAGTAGCTTCCTGCCTTCCCACTGAACTGTGGCTCCTAGTGCCAGTTCCATTGTTTGCCTGTTATTTATGCCCTCCATCCGTCGCCGCAGTGCTTGCTAAAACAGAGCCCTGCATTTACTTGTGAGGTGACCGTGAAGAAATCATGTTAGATAACCATCCTTTGACACATTACCAACATGGGGTATAGATAGCACGTGTTAAAGACAAAGTAGAGCTTTGCAATTAAGTGCTCACTTCCAGGCAGGTCTTTGTGTGAGGTTCAGTCGAGAATGTAATTATTAGGAAAATAGTAAAAAGCAAATTCAAACCAATTCTAAGTTTAGCTTGAAAAATTGAAAAGGTTCTTAAGTTCTGTCTGATGCATAAAGGGGTAGAAGCAAAAGAATTACATTCCAAAGCCAAGAAAGAGGGTGTACAAAAGCAGCTGATCCACTTGACATAGTTCATAGCCTTTTGCAAAGGAATAAAAGCCTGTTGAGCAGGGAACCAAAAGATCTCATTATAGGATGAAGCCAAGCCATATTAAAGCTTGTGCACTAGTAACTATGTCTAAAAACAGCCTGCTGTTTTATATTGAACCAATACATTTCTTAACTTGGTAGGTTGCAGTGTAAAGATGTACAGAGCCTGTCTGCTGGATGCTCGCTCTGCCAATTACAGATGTGGCGGAGTGGTGTCAAACACCTACAAATAGTTAGGATCTCAAGCAGTCTTCGAGAGAAACAAAAGAAGTTTTAAAATGTCATCTCAAAACCTAGAAAGCACAGTTCATCATGTATGTCTGACTCTTAGAGTCTTGAGATCACCTTTATTATATAATTTAATGTGGACGTCATATGATCCCTGGATCAGAATGCACAGTTCTTTCAAGGACATGAATAGTGCCTGAGAGATAAGGAGAGTATCTTTTAAAAGTAACACCTTCAGATGACAAGGCATCTGTGATCAGCTCTGCAGGAAGGGCGTTTTATTGGTGTTGAGGTGGAGGAGGAGGGAAATACTCACGAATCCATATTCTATTAGGTTTTCTTAGATCATCAGAAAGAATAATTGGGCATATTTACACAATTACATCTTAGTAAACTATTATGCCAGCTTAACGAGAATACATATTCTGGTAAAAGTACATTAAATTGCAATCCAGAGGCAATTTGACTGCTGAGGACATTATTTTTTTTATCTAATTATTCACAAATTAATGAATAAAATTAAATTCCAATCACTGAAGAAAATGAAGCAATGGTAAGAATCAGAACTACAGATTAGTTAAAGCAAAGGTATGCAATGCATAACAGAATTAAAGCATTTCTTTTACTCAAACTCGGTGCTTAAAAAAGAACAAATCCATCATCTTGAAATTTGACTTGTAGCTTGACATTAAAAATAATCTGAGTAGAATTTTCAGTGGGGTAAGCACAAAACTAGTTCAAGTTGTGTCACTCTCAATTACTGTACTCAGGTGGTGTGCCCATTAAAATTCCCACTTGTGGGTTCCGCTCACTATGCAAATGGGGTCATTACCTGGAGAATTTAATTGGTTATGACACTGGGAGTAGGACTTTTCCTTTCAAAATAAACCTACTTACACACATTTTCACTAGAAATGTGATTGTTATATATACTTTGGATTGTTTTGCTCTATCAATATTTGCTAAAATTAGATGGTCTTTGCTTACTTATTTCTCACAAATAATTCAAAGTAGATCCAAATTACTTTGCGGATATGTCTGTAAGACTACTTAGAATGACTCTTTGGTACATCAAATTGCTTATCAAAACATCAGGAAGATCTTCATACCACCTATCAAATGTAGGAACACTTCCAGAAAAGATTTTCATCTTTTCAGAATACACACTTTCTGTCTCATCCATGTTCTGAATATTTGAGGGGATTCTTCCATTTTTGGGGGGGGGGTACTTTAAAGAAATAGTTAAAACCTTAACCCTCCTCTTGGACGTATAATACATATATTGGGTATTTAATATGTAATGTGTAATAATACATATGGGTGAAGAGCCATGTGTGTAACACTGGAAAGGCCCTTATGTTCACCAATAAGTCTGGGTGAGGACCTAAGTTGTTTGTCAGAACTAGTTTCAGAGACACTTCCAAGAGCCCTTAGACGACTGAATTTAAGGAGGACAAACAACAAATTGGTGTGAAAAGTGCAGCTCTTTATATACTCACCGTCTGTTCTCATTGACTGTGATTTCAACTGGAGAAAACCTGAGTTTATAGCTACCTAACAGGAATATTATTAATATTGGCCTGAATTCACAACGAACACTGAAACTACAGTGTGGCATAGTGGATGTAATATTAAACTGTGCATCCAGGAATTTAGTTCCTAGACACTGACTCTCCTGGCAGTTCCCAGAGTGAACTTGAACTAGGAACAGGATTGCTGTAGGTATTAACGATACAATCTCAGGGAAGCACTAACAGTTCCTTGAAAGAGAGGGGCTACGTGGTCCAGATTTTTATCACCATACCAAGTTGTACAAGCCAAGATTTTATCACTGGTGTGTCTAGACCTACAGAGAATTATTTTTCCTTTAATGCAAAAAAGAATATTCTAAAATGAGAGGGGAAAAAGTAATTCCAAGGATGATAGAAGAAAAAATACCACACATTCCTAACTGGACCATTGGGCAGGATTATTAACATCTGTAACTATGGGAAGTTTCCCATAGAATATCAAATATGGATCCAAGTCTCTGAGATTCATTTTTCTATGATATTTCTAATTGTGCCCGGAGGATAAGAAGGAGTTGGCGCATCCAATAAATATAATCATTTACATGCACGGAGCTCCCTTTGAAGTTAATAGGACCTATGGAAAGGAGAGTTATGCACCACGAAAACGGAGTTCAACATGAATCTAGTTCTCTGTTGTTAACATGCAGCCGTATTGCATTTGGATTTTCTTACTGCTTATCTTTTCTTTGTATATGGTGTTTAAGTTGGAGTTGAGTTAAGTGCTCCATGTGTAGGGGAAAGATAGTCAAAAAGAGAAGATGTGATGACTGCAAGTGCATACTCAGGGACCGGCTTTATATGATTGTATCCAAAAGCGATTCAGCCTGACATTGGTAGAGCTTGTTTAACTTTTCAGAAGGAAACCATTTCCACTTTCCCATTTGATCTTATAATCCTACGATTCATCTAGGATGTGCATTTTTTCCTTCCATTTTACAGATGAAACAATGGGGACAGATGGCTTAAGTTCACTTCCTCAAGTAACACAGTTCCCGTACACCTAGGAAACCTGATTTCCCTTCCAAGATCTTGCTATTACAGCCATATTTTTCTTAAGAAGTCTTACATATAGGGGAATCTGAGTGCCTCAGTTGGTTAAGCAACCAACTGTGACCCAGGTCATGATCTTACAGTTCATGGATTCAAGCCCTGCTTTAGGCTCTGTGCTGACAGGGCCTGCTTTGGATTCTGTGTCTCCTTCTCTGTCTGCCCCTTCCCAGCTTGTGCTGTCTCTCTCTGTCTCTCAAAAATGAATAAACATTTAAAAATTAAAAAGAAAAGAAATCTTACATATAATAGACTTAATCGCAGCTGCTCTGCTTGAAGCTGGCATGAGGACACAGGGATCTGAATTCTCACCAGCCTTATTTCCTGTCTCTCACCTCTCCTACCCTGAGTGGGGATCCTGGCACAGGATCCTAGGGAGACTGAAAATCATACCCACTGTACTACTTAAATCTCATTACATACATTGACCCCAAACCAATCAATCCACAATATTTCACTATCTTATGCCTACTTATCACTATTTGTTTTCCGAGAAGGATAAGGAATCAAGAGTTGGATCTTCATCATAAATTGTTTGCTGGTCCATTCTCCGTTTGTCCCTCTAGGTCTGTTCTCAGTCTCTGCCTGCTTTGTGCCAGCCTCCCTTGCTTTCTGGTTTCCAGTTGGCTTTAGCTGATGGCAATAAATCAGAAGGTGGGAGCAGAGAGAGGGCAAGGTGTTAATTCCTACCCTACTCCCTGGCCCCCTTCCTGTCAGGTAATGACCTTTAACAACTCCATTCCCCACCATAAAGTGCTGCTCTGTCATCATCCCTATCTAGAGCTATAGCTCTCTTGCTTTTGCCCCTTCAGACATAGAGAAGTAACATCTTCCATTGTTGCTAGTTTCTGGCACCTCAAACTCCCTTGTTGGTTACCTAATGACTGATTCTTCCTAGCTGAACAGTCCATTTTATTAAATGCTCTTCAATTAAGCCCTTTGAGTGAGCTGTTTGCTGTCAGTACACCAATGAGATATTGAGGAAGAATGAGTTTGTGTGTGCAAATGCACATGTTGTCTGAATCCAATCTTGTTATCCTGTGCTTCTAAGATTTATCAAAATAATGTAAACTCTGGTGGTTTCTTAAATGTTTTTCTCTTTAGCATGGACAGTTAGTCAAATAATACTGCAGGAAATACACTAGACACTCAAGAAATTAACTTAGCAATTTTAGGTTCAATGATTACATATTTTGATGCTAACTTTTGACACTGTAACAAGCTGGCAGTGGAACATGGAAGGAATTACAGTATCATCACCAGGAGTTATCGAAAGTTTATAATTGAATTTATACAGCTTTAGAATTCCTACAGATGGTGAGGTTTAAGTTTGTTCCACACAACCTGGAATGATGCAACATCATTATCAATGTAAACAGACCCACAACAGAAATCTTAGCCCGGAAATTAATCCTTCCAGAAATGTCCTATTTAGAGACTCCATATGAATGTAAACAAAGGTAATAAAATAATTTAAGTGTGGATCTGTATGTCTTCAGAGTCAAACACTTTTAAGCTCAAGTAGGTCCAACGTTAACCTTAGTTTTCCAAAGTTCAACCTGTAGGCTCTAGCCTGTAGGCAATGGGAAGCTTGCTGAGGATTTTAATCAAGGAGATGGGGAGATCAAATTTATATTTTGATGTAATTTTATTGGGCAGCTGTATGAATGACAGACTAGAGGGGTTTAAGATGTACTGAGGCAGCAAAAAGACTGTGCGTTCATTTATACCAAAAATGGTGAGGGCCCGAACTAAGGCACTGACTGTAGAAACACATGGGGGTGGGAGGAGGGACTGAATTAAATACATTTCTGGAAAAGAATTGAAACCCTATCCTAGCTGAATTGATGTATTGAATGCGCCTGGTGCTTACATACAAAACCAACTGCATGAATATTAGATAAAAGTCTAGTTTACAGAAGTTTTAAAGCCCATTATTGTTTCAAAACACAAATATCTTATCTTCACTCAGGGAGATAATGGATCTGAAAATGCTTGTAAACTGTGTCACCAATATTAGGAAACTTCTTCGGAATCACATTTAGGGTTTACATGATGTTCTGGTGGTGAACTAGTGAGAAAAATACCAGAGTAAACTCTTTCATTTCCCTAAGATGCTGGAAATGTATGTTAATGTGTGTAGTCAGTGACTGTAGGGGAGGAAGTATGAGGAAAACAGGAGTAAGGAGACATGGACAAAGGATCACCAGAGTTCTGATACATAGGAGGTGTTCATTTGTACATCTGTCAAATTAATATGTGAGTGAATGAATACGTGTGTGTATGTATGGTATTTATATGTGTCTATATATATGGCAAGTATATAGACACATATAAATACCATACATATACATATACATATATGTGTATGGTATGTATATATATATATGGCATATATATCTATATATGGCATGAATAACTGCACAGAATCAGACATGTATGACTACAACACACTGAATGACAATTACAAGCATAATAACTGAAAGAGAGGACAATTTCCACTGGACTGTACACACTATTGTTTGATCATTTTTAGCTAAGCAGATTGCTAACCAGTTACTGATTATTAACTGTTGGCCAAATGAGTCATTCTTTAATTGGCTTAATGAGTAAGTTCACTTCCCATCATAAGTCTTAGGTAATGCATGACCCAAATCTCGTTCGTGGGCCTCCAGCAGCTCGAAAATTAGGGAGTAAATCTTCCAAAGTTATACTGTTGCCAGCCTTTGTCTTTTTGTGCAACCTGATTCAAATTTTCAATTGGACAGGTTCCAAGTTTTGTGTTAGTCTGGGAGAGTGTTTACTGGCCCCAAGAGGTTGCCCAATTTGTCTTAAGTTCTGTGCATCACATATTATGTTTCCTTAGTTAAAATAAAAATGACCCAAACCTGCTTTAACTATTTTATTCTTTATACACACACACACACACACACACACACACACACATTTGCAGTCTAAAATAGAATTAGACTGTTTTCTTAAAAAATAATTACGTTAAAATGTCAATATTTAAATTCACATTGCAAATACTAATTAAATTTCAAGAGATCTTTAAAATATAGGTGCTTCCTAAGAATAATAAGGGAGGAAGGGAGGTACCAGGGCAAAAGGGAGCCCCTTGGGTTCTTTTTGTCCCCAGTGCCAGAGGCTGGTACTTGAAGGGAATCACAGCGCAGCTGCCTGGGCAGCAGTTTGATTTGCATCTGGCAACTAAATCATAAAATATGAACTGAGGCCTTTTATCCGTTCATTAAAATATTTAATAATTGTTGAAAGTTTGAACGACAAGGCAATGGGAATCCACACCATAATACAAAAACACAGTTGTGCCACATTCTTAAAATACTGTGTATCCCAATTCCTTGCGTGTTCCTGTTTTCAGAGATCATGTCCTAGAATAAAAGATCATGTCATGTGCGGAGGCTTTTCATGTCTTACGAGAGTCAAAGTTGTCTTTCATTTGCATTACATTTTCCTTTAAACCAAACTTTAAAGTTCTCTGACCTAAAATATGATAAATTATACTGAAGTATATGTGGTGCATATAATTAGGCAGAGTCTATCCCAAAACTTAACTATTTTTAAATATTTCAATACATAATAGTGACATTATAACCATTTCTTCTTTAAAGAAGAGCATGTGCTCAGGATAAATGACTATTTTCATGGAGAGAAAAGTTAATATTAATAAGTGAAAAAACTTTAATTTTATGCTTTCTTAAATTTCAACAAGTAAGATTTTGTATACTATCAAAGCATCAAAATGCCTGTAGATGCACAGCTTTGTGATGAAAACATTCTACTTTTTCTATATGCACTCAAAAATGTCCATTATTTGAACATTGGCAGACTGTCTTGAGAAAGTTTTTCTAAATGAAAAAATATGATGGGATAATACATAGCATAATTATGCCCCAAGTTTGCATTAAGAAGCATTCCACTTGTAGTTTTCACAACTAGAAGTAGTACTGTGGTTGTCATCTATTACAGTACACACAATTTGATTGTTACAGGGTAGACATCTGCCAGAAACATTTCAGTTTAGCATGATGAATTTACCTTAGCCCTGTCAAGAATCACATTACAATGCCAAAGTATTGCTTTGAATATATGTTGAAAAACAGCAATAAATTTGTTGAGGTAGAGTTTCAAATCCCCTCAGAATCGTGTCATTACTGGTACTATGGCTAGGCACATGTGAGCTCAGGTTACCCTGTGGGGGATTTACCAATAGTGAGTATCACTTGCTTACTCGGAACAGCTCAAGAAAAGGTATTGTTGACTGTGAGCAACACAAGGAGTTTATCAGCATCACAGCAAGGATTCCAGCATACTTAATTCAGAAGAAATATAAGGATATTTAAAGCATAATCCCTTTCTAAGACATTTAAGCATACTCACATGGGAAGTTGTTTATCTGTAGCCCTTTTTCTGCTTAATGGCAAACTTCTGTGAAAGACTGAACTAAACTCTAATAGAAACCATATTTGGCCCCAAATACCTAATATTAGCCTCGTTCATTTCAATAGTGGAATCTGCACTTTCCTTGTGTGTGAAGTACAGGATAGGAAGACAGCAGCAGACGCCAACCGTTGGTAGATTATTCTAAAACCATTCAAGAACTATTGATAAGTTCAAGTCCAGTGTCTTTGGGAGCAAAGATAGACCACAGTCTCCTCTACAGCCTGCGTCACAAATGCCAGATGAAATTTTACTTCTTGAAAGACCTATGAATTCTACCAAGAATTTGCTGCGCACTTTGGAAAGATTTTACGATGTAGACATGACCACATGACAGACTTCTTATATCCATAGCAACTTTTAAAGTCTAAGATACAGAATAAAGACTACTGCCTGAATAATACCAAAGGGCCACATCCATATAGGCAAGATTGTGTGCAAGGTTCACAGTTTAACTACCATAAAATTTAGCTGCCGCTTTCATTTGAGAAATGTGGCAGATAAAAGCAGCTTCAATATTGCACCATTGCATTAATGTAGATGTAGCACAGATATATTAAATTTTTTCCTCTCAACACCATGCTCTAAGAAAGTAGTAAAAGTATTATGTTTGCATGATACTGATTTGACATGTAGTCTGAGAAATATATGAAATGTTGTATTTTTAAAGGACTTGGCTTATGAAAAGTCATATTTGAGGGAGTGTGGAATCAATTCGCAGTGATACTTTATGGTCTAGGAACTCTTACAAGCTAATGGAAGAAACTGGTATGCGCGTGTGTGTATATACGTAAAATCTGACAGAAGTAGTGTTAATAACTTATACTGAACTTCATCAAGGGAGAATAAAAATCATGCAGTCTCTAAGTTTATAGTTGCAGTATATCTGTAGTATTTACCTAGTCTAGAAATTGTGATTATATCACTTTCCAGGTTTTTTTAATCTTCTGATTGCCTTCAGTTCAGCTAGAAATACAAATTTCTATCACATTCAGTGAGCCAAATATATAAAGCCAAATATATAAAGATAATATCTAACTATAAAAAGATCCCAGAAAAGAATGAACTTTTAGTGTGTGTGTATCCTTGTTTGATGTAACCATTTATACATCCTGGAAGAATGTCCAGAACTACTGATTTGAAGAAGGTTTACAGATACTTCTGTACCCAAATCTGACTATAACATAGATACTAGGAGTGAGGAGGAACCCACGGCAAAATAACTCAGAAAAACAGAAAACATGATAGAGAGAGAACAAATATCTACAAGTGTACTCTACTAAAAAGAAAAAACAAGACACTATTGACAGTATATATATATTTAAAAAAAAAAAAGGATTCATAGACTCTCAAACTGTGGCATAGCAGAACATCCTATCACTACAGAACAGTGAAAAAGAACACTGTACTCATAAGGAAACACTCCTTTTACTGGAACTATGGGAAATCCTTTTTACATATGAATTCAGAAATTTGGACAACATTACAGGTCTGGTATCTCTCCAATATATCCTCTATATTAAAATTTTTAAAAAATAAGCTTTCTCATCTTTTCTACTTGCCTGCTATAGTCTAGTAAGAGGAATTAACACTATAAATCAAATCTACTTCCTCTGAAGTTGCTTGCATGTCAAGTTTTTTTTTTTTTTTTTTTTTTTTTTTTTTTTTTTTGAGAGTTTCTAAGTGTTTGGCAGCCAGATACCACTGCTCCTGGGGCTCCCTCTCTGGCTTTTAGATCAGGTAAAAATAGGAAATATTCAGAAACTGATGCTCCACATTCTTTCTGAGGTAGAAGCCTGGAGCATCAAGATTCTCAAAAGGCAAATTCTAATTTGTAAAACAGTTTCAAAATAGGAATTATCACTTAAATCACTTAACATTATCTTGTACATTGTGGTGCCTTTATATGTGCATAATCATTTTTAAAGAATAATTTGTAATGTTAAATTAATCCTGAGAGTATAGCAGTTTGTATAAATAACAGTACTTAGGAAACTGAGCACTAATAACCTGTAGGATATATTTTTAAAAAACTAGAGCAACATCCCTGAACCTGAACATCTGTCTGTGTCACTTGTATCTCTCTCTCCTTTGCATTCTATCTGCACACATTTTTTCTTCTCATGATGCTGGCTTTCCTCTCACATTCCAACTCCACTTTCATTCATCACTCTTCACCTTATTTCCCCGGAATGCCTGTTGATAAACACCTCCCTCCTAAATCCATCATCCCCTCTTTCCTGTGCTTTTCTTCAACATCTAATTCTCTCTTGATGTTCTCGGTACCATTTGGTCAAGTTGGGCACACGTTAAGTGGTCAATTTTTCTAAGCACTGGGAGGACAAGATAAATCAGAGTTGGCTCCTACATTTCTGGTGCACACAGCAGACTGAGGGAAATAAAGACATGAACAAATTATGAAAATGCATGGTCAGAAGTCACAGAAAAACGTGAATGTTGGATGGGATTGCACAGGACTGAGGCTTGACAGGAACAAGAATTATAATAAAGTATTATTTTGAGCCAGTTCTTGAAAGATGATTTCAAGTTTCTCAAGCATACAAGGAGAGGAGAAAGGACAGTCAAGCAGAAGGAGCAGCATCCATAAATACATGGAGTGTGAAGAGTGTGCGTGTCCTAACACCAGAGAATGTTCAGTGTGGCTAAAAAACAACTTCAACAGGAGGGACAGAGTGGAAGATGAGACAGAATAGAAGTTGTGGTGTAGATGAGTTTTTATGGCAGGACACATAATTCAATTTTTTTTTTCTACGTGCTATAACTTAAAGCAGGAAGATAGTTTCATATTTGTGTTTAGAGAGGTCATTCAGGCAAAAAAATTGGACGACACTGTAAAGGAGGAAGATGGAAGGGAGAAACTAACACCAAATCTGAGATTGTTGTTATAGGGAAGTCCACAATTGCCCCTACCTACGGCTGCCAAGGCTGCAGCTTAGGCCCTTCTTGGACCTAAAGAAGAGGTCAGTAGAAAGAAAAGTAAATTTGAAAGCTATTTTAGTTTTGATAGGATTGTCTTGAGGGCAGAGCCTGAAGCAAGAACTTATATTTAGTTTATCTGGGAGGTGATCCCAAGAGCATGATTGAGGGATCAGGGACAGGGAAGCAAGTGAAGAAAAGCCAATTTAAAGGTGTTATTATGTTGTCATTTGGGCAGTGGGGCTCATTTCTGCCAGTACAAGCTGAGAAGGGCACAGAATACTTTCCAGAAATGTGTACCTAAAGGACAAGAGGCAGGGACATTAATCTATAAACTTCTACTCCATTGGTCTCCATTTCCCTTGAGAGTGTCCACATACTACACTTCCAGTTTACTTGCTCTGGCCAGTCTAGCTGCAGAAAGTGATTAAGGGGTAACTTGATGCCAGATTTGGTCACCATGTAGGTAGAAGTCCACAAGGAATCATCTGCCAATTCATATCTGAAAACAGAGGTGGCACTTCAAGGATGTGAGTCAGGGTACCAGAAGTGTTAAAAGTAACCTCGCAATAAAGAAGTTGTCCTTCTACACACACACACACACACACACACACACACACACACATTAGAATATTACTCAGTGATCAAAAAGGATGAAATCTTGCCATTTGTAACAATATGGATGGAACTAGAGTGTATTATGCCAAGCTAAAGTCTGTCAGTGAAAGATAAATATTATATGATTTCACTCATATGTGGACTTTAAGAAATAAAACAGATGAATATAGGGGAAGGAAAGGAAAAATAAGATAAAAACAGAGAGGGATACAAACCATAAGAGACTCAAATACAGAGAACAAACTGAGAATTGCTGGAAGGGTCTTGGGTGGGGGGAGGGGCTAAATGGGCATTAAGGAAGCCACTCATTGGGATAAGCACTGGGTATTCTATTAAAAAGTGATGAATCACTAAATTCTATTCCTTAAACCATTATTATACTATATGTTGACTAACTTGGATTTAAATAAAATTTAAAAATAAATAACAGTAACCACAAATAGGTATTAGTTGAAGCTACTTAACCTGAGGAGATCACTAGAGTAAGCATGTAGGCTGGCCTCTCTTGACATGGTCGGATTATAGGGTAAACCCATAGAAAGTAGGAAATATGTTTGTATGTATTGCTATATGCACTTTTCTGAGAAATAAGTCCAGAGATTTATCACATTCTCAAAGTGCTTCTTGATCCACAAAAGTTTAAGAAACACAAATTTGGAGCAAAAATGCAAGTATAAGAAAATAAATCAGAAAAACAACATTTAAGAGTCAGAGATGAGAAGATGGGGAAAGAAGTGTTCATGTCCAGGGTTTAGAATCAGAAAACCTTGAGTTTGATCAAGGCTGTATTTGAATTTGAACAGATTATTGCGTTCTTTGAGTCTCAGGATGCTCCTCTGTAAAGCATATAGCGATAATAACTTATAACTTAGATTGTAACTTAAATTGCAGGGGTATTTTGAGTATTAAATGGAAAATATGTGCAAAGTATCTAGAATTAAGTAAATGCTCATTAAATGAGTTATCAGAAAAGTGGAAAATGCCAAGAAGAAATTGTGTAATAGAACCCAAGGGGGGAAAAAAGACAAAAAGAAGCAAATAATAGTTCTCATTCGGCAAATATAGGAACGGAGGTTGAAAAGAGTTCGTGGAGTTTCTGATGATTTGTCAAGAATAATCAAAATATATTAGTTGGGTAGAGAAGGTACCTTGAGGAGTAAAGTAGTGTATTGTCAGAGCAGACTCGTACAAATTAGGTATCTCACCCAGTGGTGAGCTTTACTAATCATTTAAGAATATCCTCAATCAAGAAGCACAGGCCCAATAGAGACACCTGGAACTTCCACACAGCTTTCCAGGCCCTTCCTCCCACATTGGACATGCTATTCCTGGCCCACAGTAATATATGGAGTCTCCAAATAAGGTTTTTCAGGATTACCTGACAAGTCAAGAACATTAAAGTTATGAAACCTCTACATTTTATATCCAAAGGAGTTCTATAATTTATGGGACATTCTCTAAGGAGTCATGCCTTATAAACCCATAGGTTCTGAGTTTATTTACTATAGTAAACCTTTAGTCAGGGGCTTCCTACTGTAAGAATTCTGTGGAGAATGTCTCTGTTTCCCACCAAATATTATTAGTCTCTCTCTCTCTCTCTCTGTATAGAAATCCAATTGACAAGATCAGAACAACTCACTTTTCCTTATTTTTTTCCCTAGAGGTGCTCCCCACCCCCAGAGAAACTGAATGGATCATGAGTCAATGACATGGACACTTGTCCTCAGTACCCTATTCATTGTCCCACCCACTTCTAACTCAAGTACCCAAGCATCCTTCTCTTCCAATAGAGAAGTTACCATTTTTTTATTATTTAGTATATATCCTTCCATAATTTTTTTAAATCTTTACATATTTATTGGTATATGTTGGGTTCAAATGTGTGTGTGTGTGGTATGTGTGTACATTGCTTTTTTTTTCCTTAACAGTATGTCTTGGCGATCTTTCCATATTGTATATAGAGACTTTAACTTTTCAACAATTTCAACAGCTGTGAAGGGTCTGAGATTTTACTCTATAAGCAGGTTGAAAGCTACCTTACCACAGTTTCATGGATGCTGGCAGATGACATGAGACTCTTGGGTCAGAGATCAAGAACTTTTATACCAACAGCAATAGCAGTATCAGGAATATCATCATTTTTACCAATCCCCTAAGCTCGAATTCCTATAGGGTAACACAAAGAAGGATAGCCAATGCCTGCATATGTAGTTAAATGACCCGAGCTTATAGAATGGCAAATCTTTATTAACTGGCAGTCAGCAGAACAGCTTTATGTTGACACTAGAGGAAGATACTGTATTTATTATACTGGAGAGTAAACAAACATAGCCTATACTCCAGAGGGAGATAATATCTCTATCTTCCAAGGCTATTCAGTATATAAACATTCTTGTAAGACATACAGAAATGTTAAGAGGTGCCATTAAGGTGGTGGGAGGATTGTCTCCCAAGAAACCAGTGTATACAATTTCATAGTATGAACGTTATTTAACCATTCTCCTATTAATAGTCATTAACAGTTAAGGTAGGACAAGTTCTACTTTCTCAATTATTTTCCCAAGGTTATTTGCTTAATGAACTGAACTTTTATTTATTTTTTAATTTTGAGAGAAAGCACAAGTAGGGGAGAGGGTCGGGGGAGTAGGGGGAGGAGAGAGAGAGAATGAGAGACAGAGAGAACGAACTCAAGCAGGCTCCATGCTCAGGGCAAAGCCTGATGTAGAGCTCAATCTCATGACCCTTGGATCATGACCTGAACCAAAATCAAGAGTCGGACACTCAACCGACTGAGCCCCCAGGTGCCTCTGAATGAACTGAACTTTTCAAGTCATTGACAAATTGCTCATTTACCTTTTTTGATGTGAATTCATTTTCTGCAGTTTGATTTTGTTGATTGTCTTCCATAAAGGTAGTTTTTCACATATGTTTTGAATGCTCATTCTACATCTTCATCTTAAATGCATTGTTAACTTTTTTCCTCTCTCAATTTTAGGTTTCCCTTTCTACTGTCTAGGAATTCTTGAATTGTTCCATCTGGCCTCATAGGGCCACCTTGTCAGAATCAGGTCTTAGGCTGATGACTAGTGGCTCTTGACTGGGGACATTTCAGATTGATTCATTGAGTCAGTATCTGGGTTGGGTTTAGGCTTGGCTTCAAATCTGAATCTCCTTTATCCTGCTTCTCAAGGTATATGCCATCATTTTAACCACTGTCCTCAGGGAGCCAAAGCAACTATTTTCATCCTTTGAAAGGGCAGTAGAAACATGGGGCAAGGAGTCAGAAAAAAATATCTGAGACCTTTGTGTTAAGAACTGAGGCTGATGTAATATTCATTACATCACAGTAAATGAACTTCTTGCTACAATGACCTAATCGGGGTCTAAAGCCCAGAGAGCACACATCCATAGCTTCACTTATCACCTTGTGCACCTGCTGCAGAAATCTACTCTACAGAGGCATTGAGCTTGTTTTGGGCTAATTTACGTAAACACACACACACACACACACACACACACAACACACATACACACACGATTTAGATATGTATAGCTTCTTTTTATAAAAATATATTGTTTTCCGCACTGTGTTTCAAGCAAAGGATGACTTCAAAAGATGAACTTAAATTGCCACCTTGATTGGGGGCAAAGATAACATAAGCTCATTTATACAACTCAAATAGCTTAAAAACAAACAATCTGATTAACAAAAAGGACAGTGAATCTGAATAGATACTTTTCCAAAGAAGACCTATAGATGGCCAGTAAGTCCATAAAATGATGCTCAATGTCACTATTCATCAGAAATGCAAGTCAAGACTACAATGAGATGTTAGCTCATACCAGTCAAAATGGCTAGTATGAAAAAGACAAAAAATAACAAGTATTAGAAAGAATGTGGAGAAAAGGGAGCACTTGTGCACTGTTGGTGGGAATGTAAATTGGTAAAATCACTATGTAAAGCGGTATGGAGGGTCCTCAAAAAATAATTTTTTAAGACCACCATATGATCCAGCAATTCCACTTCTGAGTATTTAAATGAAAGAAATGAAAACACTGATACAAAAAAGACATCAACACCTACATGTTCTTTGCAGCATTATTTACATTAGCTAAGACATGGAAACAACCTAAATATTCACTGATAAAATAATGGATAAAGAAAATGAGGTACACACATGTACACAGGAATATTAATTAGCCATAAAAAAGTACGGAATTTGTAACAACACAGATGGACCTTGAGGGCATTATGCTAAGTGAAATAAGCCAGAGAAAGAAAGACAAATACCATATGATCTCAGTTACATGTGAAATTGAAAAGTATAAAATCTGAAAACCCAAAAGGCAAACCAGAACACACAGATACAGAGAATAGATTGTGGTGGCCTGAGGCAAAGGGCTGGGGGTAAGCACAACAGGTGAAGGTGGTCAAAAGGGACAAACTTCTAGTTAGAAAAGAAAACAGCTAATTTACACAGAATTGTGGAAATGCGTCTGATGTAATTCTTTCACAAGTTATAAATTGACACCTACTGCTTAAGATCAATTTTGAGCTGGGTTTAAATCAGTAGAGTTCTTCTATTAGAAGAGCAACTGCTGAAATTATTTCCAATATCAGAACTTTCTTCCGTGCCCTAATAATTTGATGACCTTATAAACAAATTTACTTACCATATATAAAATACCCACGGCCAGGTCTACCACGTCCCAATTACTCAGAATCTAGATCCAACATTTTAGGAGGTGAGACAGCGGGGGCAGGTGGGATGAGAAACTATTATACTTAGTTTTTGAAATAGATCAGTTCTATAAATATTAAAATTGAACACAATCTTTTTCTTCAGTTCAATCAAAGCCATCCATGGATTCCAAATATAAATAAAAAATAATATTTAAATAAAGCTCAGAATCCAGTGAAAGCTTTTTATCATGCAGAATTCTAAAAAATATCTGAAGAAAAAAATTTGTCTTTTAAGAAATACGGTAACTCGAAATATCGTAACATAACCTTTAATTTTCTATTGTTATTTATGAATGGTGGAAAGCCTATTTTTTAAAAATATGGTTTCAAACTTTGAATAAATTGTTAGGCACAATTAGTGAAGGACAATGTAATCAGACCTTGAAGGACTTTTTCTCTAATATTGTGTACTTTTTACTTAGATTGCCACTTATCTGGTGACAATATGAATTAAAACAAGGAACATATATAAAAACAGCAGCAGACCTACATATTCATATGCGTAAAAATTAGATAAACATAAAAAAATATATACCTTTGACTAAATCTTTATCTTTGAAATCAGACCTAGAATCTATTCCTAGCCTGCTTTTTGCTGTTGTTCTACAGATAGATAATAGTGACCTTGGAGAACACTTATTGAGAAGTTTTTTTTTCACCTGAGTCTGCAGATATTCTAAGAATTCAAAGAATATAGAACTTGTGTTGTGATTTCACATCAGTAATATTTACATGAATCACTGTGTCTCTTGAAATACATTTCTACACTGATATCTAGCAATTTTTTTCCTGAGTTTGTCTAGAACCTTGTAGTATATGGAAATTTAAAGTCAAACTTTGTAATTTCTTAGACCAGCAAAATTTTCCTAAACAGTTTTGAGGTCATAAGATTTGACTATTTTGTTTTACTGAGCAAAGACACTTTTAAAAATCTTGTAGTTAATATGATCAAAATATTTTAACACACAAAGTTAATCAAAGGCATAATGTCAAAATAAGTTACTGGTTTCCCCAAGAAATAATGGTTGTCAGCTTTATAGCAAAACAAATATTTATTACTTACATTTCTTATTTTGAAGTGAACCCATGAACACTTTATTGTTGACTTATTATTCAAAAAGTATTGAGAGTTGACCGTACACTAGGTTCTGTTCTAAATGCTAAAGGAAAGCAGTTAACAAAATTAAGTCCCTACTTCCAAAAAGATTACTTTCCAGGGGGAAGAAATAATAAACAAATGGACACGTAAATATATCAGCTGGTGATGTTATCTAACATGGAGAAAAATAAAGCAGAATAAATGAAATAAGGAGTGCCAGAGTGGGACAGGTGATTATTATTTTATATAAAACAGTCAAGACCTCTCTAAAAGAGTGAAATTTGTTCAGAGATCTGAAGGCAGTCTGGGAATAAATGAAGCTGCTCTCTGGCAGAAGACAAGCAAGTGCAAAGGCACTGAGGCAGATGCATGCTTAATGTGTAAAAGGAATAGCACAGATTCTTGCATGACTGAAGCAAAGTGAGACGTGGAAAGACTACTTAGGAAAAGCTATTAGGAAGTTCATGGGTGTCCAGATTATACAAGGGTTGCTAAGCACTTAAGCTTTAACTTTGACTGAGATGAGTAGCAAATGGAGAATTTTGAGAAAAGGAGTAAAATGATCTGCCTCAAGTTTTGTTGTTTTTTTTTTTTAATTTTGGGATAGTTTTAGATTTACTGAAAAGTGGCAGAGACAGTAATGAGAGTTCCCATATGTATGTCACTCAGTTTCCCTCATTGTTAACAGCTTCCATGACATTTTTGTCAAAAGTAAATAACCAGCATTGGTGCATTATTACTAAGCACATTCCTGAGTTATTTGGGTTTTATCAGTTTCTTCATCAACGTCCCTCATTTGTTCCATGACCCAGTCCATGATTTGAGTTACTTCACATTGTCGTGGCTTAACAGTTTCCTCTGGTCTATGATTGTTTCTCCATTCTTCCTTGGCTTTCACAACCTTGACAGTCTCAAGGAGTCATGGCCAAGTCATCCTGTACCATGTCCCTCATTCTGGGTTTGTCTGATGTTCAGCTCAAGATTAAAGTTTGGGGTTTTGGGCAAGAAGACCACAGGGATGAAGTACTGATCTGGTCATGTCATATCACAGGACTTAGGATACCCACATGACATTAATCTTCATTATTTAGTTATGGTAGTTTTTGCCACATTTCCCCACTCTTTTCCTTCCTTTGTCTCTGCTTTGGAAGAACAAGTTGATACTTTAAAAGGGTCATTTGATTACTATTTTGAGAACAAAGTAGATTCAAGTAGACAGTTAGGAGGCTGATGCTTGAAATAGAGACAAAAAGAGAGTGATGCTGCTTGTAGTGCACTTTTCTGGAATGAACCCCCACATAAATTTAAAAGAAGGTGCAATTTTCACTTGAGAATGTCTTTCACGAAACAGTAATCATTATTAATATTGAATCTCAACCCTTAGGCTCAAGGCTTTTAAAATAAATTATTTGACAAAATTGGACAAACTTCTGCACAGAGCAATGATAATTTTAAGAAAAAACATGTGCATGACTGAGTTGTGAGCTCGACAAGCCACTCAGTTTCCTTCCTCCCTTCCTTCCTCCCTTTTTTTCACATAAAGGAATTACTAACAGGCAAATTTTTTTGTTTGTTATTCAGACTTGAGTCCCTGGCACGCATTATCTTGAGAATTAACAAACCAACAAAAAACCCAGTTCAGATCAGGTCATACCTTTTATATAAATCTTTAGTGATTTTTAGTTTAAAAGCAATGGAAGAAATCAATAAGAGGAGGAGCTGATATGAAGACACAAAAAAAAATAAAATTGACTACTCAGAAACACAAAAACATGTTAGGCAAAATGGCTAATTGGGAAAATTGTTACAACCAATACTTAGAAGTATCACTATCTTTTATAGAAGAGTATTTTGCTTTTCCTTTTTTTTTTTTTACAGTCAATCCTCAATATTATGAAATATTCTGTTTCTCCCTTCTTTCCTCCCTCCCTTAGGAAAATATACTAATGCTCAAGAGTAGTTTTTCCTAATTAGTGAGATTAGGAAACTTTTAATAGCTCTCTTTGTTTTATAATCTGTATTTCCCAAATCTCTACTTTTTACACCAGGGAGGAAAAAGTGCTGACAATGTTTAAAGCCCAATATTGTACTTTTTATTTCTTTTAGAATTTATTTATTTGAGAGAAAGAGAGAGTATGAGCAGGGGAGGAGAGAGAGAGATAGAGGGAGAGAGGGAGAGAGAAAGAAAAGGGGAGAGAGACAGAGAGACAGAGAGACAGAGAGAGGGAATGAGAATGGGAATCCCAAGCAGGCTCTGTGTTGTCAGCAGGGCTTGAACCATAAACCCTGAGATCACGGACCTGGGCTGAAACCAAGAATTGGGTGCTTAACCAAGTGAGCCACCCAGGTACCCCCAAGGCCAGATATTTTAGAATCATTTTAAGCCATAGTTCATTTATACTAATATTCTCTATTATGCAAAACCAAATATCTGCCTGAATCTTTAAAATTTGAAAAAAAGTTAAGGTTGCGTAAACGCATTAGTACATGATATTCTTATGGGAATTAATAATTATAGATGTTTTGATGCTTACCTCAAGCATGAAACACTTTTTCAACAAATATAGAACTATCAAAAACAGGGGCACCTGGGTGGCTCAGCCGGTTGGGTGTCCGACTTCAGCTCAGGTCATGATCTCACTGTTCCTGGGTTCGAACCTCACATCAGGATCTGTGCTGACAGCCAGCTCAGAGCCTGAAGCCTGCTTCAGATTCTGTATCTCCCTCTCTCTCCGACCCTCCCCTTCTCTCGCTGTCTCTGTCTCTGTCTCTCTCTCTCTCTTTGACATAAACATTAAAAAAATTACCAAAAAGACCCCAGAGTTTTGATTGTTAGTGAATTTATAAATGTCTCTTATTATTAGCAGTTCTAATTTGAAAAATATATTCAATAAAAAAATGAGACATTGGTTTAAATAGGTTTGGGTAATAAATATTGACTGAAAGTTTTCTTGGCTCGCCAGTCCCTTATTATGAATACAAATGCAGAACTGTTACTATCTACACACAAGTTGAAGGACTGGCCCAGCACTTTGAATTGTATAAGAATATACGTTGAGCTTATTGTGTTTTCATTATAATCACTTATTTCAGTACAAAATCGTAAATAACAAAGAACATTTTGAATTCATTTTCAAATTTTATCTTCTTATTGACATGTTAGCATAGCAACGTTCCCATAATTTTTAACAATTTAAATTTTAAAAGTTAAAAATGCTGTAAAGTAAAACCTCCTATTTTATGTCTTCCCTGCAGTGGAGTCAGATTGTCTTTGCTCCTCAAACCATCACATCTGCCGGAATTTCTGAGTAGTGGCTTAGAAATGTCGGTTCAGGTATAGTTTTCATTTCTTTTATTTCTCCTAGAAAAACAACAGCTAACTGAATGAATTCAAGCCAGCTTAACCAAGTTCTCCTTCTCTTTTCCTTGAGAATGGATGAGTGTTTTAAAAATTGTGCTTTTGTAGAAGTGAATGTGAATGATTTGGCAGTGTTCGCTGACATCTCTAAGTACTCTGCACTCTCTGAGAAATTAAAGAGTGGGTTTACCAACAACACCCTCAATTCTGCATGTCTTTGACCTTCTCAAAAACCTGAAAAGTATTTGTACTTCTAGCGATTACAGCTGTAGCATCACCTTGTGAGATGCGTCTCCAGAAAGTTCTATTACACTCAATAGCCAACAGAATACTGTCAGGTGTATATTTACAGTAATTACAATAGCTCTTTCTTGTGAGGTACCTACTAATCCGTGCTTCCATATTTCCATTATTACTAGACAGCAGAGATTCCAATTTGTATTGTAGCTTTCTACAGATAAAACCCAGGAGAAATTCTTATCCATTAGATCTTCTCTTAATGCTGAAAATCTAACCTCTATCTCTCCTTTTTATTTCCCATTGTTCTTCCATTTCTCTCTTGCTTTTTCATCTCTTTCAATTGTTTGCACAGTATCTACCTCTTCATCTGTGAAGGCTGCCTCTGAATGGACTGCTATTAGGTCAGAGGTCACAAGCTTCCTTTAGTTTGCTCTTCCATTTTCTTAGCTAAGCCCATTGGGCAGATGTTCACGTTTGTGGCTGAGCAAATTAGACAACACTGTGGAAAAGAACTACTTAGGGGTAGCTCAACCCCGCATGGTTATGCTCCTCCGACTTAAAAATCTTGAGGCCATGGAAGCGAAGTGGTTCTTTCTGCTTTTATCAGACTGTTTTCATCAGCTTGTCTACCCTTGTAGAGTTATTGAAGAGGCCTCATTTTCATGTTTATTTCTTCCAAATGGAATAAAACTTTTTGTGTGCCTTCATTCAACTTTGCTCCTACATACGTTTTTATTTTAATCAAAAGCTTTCTTGGAGGGAGTGAAGGCCATCTACGGAGCTAGTTTATGTCTTTAAAAGCTTTGTTTATCACCCAGAGTGATACAGCCTATCAAAGGGGATTCATTTTGGTTCAAGGACACATTATTGTCTTGATTGGGCTTAGACATCAAAGGCAAGAATTAAAGGGTTCTGATGAAAACTTTCCACCTGACACACAGGTGGCTAAAAGTATGTGCTGGCCTTTCTTGGGTCCTTTTGTCACCTTCCTTAGCTTTCTTGTTTTGAAACATGATAATAGTAGTATTTGAGTTTTCTGGGGATTTTTGTTCTATATTGCATGCTGTGAAAGGATTTTTCTAGGTTCTGCTTCTGGGCTCCCTCTGATCTTGTGATGTTAAACACACTGCTGTCTTCCCTCGGCATTACTCTCATCATTTTCTTCTCCACTTGTCCCACTTCTGTCCTGTGTGTGTGGGAGGGGGCTGTACGGCAGATGTGAGAGGAAATTGAGGAGAATGGCAGAGTCGGGGGATGTCAGGGAATCACACTGCTGAAAAAAAGAACCTCCACAACTTCTAAAAGAAAAAAGGATAGGCTGTACTGGTCTTTGCATTTTTTTTTCCAGCATAACCACAAAGTTAAACTTTTTTCCAATGAAGCCTTTCAAAAAGAAACACCGTCCCTTATCTTTGAATTTTGATATCATCTAGCTCCTAGAGCTATGTCCCCAATTCATGAAAATTCATGGTTTGTTTTCTAAACAGTAGAGAATGATTTATACAACACAAATCCTGTATTTTCTAGGAAGACCAGTGTCATTCTGACCTTAAAGAACTATGTGAATTGTAATGAAAATAAATACTTCAATAAAGCATGACATCATATCTTGATTCATTTTGCATTGTGTATATTTAAGGGAAATACTAGAACCTCCTTCTGATAGTTTTAATACTTGGGGAAATATGTTGACTTTTGCTTTCTCTCTTGCCCCAGGGTCATGTCTGGAAATTCCACTCAGTATTAAAACCAGATTTAGTCAGTCAACAACAACAAAGAGAAAGAATGTTAAGTTTTTTTTGGACTAGATGTCACTTTTTAAATATTTTCCTTATGCCAGTCATTTTGGTGAGAAAGATGTACACAGATGAACACAAAGGGAAGCAAAATGTTGACAAACATATTGAAGAATAATTTAATATGGGTCAAATTTCTTGTACATAAGATTTTTCTGGTATCACATTCTGCTATTCAGAGCTGCAGTTTAATCTTTCCTTGATATTATTTCCTGGAATGATTGGCTGGGATTACATAATTAAAACAATCTGCATGTGCTAGCATAAATTTGATTGTTCTAGACATTAGAACTAAATTTAATAGTACACATGATAAGTTTTGATGGTAAGGAAAATAATTCCGGCTTTGGGAGGCTATCTACTTCATGCTTCATGATCATCAGAAGTATTTTACATTCATTAAGGAATTTAGCATGGTTGCTGGCACATAGTAGGAGATAGATATAGATACAGATATCAGTACAATTCTGTTGAATCTAATACATGAAGAAATATGCCAAGCAAATTAAATACCTAACAACTCTTTTTAGAAATTTTTATCCTCACAGAAACAATGCGTAAGGATAAGCATGTAGATACCTGGAAAATAACTAGCAAACAAACCATAAAATGACAGCATTAACTACTCTCTCAGCTCCGTAATGAAACATACATGCATTTGTGAGTAATAACAGGGATGCTGCTAAAATATCAACTTTTGGCACTGAGTGCTTTTATTTAGTAATGCACACAGCGTGATAGGTTTTTATTTTAAAACTTCAGAGGGCAATTTACAATTGCTCTTATTAACATATTCTGATGCTAACACTCTGTATAAAGGAAACCTTTTGATAGAACACATTGTTTTATTCTCTCATTCTCTCCGTGTCTCTCTCCAGGTCCTGCTGACATATTACAATTGGCTCAAATGAGACCTTTCTTCAGTTTCATTCATTCATTCATCCACCTATCTATCCATTCATTTTCTTTCATCCACACCCCCCACTCCCAACTGCCCCACTCATTCATCTTAATACATGCACAAATGTATATAATGTGGGGTGTGTGCATATATTCTGTTAAATGTGTCAAGTATTTTTTGAATATAGTTTTTTTATTTTAATAAGTAATATTGCACATTGGATTATTTTTTTCTTTTTAGTCACCTCAAGGTTTGGGATCCATCCATGCTACTTCATGCACATCTCACCCATTGCTCTGGCACACATTTCCTGCGATCATACTAATTATTGCTTATATAGGTATGAGTAAATTACTCGACCTAAGCTTTAATTTCTTCTTTGAAATAGAAAGGATATGTTCACCTCATGAAATCGTGTTAAAAATTAAATGAAAAATATGACAGGCATCTGGCACATAAATTCTCAATGAATGGGAACACTCAATATCTATCAAGTAGCTTGCTATGGCTTGGCAAAATAGGATAGAGGACAGTGGGAACATGTGGAGTAATATACAAGCTGAAACTGGAGAGTTGGAAGGACCAGATCATGAACACTTTTTATACAATATGGCAAGAAATTTGTATTTCTGTGCTTTAAATTTTTGCCCTGAATTTCCCTTAGAATCACCTGAGATTGAGAATTAATATTTACAAGACCTACCCACAGAGATTTGTTCTATGTGGCTTAAATAAATTTTTCTAATGCAATAGAGTTGGTCATATGTTTTTACTATGGGCCATGTTGACTTCTGCCCTTGAAATTAGTGGTAAGGAAGGGACATCATTCCTAGATCTGAGTTTTAAAATCTTAAAACGTGGAAGCAGGAGGGGTCCTGGTGGTTCAGTCGGTTAAGCATCCAACTTCGGCTCAAGTCATGATCTCACAGTTTGTGGGTTCGAGCCCTGCATCGGGCTCTGTGCTGGTGCCTCAGAGCCTGTGGAGCCTGCTTCAGATTCTGTATCACCCTCTCTCTCTCTGACCCTCCCCTACTCACAGCTGTTTCTCTCTCTCTCTCTCTCTCTCAGAAATAAATAAAAACATTAATGAAAACAACAATGTGGAAGCAGGAAAGTATTTAAAGTCCTATGTTTAAAGTGGAGGATGAATAGGGGCACCTGGGTGGCTCAGTCGGTTAAGCGTCCAACTTCAGTTCAAGTCATGATCTCACAGTTCGTGGGTTCGAGCCCCGCATCGGGCTCTGGGCTGTGTGCTGACAGCTAGTTCAGAGCCTGGAGCCTATTTCAGATTCTGTGTCTCCCTCTCTCTCTGACCCTCCCCTGCTCATGCTGTCTCTCCTTCTCTCTCAGAAATAAATAAAACATTAAAAATTTTTTTATTAAAAAATAAAGTATAAGATGAATAAATCTTTGAATTTAGAGGTGATGGAATTTGGGTCTGCCCTGTATCGACTATTTGTCCGAGCCTAGGTCAAGGCTATAACTGTCCCCTGTTGTTCTGTCCATCTCTAAAGAAGAAGAAAAATGACCAACTCATCTAGCCCCTCACTTTCCATCTCTGGGAGAAAATCACTACAGTCCAGTAGGCCTGTGGCCCTTTTCTTCTATAAACAAACAAACAAAAACAAAATAAAACCTTAGCATCTGCTTTCCTAACAAGCTATTTGGAGGATCATGCCTCTTCAGGCATGTTGACATCTTAGAACTTTTTGGCATTGGGAGCCATCAAAAGGTAAGCGTATTTTAGAACTATCATGTCCAATACTTTAGCCACCAGCCACATGCAGCTATTTGAATCTAACTTAATTAAAATTAAATATAATTAAAAATTCATTTCTTCTGTTGTACAAGCTGTACAATACCTGATGTGTCTAGGCTGTGACCATATGAGACAATACAAAATAGAACTTTCTCATCATTGCAGCAAGTATCACTGAGAACAATGTTTTAAAAAGCTCATTCTAATGCCAATCATGTAGGATGAATTAGAAGGGAACAAGACTACAGTCCAATGAAAAGAATATGGTTGGAGTTCTGACAATGGCCTCTAGAAACATTTGTAAAAACTTACTTTTCCTGGTTTGTCTATCTTTCCAATCATTACATTTTTGATATATCATGATATTAATCATCATACAATCAAAACTATTGACTTTTCCTTTTGTTCCTTCTAACAATATTTGTACATTTAATGATCCTTCTTTAGATGCTAGATTATACATTGTAGACATCTGAAGTGTTCTGCAGGTCAGTGCAAATGAGTCTTAGGCAGGAGCTGTAGGAACTCTTGGGACATTCATAGTAATGCAAAGATGTGATGTGCTTTGTTTTAAATGACAGACATAGGAAAAAGAAGCAACACTTTATACAAGAGATGCTTTGAAAGAATCATTAATTCCTTTCAAAGACTGCCTGCATATATGGGAGAAGGAAAGACTGGAGTTAACACAGCATGATCGACAGACTTCAAGATTCATGATTAAGTAGTAACAAACTAAGTTTTAGAAACACTGCTTTGGAGAAATGGACACATGACCAAGTGGCAACTAGCAGTTACTTAGAGGTAAAGAATTAGGGCCCAGGCAAGAGGAAGGAACCAGAAATATGTCTTTAGTTTTAGAAGAGAACATAAGTACTTCAACTATGAAATAGAGGAAGGAGATACTTAAAAAGAAAAGGAACCAAATCTCCCAGTTTGGGCAATTCCCTTTCTGACTTCTGTTTTATGTGCACTTGCCTATGAGTCAAACTGGGAAAGCAGATATGGATAATATACCACAGAACTCTTTCCCTTTATAGGTAATCAGCTAGGAGCACATTTCATGAAAGTTATGCTGCTCCTTTCTATTTCTATACCGCCCTTGCCTCCTAGCAGTTTACCTTACCCCACACTCCCCGTCTAGTCTCAATACAGAAGTCCTACCTCCTCTGTGCCAATAATGTCACCCCTCTGCCTAAAACCCTGCATGAAATCCAACATTCTTCCCAAGATGGCCTCCAGGCCCAACCTGATTGCAAGGTCAGTCTGCCCTCCTCACTTGCTCTCTGACTTCATTTGGTTACCTACAGCTCCCCCAATCATTTTTGCCTTTTGAGCCACACCAGCTCAACTCCTTGCTGTTTCTCAATGTGCCATGCATGCTCACATCTCAGGACTTTGGCTCTATCTGTTCCTTCTGCCTAGATGAACAAACACATCTCCCAGCCAACCCCCTTCCTCCTGGCCAATGCTATCAGAGTTTTCAAATCTTTGCTTACTTTTCAGTGAATCCTACCCTAACTACTCTGTCTATATTCACCTTAAGTAAACCCAAAACTTCAGTCCCTTACACTAATTTTCTTCTTTTTATCCAGGGCATATCCCCTTCTATCATGCTATCTAATTTACTATCATTACTGTTTGTTTTTCTTTCTCCAGAATGTAAGTTCTGCCAATGCATCTGAAGTACCTAAGCTTTAGGTCTGGCACATAGGTCTTCAATAAATATTGGAATTATTTCCTTCCTCAAAAATGATTAATTTTAGTACTTTCTACATTTCCTGTTAAGTAACTTTGTCATTTACATCAGATCTCAGTACCATACTCTTAAGAATTCTATTTTTAATTTCCCCCCTTCAAAGTAATCTTATTGAAGCAGTGATCCCAATGCTAGAGATTATCATTTTATATTTGCATTTTATATAATCCTCTGGCCTGCTTTTCTAAATGACATGTGTCAGGGAAATGGTGCTTACCAGCCACTCACACCTGTCTTGCTGATGTTTGATGGCTTGGCTTATTTTGTCTCGTTCACTTCATAATTTGAGAAATTTGGCAGAGCCTTTCCCAATGGTGTGAAAGCATTTTCTATGGGCTTGCTGATGGTGTGACTATCTCCCTCTGGTGTTATAGCTTTCAAGTGGCTTAAAATAAAAGACTGAATTATTCCTGTACCTGGCAGTCTTTATTGCTGCACTTCATCAACTCAATCCTACTAAATCATTAATTTATTTTACTTACATGCCTACACAAGCATGGTGAAAAGGAATCTGCAAAAATGCCACAAAATAAAGTGCCTTCTTTATTGCATCCCTGGCATTTGTATAGAGCAGAAGACTTCTCTTGCAAATTTTCTGAAATTTACCCATAAAAAACCCTGTCTCCCTAAATTTGAAAATGGCAACAAAATCACCTCTGTTAGAAAAAAAATTAAAAATATTATATCAAGACCTTGCATTGTCATCCCCTGCCTCTGGAACTTTCATATAATCATGGATGAAGGAAGTCTCAAGAACAATCCTAGGACTCCTCTTTTCTTCTTAGATCCAGGTCACTGTGCTTCCTTGTCTTTCTAGAAATTCATTAAGCTAGCTTTCCCTGATTATCTTGCTATACTCATCCTCCTCAAAGTAATATATTCCATGATACTAAATTTTGGATTTTAGAGCTCAAAAGAAGAGGTTTGTCTAATTCTTCCATCGTTTGGAATAGAGACTTGATCAAAAGACATTAAGATCCCTTATTCAGTGCTTTCTCCATACTATAGCAACCTCCATAGGTTTTTAAAAAACTTTTTAAGACCTCCAGTAAATGGAAAAATCTGGTCCAGACTGTTGCTGTCAGGTGGATAAAAAATTATTTTAGTCAGTTTACAGATAAGACAACTGAGATGTACAGTTTATAAAACTCTTCCAATGTTGCAGCTAAATTGTTACTGGAATTCATGCTGCTCAATTCTTCAAGCCCTCCAATTTATAATGACATAAACAAAACTATTTAACATTAAGCATAATTTCAACTCATCTCAATTAATCTTCTACTCAAATGAATTGTTATTTATAAATATTTACAGAATTTTTGGCACTGGTGATATCCTGAAGTTTCTATTTCATATTTTGGAGGAATACCTATTCTTCAAAGTATAGGCACTGTAATTTTTGGTTGCTCATGAAATATTTATCAATGCTAATAAAAATAATGCCATGGTGATTATGCTCTTCAGTCATTAATGCCCTGAAAGAAGTAATTTGCAAATTGGTACACTGTCACTCAAAGTATTAATTTACCACATGTGGGTAACAAATTACTTCTGGAATCAGGCTAGGCAAAATTGTCAAGGCTCTCTCAAGTTTCCCCCCATGTAACATTCACATTCATTCAGTTGCCAAATCTTATAGAGCTATTTCCACAATGTCTCACATATATTCCCTATTCCCTGTATTATACTGCCACAGTTACCACCTGAGTCAAGGTCTTTCCTACTCTTGTTTAGAGAACTGCATTAGTATAGAAATTGGTTATTCTGCTGTTATTCTATCTCTACCCCAAACTGGCCTATGTAGTTGTCGTATAAGCCTTCCCAGGACATGGGGACTTGAAAAATCATCTGTGGAGGAAATAAACAATACAGCCAACCAACACTTGGGATTCAAAGGTTATCAAGAGACAGCTGGACCTTTTCTTAAATTGAACCAAAGTTCCAAATGCAACCTTATATAGGTGCATGCTAAATTAAATACATTGGGCAATGCTTGTATAACCCGTCACTGGCTCCTAAATGAAATCCAAACTCGGACCCTGCCCTTGCACACCTGTGTGCATACACAGATTCTTAACTTGAATGCTCATTGGACCCTTCCACAGAGCTTCAAACGTGCTGATTCTAAGTATTTCGTGAGAAGTGGGGTGTGGGCTTTGAGGTTTTACAGAGCTCCCTAGGTGACTGTATTGTGCGCTTGGGGACCAAGAACTTTATTTTTTTAACATGTGAAAAGAAGTAACTTGTTGTAAAAGGAAAAATATCTCCTAAGAATTGGCAGACTAATGCTCACTTCTAGATTTTGCCTTGAACAAAAGATCTCCAATATATCAAATGCAATTCTACTAAATCTCCCCTCATTTCCTTATCTGTAAATGCAGCATGAAGGAGTAGGGCCAGGTTAATATATTTAACTAATATTAGCATGGCACCTGTGTACTTGGCTCTATTTGAAGCTGAGAATTTAGCATTGAAGAAGAGAAAGTCTCTGTTCTAACCAACTTCATAAAGCCTAAGAGACAGTTAAAAAATAAAACTATAAATTACCATAAACATTATGAAAGAAATCATTGATATTATGAGAAAAACTTAGGGGTAGGGATGGGCACTATAGTAAAAAGAATAGTCAGAAGTCATGACTGTCAGATGTTAGATAATCCCGATCTCAATTCCGTAAAGAATCAACAAGGTAGATCACACCAATAAAAGGAAACAGCAGACTCCTGAAGGGCTTCATATTTAATGGGTATCATTGTACAGACTGAAATTTTTGTTCGGCAGCATTCTGCTTCATGGCTTCCCCACTTTAAAAACCCATGTTTTGAAGAAATAGGTAAAATCTACTCTTTTAGACTCTTTGAAGGTAACAAAAATTGGTTAGGGATGATCAAACTCAACTGTTTTACTGTATAGTGGGGCCATAATAAAACTACTCCTTTCCTGGGAATTGAGGAAAACAGAGTCCATTGTTCCTGGAGCACAGTTTCTGAGCAAACATGGCAATTTCCAACTTATAAGTTTTCCAAATATGAGTAATCAGTTGTTTGTCCACACTGGCATTGCTGAGATGCCACTTTCTTTTTCTGGGGCCATCTTTCTCTGCCCTCTTATGGTGGGAATTCTAAGGACCCCACTTAGGGCTGAGAGAGGCAATATCAGGGACAATTCCTAGTGTTAGGGTGTCTTGTACTTTATAAGCTATTCATGAATTAGACAATCTGGATCCTTGTTAACAAGTCCAAATGGAGTAAGAAACATGAGCCAAGATTCCAAGCCAAGTGAATCTGGAACCATGATTTGCTTGCCATCTGGAAAAATCCCACAAGTCAAGGAGCAAGCAGATTGAGGCTGAAAGTGGAGATGCTTCTCAGAGTCTAAGGCAATGCCTAGGCAGTGAACATTTTTATTTTTTATCTAAAGTGGTCCAATTTCACTATAGTGGTCCAATTTCACTTTAAGTACTAACTTTTTTTGATGCTATTGTTAAGATTTGATGTCTCCAATGCTCTTACAATTTTTTCCCTCTAGTTAATTTTTCTGTCCTTGTAAATGGCCACCCTAACTGTTCAGCCACAATAATAGCATAATAATAAGCTGCAACAGCATTTATACAAGACTTGTCACCTGTCTGGCACTAGGCTAAGACCTTAACCCTCTGGCCTCTGCTCTGCCTCTCTCTAATCTGAAGGCTAAGCTGAACTGTGACTTTAAAAAGGATCTTTATAACCAATTGCTTTGGCAGGGAAATAATATCTAAAGAGAGCAGGTGCGTTCTTCATTCTCTGTGTGTTTTTGGAAGACTAACAGCCCTCCTGCTCTCAGGGTTTCGCCTGAAGAATTTCATGTCTCTGATTATGCGGCAGGCCTTATGGGGGTTACACAGTCTCAGCATTGTCAAACATTATGGGCAGGAAAACAGCAAGCTCAGGCTGATTAGTTCTGCTACCCTGAAGCCAGATAGCAGGGTCAGGGACTGGCGCTGAGGGGATGAGGCAGCAGAGTTCTGGGATCTGGCCTCTGAGAAGTCAGGTGAGAACAGCACTCACAGTACTTGTGCTGAAAGCCCTATAGAGTGTGTGTAGCTCTGACATGGAGCAGGAACTGAGGTCTACCTGCTCTACTGGATTGGTTCCTCATGGGTTACTACATCCTCATTCCTTCTTCCTGTTGTTTCTTGAGGGTCACCTCCTCCAGCTAGAGAAGTCTGAGAAGACCTGGTCCATGGGGGAATCAGGCATCAAATGTCTGGGCCTCTCACGCTGCCAAGTCACAGAAACCCTAACACTTGTTTGCTTTTTTGATTCACCATGTGAATGTCCTTTTAAGTTCACAAGTGTCAATGCTTTAAATACCTGGGCATTATTTATTATATATCTATTGTTTATTATATTTATTATTATAATCCCAAAACAGGAGACAAAGGTAAAGAACGTGTGGGCAGCCCCACTAAAACAGAAATGCAAAATAGTAGCACTTTCTCTAGAGTAGTCACTGTTAGAATAGCTTTTGATATAATAACTCACTCAATCTTTTTAGTAAGCTTTATGAAGTAGGTTTCTGTTATTAATCTAATTTTACAAATGTGGAAACTGAGGCATCACGAGATGAAATATTTAAGGTCACAGAGCCACTTAAGCAGAAACAGGACTTGAACCTAGGAAATTTGGCTCTACCACCTCTGTTCTTAACCAGTATACAAAAAGTCATATTTAAATATAATTTTTTAATTTCACTCTGTTACAAAGAGTATTTCTTGAGGTGGATGAGGCGAGGTCTTTCACATAGCCTGCCACTTAGATCCAAGATTAATGTGTTGAAACATCATCAGGGTCAACTACCATGCTGTTTTGTAAATTAACCTTGGTTGTACTCTAGTCAGACTACATTGGGAAGTGAAAGGTTTTTCATCTTGGATCTTCCTCATTTACTCACAGGCAATGCCATCTGGGCCCTAAGTGGCTGGCTTCTTGACTATAATTTAACAAACACTGATCTAAAACATTTTATTCCTGAGATTGAAATGCAGTTGTATAGACTGTGGGGTATAAAAATACAACAGGATTTAGTGATGTTTGACAGCATAATTTAAAGGAAATGCTAAAAAAATATTCAGTGAGAAATGAGTCAGGGATATTTTGCAAGCATATGCCTGTAAGGCCTTTGTGTGGTTATTTCCATGAAAATATATGTTGTCTTGGACATAAAAGACATCATCATTGTTAATTAAATACCTGAGTAAAAGAATTAGAACTGCTTCACTTCATTGTGTCTCATCCCAGCCAAGGGTGGCTACTTAATATTAAGCAATTTATTATTTTCTAAGGTATAGCAAGGAAGTGGTTAGCACAGGTTAAAGAAGTGCCATAACTAACACAAGTGCTGATGTAGTGTGGAACTCAAGTTTATAAAATGGACATTAATAGCTTAATGCATGTTTCCATAAATGATTCCCATTAGACTCATTGTGGTCTGTGCTTATTGCAATGAAGAAACTTTATGTATGTATATATATCCCTTAGTCTTATTTTGTAACCTATCTCCTGCTGTGCCAAAAGGGCCTTCAATTCAGGACTGGACTTATCACCTTTAGAGTGGTTCCAAATTGACTCCCTTAGGATGTCATTTTTTTTTTTTTAACACATCATCTTTCACAGGAAACTGATGTTCTTCTACTTGAATATGATGAAATCTTTCTCCGTTGGTAATGTTGTGTCATGTGACAGCTGGAAATTGTTTAGCAAGGAGAAGCTGAATTGGTGTATATAAGATGTTCTAATTTATATACTATGGAATCCATTCTTTAAAACTATTCCATTTTCATGCTCTTGCCCAACTGGTTTTACCTCAACTTAAATAGCCAACTCATAGTATTCAAATCAGAAAGTTGAAAGACACCAACAAATTAAAACAAACAAACAAACAAAAGCAGATGGAAAAGATTATTAGGGTATAGGTAGAGATTCACTTCTCAGAAAACAGTTTTTCAAGTAAATCTAGGCACATACTCTTTGAAAAACCAGTTACACAGACAAGCCCATCAATCCAGTTTTGTCAAAAAATAAATCACACACACACACACACACACACACACGGGGAGAGAGAGAGAGAGAGAGAGAGAGAGAGAGAGAGAGAGAGAAACAATATTAAAGTGAATATTTGTAATTTATCTCAACACTTCCTTCTGGCATTTTCACTTAATGAGCTTCCTTCCACCACTTCAGTTCACAAGCTACTACTGGACCAGAGAAGAAGTCGGTATCATGGACCCAAGCCAGTCAGCATTGCCTACAGTACCTAGATACTGTATGACCACATGGCCAGTGCTGGTCCCAGGAGAATGACTAAAGATATTTGGTGGCACCAAAGGACTTGTTCTTTTGTCGTTTTTAGAAACCATAAATACCCATTCTTGGGAGATACTGGCTACCATTTTGTAATATAAGGAAGAGCCTATTTGAGACTAGCCAAAACAGAGGCAGTATAGAGGAAAGGGTTTTTTTTGTTTTGTTTTGTAAAATATTTTGAGCCTCTGTATTCAGGAATGCTGGAGTGAGATCTAAATGAATATTTACCAATGCAAATCAATGAACTGCTGCTCGTGCTAAAGCCAATTTGAGTTCAGTTTTCCATCAGTTGAAACAAAAAGCAGTCTAAACTAAATATACATTAAATTAGCCATACACACTCTAAGAATGAGATGGGGGATAAAATCACAAACTTAGAATTCTATTTTATACAAAGAAGGTATATGTTTGCTGCCAAGAAAAAAGGACGTTCTTCAATGCTGGATTGAATATGTAGATAGAAGCCCTCTCATTCCAAATGTGGATTATATATCCATCCATACAACTTTTCTGAAGGACCATTGACAACACTGGACTAAGCCCAGAAAAAAAATAATTTTTTGAAATTATCCCCCCAAAATACTCAGAGTGGCATATAAATCTACACAGAGAAGGATGCATATCATGGGATTAGTTACATTCACGTTAAATATACAGCAGCCAAATGCTCAAGAGTAAGGGACTGGTTAAGTAAATCATTTCACGTTACAAAAAAAAGAAACACTGTGCATCTTAAGTTGTTGATATTGAAGAATACCTTTTAGCAAGGGAAAAGTTTTTATTTTTTTAAACATTTATTCCTTTTTTTTTTTTTTTTGACCAAGTGAGGCAGAGCATGAGTAGGGGAGGGGCAGAGAGAGAGGGAGACACAGAATCTGAAGCAGGCTCCAGGCTCAGAGCTGTCAGCACAGAGCCTGGTGCAGGGCTTGAACTCACAAACAATGAGATCATGACCTCAGCCACCCAGGAGTCCCAAGGGAAAATGTTTTTATAACACAGGTCATTAAAATCTAAAAAAACAATCACCAAAATATAAATGAAAGGACAATAGAATTAACATTTACTTTTCTGTTTTCTTCCTTTTGCTCTACTTTTTCTATGGAGTAGGCTTCAAAAAATACATGTTAAAATTTTAATTTTGGATTTTGCTTGTTTGCTTATTTTCCAACGTTTAAGCTAATAACTGGAGTATCTCTTTGTAAAATGAACTGAGGTGTGAAAATACTTCATCTAATATTGAAGTATTCCAAACTGTGTGCACCTAGATTCTCCCAGTCCATGGAGGGAGATCACAGCAACTAATGTTGTTGACTATTAGTCCCAAAACACCTGGATAGAGAGCTTTACAATAAAAATTGGCTCTGTTTAGACATTTACTGCTCCAGGTAAATTTCTGTTTATCCCATTTTTTGTTTCATTCCTTTTCCTTCCCATAGCATTCCAAGACCCAAAAATGAAAGAAAAAAAAAAAAAAGCTCTATATTACAAGATTTGTCTTTCGGAATGAATAAAATTGCAGGTTTTTCCACAGTGATCTTAACCAAGAACTCATCACGTATATCTTGTAGAGGCTTAAAAGACTTTCCTCACCCTGTGATTCAAATTTTACCCTGCCTTCAACTGCTAAGCTTTCCTCCCTGCTTATTTTTTTATAGGATTTTTTAAAATGTTTTATTTATTTCTAGGAGAGAGAGAGAGAGACAGCGTGAGCAGGGGAGGGTCAGAGAGAGAGGGAGATATGGACTCTGAAATAGGCTCCAGGCTCTGCAGCTGTCAGCACACAGCCGGAAGCGGGGCTTGAACCCACGAACCGCGAGATCATGACCTAAGCGAAAGTCGGACGCTTAACCGACTAAGCCACCCAGGCTCCCCCTTCCCTGCTTATTTTTTGTTGCTGTTGCTATTGTTGAGAGATATTTTTTATTACTTTTTTTTTTTTTTTTTTGAGAGAGAGTAAGAGCACAAGAGGGAGAGGGACAGATAGAGGGAGACACAGAATCTTAAGTAAGCTCCAGGCTCTGAGCTGTCAGTGCAGATCCTTATGTGGGGCTCGAACCCAGGAACCTTGATATTATGACTTGAGCCGCAGTTGGACACTAAACCAACTGAGCCACCCAGGTGCCCCAATTGTTGAGGGATATTAAGGCCATTCATAGTTAAGATGAATTTTTGTACTTTATTTCTCTACACAAATCTTCCCTGGTCCATTATCCACCCTACAAATTGTAACTATATACTCATTCATCTTTCACTCTCTCTCCTCTCTCCTTTCCTCATTCCTAAGGCACCGGCTTCTTGGGTAGGACACTTCCATAACTCATCTGTGAACAAATCTTTTGCTTTGATCTTTAATCTTCAGATAGGAAATTATTAACTGATATGATTTCCTAATCTAAGCCTGAAGCAAATTGATCATTTTATCCTTTTTGGAGAAGGAAAAACAGAACAAGCAAGGGTTAGAATCCCTCAGAAATGTATTATTCTTTTGATTTTGAGTTTAATTTAGTAATTATTAATACCTACTATATATTCTGGGTACAAACACGCAAATTCCAGTAAGCGCAAAGATTTCCCCCTTTAACAACACTGTGATGTTCATCAAAATACTACAGACACAATATGGCCCAGGGTGGGAGCTCAAAACTTTGTACATGCATGGCTGACTGATCGAATGACAAGGTCCCTGTCCTTACTGCGCTTACACAGTACTGTTACCAACCTTTTCTATGCCTACACATAGTTCATGTGTGTAACACCCACCTTCCATTCTTGGTCTTAGTGCAAGAAAAACAAATATTCTCAATGTAATGTATTAAGGCTCCAGAAATAAATAGGGTGCCCTGGGAGCCTAGAAAAGGGGCACTTAAATTAGTCTGGCAATTCTGATAAAGCTTCCTGGAGGAAAATACTTGAGCTGAATCTTCCAAGTGACAAAAGGTTCATTAGTTGAAAAAAAAACCTGGTGGGCACCAGAGTAAAAGCCCATTGCTACGGGAGACAGTCAAGTCATAGATCTGAATGAGGAGCTCCATACAGCTACCTAATGTGCAAGGTCCAGAGGAAGTGCAGAGGCTGCAAGCCAATGAAGCTTTCCCTAGCAAAGGGGAATACATACAAATTCACACACACACACACACACACACACACACACACACACACACACAGTTTAGGAGGCAGGGCTGGGGAAACCTGGAGAAACCAGAGATAATCCAGAAGCATGTGCATAGTCCAGTCTCAGTGGGAAAGCAGGTCCCATGCTGCTATTACTTCTGATTCTCCAAGAGAAACTACAAACTAAATGGTTAAACTTTAAGTAACGTTTACAAATATTTAGTTCAACTAAAAACAATTAGAATGCACTGCTCAAGCTTCAACAGCAAGGCTGCAGGCATCAGGACCAGCTGCTTGTCTCTCTGACCCCACAGCATTCTTCCAGCGATGAATTACTGACAAACTCTGTTGAGAATGTTGTCCAAGAGAATCCTTTCCAGGCTTATTTGGAAGAATTAGTCAACTGTAGAATTGAAGTTTCAATATAATATTTAGAATGATCTTGCATGTTCCTATTACAGAATTCTTAGCAATGTTCACAATGCTTAAAAAAGTGCTTCCTGTTTGAAACAGTTCAAAGGATCTCAAACAGTGATGATGCTACGTAGAATCATCTATGAAACAAATAGAGTATCAGAGGGCCATCCCAAGCCTACTGAATGAGAACCTCCCAGCATGTGGGCCTGAAAGTTGTCCTTAGAAAACATCCATGCACACAGCTGAAAATTACTGTATCAGACTTGGGGATATTTCCATTGTATTTGCTACTGAAATTATTTTTGTTAAGCTTCTAAGTAATGTAGTGATATTATCTCCATTTTGCAGTAAATAAAATTTTCACATATACTGAAGAAATACAGAAACTAAGGATATTAAGACTAGAATCCCTTTAGAAACAGAATGAACTTATTGACAAATATTGACACACAATTTCATATATATTACATGATCATTACATTTTATACATGCAAATCATATATTTATAACCAAGTAGTCAGTAAAGAATAAAAATCATCTGAAATACTGATACTGTCCTCCATTCAAAAGCCAATTAAATAGCTGTAAGCATGGCTGATAATTTATAGACTTTTGCCTAGCTATAAGTGATGCATACTTTTAGTCAATATAAAAGTTTCTAGATATGCATAAATTACAGGAAAATAGATTTAAATATACTAGACCCAGTGAAATGCTGGGAATAATTATTAATAAAGTAATAAATAGTTGGCTTGTTAAATTTTTAAAAGGCTTTGAGGAAGTAATTCTTCTAGAAATTCTTTGGAACATCTCAGGGACAATTATAATCAGGTAACAATGAGTGCATTTCAAACAAATGGCATTGTTCATGCATGATTACCAAGTTACAGCAACTTTTGAAGAACCAACCTTCTCTTAAATGTTTTGCAACTTTGGTTGCCATAACAACAACATAACATTGGTTCTTTACTCCTAAAGAGAAAAACTGCCTTTCTTTTCTTTTCCCCGAAGAAAACTTTATGGTAGGAGAAATGTTACACTTAGCAACACTGAGTTTGTGGCACCTGGGTGGCTCAGTTGGTAAGCGTCCGACTCTGGCTCAGGTCATAATCTTGCAGACCAAGAGTTCGAGCCCCATATCGGGCTCTGTCCTGACAGCTTAGAGCCTGGAGCCTGCTTCAGAATCTGTGTCTCCCTCTTTCTCTCTGCCCCTCCCCCATTTATGCCTCTGTCTCTCTCTCTGTCTCAAAAGTAAATAAATTTTTTTTTTTTTTAATTAGTAATACCAAGTTGGTACAATGTAGAAAGACAGTTGGGGGAAAAATAGACTCATTAATCATGTTAATGCCTAGGGCACCTGTGTGGCTCCGTCAGTTAAGTGTCCAACTTTTGATCTTGGCTCATGTCATGATCTCAAGGTTCCTGGGTTTGAGACCTGCACTGGGCTCTGCACTAAAGGTTTGGAGCCTGCTTAGGATTCTCTCTCTGCCCCTCCCCACTCATGTGCACGCACACATGCACTCTTTCTAAAAATAAATTTTAAAAAGTCATGCTAGCAATTTCTTACTCAACACGTCTCCAAAGGCAAGGGAATCAAGAACGAAAATGAACTATTGGGACCTCATCAAGATTAAAAGCTTCTACATGGCAAAGGAAACAATCCATAAAGCTAATAGGCAACTGACAGAATGGGAAAAGATAGTTGCAAATGACATATTGGATAAAGGGCTAGTAATCAAAATCTATAAGGAACTCACCAAACTCCACATCCAAAAAATAAATAATCCGGTGAAGAAATGGACAGAAGGTATGAACAGACACTTCTCCAAAGAGGACATCCAGATGGCCAACAGACACATGAAACGATGCTCAGCATCCCTCCTCATCAGGGAAATACAAATTAAAACCACACTGAGATACCATCTCATGCCGGTCAGAGTGGCTAAAATGAACAAATCAGAG